>NW_006430462.1:5179540-5225348 GCF_000325575.1 Pteropus alecto
ACTAAGGAGAGCCACCTCAGTTGATACTAAAGAAAAAATGGAGAAATGAGCCGATGGCCGGGCCCAATGCAGTGATGGCAACGAAGGTGCTGCATATTCACTGCACCCAGCTCCCTGCATTCATTCTCCCATCCCACCCCATTGTTTTAAAAAGGTCCCAAGGGTAGTAGGGGCCGAGCAAAGCCTGAACAGATCACTGCTCCTCACTCCCACTGCCCCCACCACCCTGCTCACTGCAGAAGCACAGGGACCAATCCCTGAAGAGCTGCACAGCACATGTGTAGGGTGGGGGTGCCCAGGGGTGGGGGTGGCGGGCAGCAGTTAAGGTGCAGCACACACATTGGGCCACCAGCCAGATCCGCCTCCCTGAGTACCTGAAGCGGGCTTTCCGACTCAGGCCCCCCCCAGGCCAGGCCCCTCCAACCTCGGGAGCTGATCCCCCAGGACCCTGCAACCACCCTCACCTCGGGGCTGCTGGACGTGAACTCTGACCTTGCGGAGGTCGTGGCGGGGCACAGCGGGGTTAGGAGGCCGCCGGCAGCATCTCACCATTTCGCTGCTCGGAGCTCCGGTCCTCGCCGTGCCTCTGACTGACACATGGTGGGCGGGCTGGGAGGGCGGTGCCAGCACGCTCGCCTTTGTTCCTCCTCCTTCCTCCCTTCCCCCCAGAGGAGCTCCTGTGCTGTCACTGCTTCTCGGTGGCTGGTGGGCTGCTTCCTTGGCTCAGAGGCGCAGGGTAGAGTCAGGGCTATTGCGAAGACAGGCACTGGTCACACATCTGCTCTGGGCCTGCGGCACCAGCCCTGAGCTCAGCCTACTCTGCCCCAAGCTTGGCCACCTGCCTGCTCCAGTGAGCTGATGGCAGGGAGGGGACCAGGCGCCTCTGGGCCCAAGGAGCACAAGTGGGAATCTGAACCCTGCGCTCCAGGCAGGCACCCAGCGTCGCGCTGTCTGCTGCTCAGGCAGCCCCTCCCTTGCCAGGACCTGACCCATTTTCCATTCAGGTGACAAAGTAGCATCTGAGGAATGAGGGAGAGAAAGCGGGAGAGGTGAGACCCTGGGCATCTGACCAACTCTAGCTCTTCCTCACTGCATCCCCTGCCTCAGAGCCCCCAAGCAGGCAGCGACCCCCCAAGGCCTCCTCAGAAGATGAGCACCTAGGTGACCTCAGGGAAAACTGGCATGGAGCTGGGGACAGGCCAGGACTGAAGTCCATATTCACTCCCCCACCCCCACCCCCCATCTCTGCTTAGGAACAGGGACAGCTCTCTGGCCAGGGGCCTGCCTGGCTATCAGGAGGACATGCTGCCTCCACAAAGCCCGTCAGGTCACCTCACAGATAACAGGGAAGGAGGAGAGCAAACATTCCATGGCTGTTGCTGTCTCAGCCCCAGGAGTCAAAGCCCCAGGGAGGATGCCCCACCAGCCAGGCCTCCAATTCCAGCTATAGGATGGCAGGAGGCAGGCGCCTGGCCATCTTTACTTGAAGAAACGCAGCCCCAGAGTGGCTCTGAAGGCAGAGAACTGACCCAGCCAGGACCCAACATGGCCAACACGCTGTGACCAGAAAGAAGCCCCAACTCCTATGTGGCTCTACCACACAAGTGGAATGGTCTGACACCCAGCAGCCCCCTCAGCCATAGAGGTGAAAACACCAGCCCAGCACCTGCCTAGGGGCTGGATACCCCAGTGTGCAGGGGCCTATGGGACCCAGGACAAGGCCACCTAAGGTCTGGACATAAGCAGAGATTTCTGCCCTGACCCAAGAAGGTGGGCAAGGCTTGGCCCACCGAGACCAGGGTGAGTCCAGACCACTCCAGCAGGTTCATCTTCCTAAGCCACTGGTCTTGATGAGTGGCAGGGACAGCTCACTGTGGGTGGGCCAGACAGGAGGGTGCCCAGCTCACCCACCAGGCCTCACCTACAAATAGATGAACATGTAAGCTTCCTCCGGCTCCAAGGGCCAGGCCACCAGCCCCATGGACACCCTGCTCCAGGTCCTGCTGACCTCCTGCTAACAGTTCCACCTACGATGGTTAGGTTGCCTCAATCACACCACCCATGTGCTGAGCAAACCCTCCACTCCTCCCCAGTAGGCCTGGGCCCCACGCTGCTCCCTAGAGGAACAAGCCCAAAGGGGTGACGGGCAGTCAGAGTTGAGTCTGGTGCTTGGCTCCCAGGACAAGGCCTTCTCCCTGCCTCTAGAAACTAGAAAACTCAGACTGAGCGCACATCTAGAATTCTTGGTGGGGGCCAGTGAGGCCTCGTGGGAGGGAAAGGGAACCCCCACTTCCTCCTGCCAGTTTTCCTCACTTTCCTACTATGCAGGATGGCGACTACTGCGGCATGCTGTCAAAAAGGCATACTCGGGAACCCACAGACAAACCCAGCTTGGCCTGAAGCCTAGGGGTCCTCAAAGCCAATGCCCACACTTGCACTTCATTCTCTCTCCCCCAGGGCCTCTGGCCCAGGGGCTTGGCCAGGTAGCCAGTGGGGCAGGGCAGACCCTCCTCACCACACACACAGTAGAGGGGGGACCAGCCCAAGGAGCTGCTGTCCTGGAGACTAGGAACTGCCCTAAGGGGCCAGGCGGGGGTCCTTACCCACTCAGTCCCATCTCTGCCACTCTTCTACCACCTCTTCTAAACGGGACACTGAGACCGGGGTGTCAAGCTTCTTCCACATCACCATCCATGGGCCCCAAAAGGTCCTCAGGGAGCAGACATGGATTCGGTTGTCCCCCAGGAAATGAGGCTGGCACCATCTGTCCAGCTCACAGCTGGATAGAGGCAAGGGGGTCCCAGGAGGTCACTTCTCACTTTCTCAGCTAGCAGCGCTCGAGCCCTCCCCATCCACCCATCTCGGAGACCCCTTTCCATCCCAACCTGTGACAGCCCTTGGAGCCCAAGCCGGAGTTTCTCTCCCTTCAGCTCCCTGAGTGTGACTAGGGTGCCCAGGCCAGATGAGGTAGTTGCAAGGAAAGTTCCTGAAGCAGGGAAGTATGGACACCTTCCTTCCCTCCTGAGAGTCTCAAAAACACTGTGGAGATGAGTTTGGGGTTGTGACCAGTCATTACAAGGCCTAAGGGCCAGCCACATAGAACATGAGAACTCAGAGTGGATTTGGTGGGGGACAGGGACACTCTGGTTACTGCAATCCTGGCTGCCTTCCCACACCTGAGAGCAGGGAAAGGCCTTGCTTCTTGGAATGGCCATTCCCCTTGCTCCCCACCTGCAGTCTTGGATCACAGCAGTGACCAAAGCCCAGAATGACTCTGCTCTGAAACCCTCTGCCTCAGTTCCGTGCAAGAGCTCGATGCAGCCTCACCTCCCTTTCTGCTCTGGGGGGATAGACGTTTGTTCCACCGGGAAGAAGGGACAGGGCTGAGGTGTCAGTTTTTAAAGGGGAGCCCAAACCTATGGGCAGTGGCTGCCCCTGTGAGTAGGACCGGGGGATACTTTATTCAAAGGAGCCTGGAACTGAAGGCTAAGCCCTGGGCTCACTGATGGGGCCTCAGCAGTGGTGGCCTCTCTGGCCTGGAAGAGTCCCCTGAGCAGGGATCTTTGTGCTGTCCAGCAGGAGCTTTTTCCAGGGATCTCCCAGGGGGTGAAGCCAACCTCCGTTCTCCCCAGTCTAGAGTGTGATCTGAGCTCCAGCAACAGGGAGGGGCGGTGAGGGGTAAGGGGAGGAGTAACCTTTGTCAAAACATACTGTTCTGGAGGTTTACGCGTGGAGTGATGCTGCGACGCCCCCACTCATCTCTCACTAACCAGGATGAAAGGAACAGTCCCCCCCTCAGTGGAATGGAATGTTCCGCCTGAAGTGGATCTATCCGGGCCAGTTACCAGTTACTGGGGGGCACGTGTGGGCACCGGTCTGGTTCTCAGACCCTGGTAGATTCAAGTTTGAGTCCTGGCAAGACCAGAAAGGCAGTGAGGAAGTGAGGCTCTCTGCTGGGGTTCAGCCTAAGACCACCAGAGAATTTGCTCCTGCTCCCTGAAATCTCACTGGGTGCCAGGGTCAGCAGAAGCCTAAGCAGAAACCCCAGGGCCCCCACAGCATGTGCCCACCAGCCTGACTTTCTGGTCACACCCACCCTGGAGGGCAGGGCTGCTTTCTGCCCCACCTCCCCTTGAACCAAGGCAGATTGGTCCGGGCAGGGCCACCAACTCTCCCTCCCCCATATTCCTGGGCTAGAAGCAGACAAAGCTTCACAAGTAGGGAACATAGAAAAGGAATCTCTCCAGCGAAACAGGTAAGCCATCTTGGGGAAGCCTGGGCAAGAGAAGAGGAAGCAAAGAGATGGGCCCAAGGATACCTTTCAAGCTGGCTCTTGAGGAGGCCCAGGGAAGGGTGGGCGGAGGTGGGGACAGGACTCTCCCAAAGGAAAGGAACCTCCTCCAGCAATCCCTGGTGCCAGCAGGTAATGGGGTGAAGGGCAGCAAGTCACCCCCTCCCCGGCCCTCGGAGGTGACATGGTGATATGTATCAGCACCTCCAGGTTCCAATGAGGAACAGTGCCACCTCCCTCCCCCTCTGGCACCTGCCCCGGGCCCTTTTGGCAGCACTGAGAAAATCAGTTAGAGCTCTCAGCCTTGGCGGCCGAGCAGCCGCACCCCCACCCCCTTTTCCCCAGCAGGGCCGGCACTTCCCTTTTCCCCAGCCCTAAAGCCAGGAGATGCTACAAGACGTGGAGGAAGTGAGCTCATCCAGCCTGCCCCGTGACCGCCATGTGGGGCCGGGAGAAGCCCACAACTTGGTCTAGACTGTAGGGTGGGCTCCTCGCACCAGGGCCTCAGGCTCTAAGCTGTAAAGGCAGGGGGCTGGATGGCCCTCCTGAACCTAAAAGCCACCTCTCAGGCTAGACAGGCAGGCCCCAAGGAGCCCAGCTCACTCACCGGCAGGTGGCCCCGTCTCAATCGGCTTCCTGGCGCAGCGGACTCGGGGAGGTGCCGCTCCTCCGCGGAAGCCTTGGGTTGGCGGGCGGAGGCTCGGGCTCCAGCCACTCAGACTGCCAGGGCGGGGGCAGGAGGGCGGACACTAAGCGTGGGAGCTTTGCTCCGCCCTCCAGCCCCGCTCGCCCTGGGGGCCCCTTTAAGAGAGAAGAAGGGAACAGCCCCCTGGCGACCAGGGACTTCCCCAGAGATGGCTCCCACCTTCTGGGCTGGGAGCTGTCTGTCCGCAGCAGGGGCTGCTGCATGATTACCGCTCCCCCTCCGGCCAGGCTCAGGCCTCCAGGTGCTGGCAGGCTTCTCTAGACTGAGCAAATGGCCACCTGCAGCCACCTTTTCTGGCCCTCTAAGCGACAGAAGGTATCTAATATCTAAGTCCTTGCTCCTTCCCATAACCCATCCAGAAGACAGAGGCTCCCCCAGCCATACACCCTGTCCCACTTCCTCTCCTCCAGGCAGACACAGCCCTGATGTACAAAATCCCCTGACATACAAATTTTCCTGTGCTGACCAGCAAACAAGATTCATGGGGCAAGGCTCGCCCCTGGGCCCAGCACGCAGGACGAAGAACCTGTATGGTGATTCTGTGCCCTGTCTTTCTGCCCTACTAGATAGCAGAGGCCCATCCTGCAGGGTCAGCACCCTAGCCCCATACCCCCCAACTCAACATGGGATGGAATGAACCAGCTTAACATTTTTTAGGAGGGGGAGGATCTGATAGGGAACACTATTCAACCAAAGAAAGAGTGCAATTCAGGAGCCTGGTTACTCTGTGCAGGTCATGCCCCAGGGCAGCACGCCACCCACTGGTCAGACTGCCTCAGATTGCTCTTGGCTATTCAACAAGGAACCAACCCCAGCTTCTGACCACTGAGCACTTAGTTCCTATAGCAACACTCAGAACAGGAAGAGAGCCTACAGGCTTGTGAAGGGATGGGCAGCTGGGCCAGGGTAGCCTGGAAAGGACAAAATGGAGTACAGAGACAGCCCACACACCTGTCCTCATCTGGACCCAGCCCAAGTGCTCCATGACAACCTACAGACCTGGGATGCTGCAGTGGAAGAAGGGGAGACAACAGGGAGACCACAAGGCCTTCCATGGTATTGCACACTTACAATGCACCAATAGGAGCAGAGAGGCAGGGGTGGTGAGCCATACAGAGCCATACAGAGGTCCAGCACTATGGGCTCACAGCATTCTCGGAGCTGGGGAGACTTCAGACCCCTTCTCACCTCAGAGCTCCAAGCAAACACGAGAAATGGGATAAAAAGGAGTTAACACACAAGATGCTGACACAGAATCCTATCAACACGAAATACCCGAACCAGAAAGATCAGGGAAGACTATGTGGACATCCCCAAAGCCTGCAGCACTTCCAGACCAGGCCCAGCCCCAGTTAGACCTTTAGAGGAAAAATAAAAGTCTGTGTATTAAAAGCCCAGCTTCTCATTTGCTGAGCAGCCTCTGGTGCCAACACTCTTCTCTCTAAAATGACCAATTGGGGGCTCCACGTCATCTCTCAGAGTTCCTTTATGACCACTCAAAGACCATCAGGTGACTGGTGTTCAGAAAACTCATAAACCAGCCCAAGGTCTGCCCTGAGACCAGTCCCCCACCTTCTAATCTGACCACCACTTGGTGTTCCAGTAGGGACATGCCTTCCAGATTCCTGACAGCAGCTGACAAATCATTTCTGGGAAAAACAAAAACCCTTTGGTAAGTTTACTTTCCCACACTGAATGAGGCCCCTTAATTTCCAGTCCTCCCTAGGTAGGAGTGCCACCTAGTGCCACTGCAAGGCTCTGCAGGCTCCAGGCCACTTGGCTGCCAACACCTGTAGACAAACCTCCCTCTCTAGGTCAACCACTGCAGCTCCCTACAGAGTGAATTTCACGCACAACTGTGCCAGGGAACAAAGCAGCTGTGGGACAGGGTTGGGAGGTGTTCTCTGCTAATTCTCACTGCCTGGGGGCGGGTTGGGCCCCTTGAAAAGATCTATGATGGCTGGTGTCTCACGGCTCAGCCTCACAGAGGACTGCGCAAGGAGCCGGGACTAGCATGAAATGCCCTCAGACGATTTCTTCATCCACGAGCTTTTCCCAGCCCTGCCAAATTCTGCCCTCGTATTTGCAAAGGTTTCTTAGCAGTCCCACCAGCCCACAGGACTTCTCTGATGCCCCACAGCCCATGCAGAGCCTCTCCAGCAGCTCCCTGGGGAACTGAGGTGGCACCTACAGCATGATGAAGGAAACAAAGTACTTTGAGGTGGAGCAAGCCCAGCAGAAAGGGCCCTGAAGGTGGCTGAGTTGCCACTTTGGACTCTTTCCAGCCCCAGAGCTCAGCCTTGTCTTGTTCCACATCTTCAGACAGAGTCCTCTGCTCCTCCACACACTGTGCTCAAAGCCACGGGAAGCAGTTCCCCAGTGGTACAGACACAGAGCTGTCCCGGGGTTGAGGAAGGCAGGGAAGAGGCAAAGACTGGAGTAGGGACCTGGGCTACCTGGGGGTGTGGCTGCCACAGTTCCCACCATTACTGTGAAGGAGGAGCCCCAAGGCCTCTGAGCTCACCTCCTGCTCTAGAACAAGCCTAAGAGTCTCTGAGGACGAGCTAGGCTGTAAGTAAATTGCACCTGAGCAGGCAGGGAGATCTACTTCCCTGCCAACTTGACTATTTGCCCATTTTAACAGCCACAACTGTTTTCTCAACACCTATTAGGGAAAAATAAGATAGTACTTACTGAATCTCTACCCGCTCCCTGCCAGCAGGGGACCAGGTAGTTAGACATACATTGTTCTCATTTAACGACTTTACGAGGGAGTTAATAGCAGCTTGTTTGCAGACAAGAATAAAGCTATAGTAAGTACGTAGTTTAAAAACGTGCAGAACATGTTCACTACCGCCCAGGGTCATGGACACCGCAGCTTTGCGCTGCGTGCAGGCAGATAGGGCTCTGGGCAGTGGGCGGGCAAAAATGAGGACACAGGGCAATGTGCAAGAATGGATGGAGTGATCTGTCTTTATTCCTTTTCAGAAACTGAAAGGTTGCACCACATATTTGAAAAATTCTAAACCGAGGCTAGAATAAGGCAGTAGTGCTAACAGAGAGAGAGAGTGAGCACGGAACACAGCCCGTCCTGACAGGCCTGTTCACACGGCCGCTTCCTGAACAACTCTGACCTCATCATAAGCCCCCATGGCCAGGCTCAAATGAAAAAAAATGGCATTATTATTGTGCCCAGATGTGGACTTAAGTACTTAGGGGTCAGCAATGTATTTGCAAATGGTTCAGAGGAAAAATTATATAGAAAGAGAAAAAGCAGACATGATAAAACACTAACAACTGTTCGATCAAGGGTGTTTGCTTTAAAACACAGGAAATGCTCTAAATCCTATTACTGGGGAGAAAAACCCAAGCCCATGCTCCCCACACAGCACTTCTCTTGCTCTGAGGTGTGGGGGAGCAAGCAGGAGCTGCTTGCATGGTAACCCACACACCTGCTGCTGCTGCTTCACACATAGCAACTCAAGACCCAAGCACTCGGCCAAGGTGTATCCGGCACTCTGTCTGCCTGGCCCCTGGCTGGGGGCCAGTGTTTGTGCCTGATGGGATAGGCCGACTGCCAACCACGGCTCAGCTACACTGCAACCACTCTGCAGCTACAGGCCCTCCCATCTCCATGGAGTTACCTCTGAGGCTTGCAAAAGAAGAGCTGTGTGGACTGCTTCCTCCCCAAAGGGTCCCCCATTTCCATCAGGCCAGCTTTCCCACAATATGCACCTCTGTCCTCAGATCAAGGCAGAAAGAACACCTCAGAAATACCAGAGACCAAGGAGAATCTGTCACCAGATGTCATCCTAGACGCTCAGAGGAACCCTGTTACTGTGCACTCCCCAAAACACCTGACATCTGACATCACCCGGTAACTTTAGGTGTACAGATGCTACACACCTTCCACCCTTCTCATTAAGAAATACTGAACGAAGGCTTTATTCCCCCTTTTTGACTTATGGGGACGAAAGGACAGCATCTCTGAAATCATAACTGCCACACAAATGCAGAACCTACCACAGCTCCAGGCACACCTGGCTGCCTTCCCTCCCGTGTGTGCTGTTCACTCAAAGCCAGCTCTCTGCAGAGGCCCGTGTCGACCACTCTCCTCCTGAAGGCCAAATGCCAGGCCTGGGCAGCCCGAATGAACAGGCTCTCTGACCATGAACCCCAAGCTTTTCCAGGACGTTATGAGCCCTGAAAAGAAACTCGTGAAAGCAGCTCCTCCTCTCCTGATCTCTGCCTGCCTGTGGCTCCTGCTCTAAGGGCGGAGCGTCCTCGCGGTCTCACCAGGGCTGAGAGCCTTGTTCCTGAGAAGCATGGGTTCCTCGTTCTGTACCATTCCGTCTAAATGTTCAATTTATAAGTACTCTGAGCCAATATAAACAGAGAATAAACAAGAGAAAAATGTTGAAGTGGACTCACATTTTTAAAAAGCACATTACAAACCATATTAAGGTACCAGTCTTGATGTTCCCTATTTCCTCTGAGACCGTCAATGAAGAGCCACTAACACTCTTCCATCTGCTCAAGTCAAAAACCATAAGTCATTTTCCATTTCTCCCCTCTTCCCCCATCCTAACCATCAGTGCATCCTATCCGCCCTCCCCTCAAAAATACCCAAATTGAGTCCCTTCCCCCACCATGGTACCCACCACCCCCTACCTTTTCTTGCTGGGATACTGTAAGAGTCTCCCAAGCAGGCCCCCTGCCTCCACCCCAGCTCCCCTACAGTCTGTCTCCACAGCAGGCAGAGCCATCTGACCAGAACCCAACCCTCACTTATAAGACAGGCCGAATGTGTTGGGGGTCCTCCAGCTTTCCTACCTTTCTTCTCTTTGCACCTCCAGCCACATGGGCTCTTTGCTCTTCCTCAACAGTGACAAACATACTCTGTCCATCTCAAGCCTCAGCCTAGACTGCTCTCCTTTCAGATGCCCCTTGGCTCTCCCCTCTGCTAATGCAGTCTCTGGTCATGTGGTATCAAGCAAGGCATTCCTTCCCTGACTGCCTCAGTCCCAGCCTGGCTTACCGGTGCCCTTTATCTGTTTATGTTTTCTCCATGACACTTCAACCACTTGATATGTCCAAGTGTCCGTTTGTTTCTTATCTGTCTACCCACTAATAAAGACAGGAACTCTTGTTCAATCCACGAGTGGATCCCCAGCATCTCAACAGAGCCTGGCATTATAGGTGCTCAAAGGTTTGAATGAATGCGTGAACTCAAGAAAAAAAGAATCATGTTCATCTATGACAACTTCTGTTTTGCTAATATCCAGTGTGGTTAACGTGCTCAACAATGCCAACTACGGCTTAGCAACAAAAAACAAGTTTTAGAAGCCGAACACACACGACAAACTGTATAGGTGTCCAAACCTTTTCAGACAGCAATTCTACACGTAGGCATTCACCTTGAGGAAAAGGCCTATGTGCAAAGAAAGATGTGCTCTACATCATCCACAATGGCAAAAACTACCGCTGCGCCAGAATCGACTGTAGTAGTACAGCCACTTAACGTGCTTTCAAGCAGTCAGGCAAAATCGCATGTAGCAATACACATAAGGTAAAAAAGGCAAAATACAAAACAGGTGTATCCATCTAAAAATAGAGACAAAGTCCGTGACTATGCAATCACAGACACGGTGAGAATAGGTGGGAATCATGACTATCCTCTGTTTTTTTAACATTCTATCAAAGTATTATATCATTTCTGTTACTTAAAAAAGAATGAGATTGATTCAACAGGTGCGCCAATACTGTTCAATGGGAAAAGGACAATCACAATGGTGGTGGGAACACTGGATGTCCACGTGCAGAAGAACAGGGTCAGACTCTAATCCTACACGGTGTAAAAACTGGAAGACAAACATAAGACCTAAAAATATAAAACTCTTAGAAGAAAACAGGAGAAAATCTTCAGGACATTGGATTCAGCAATGACTTCTTGGATATGACACCAAAAAACACAGGCAATAAAAGTAAAAATAAACTGTACTTCATCAAAATTAAAAACTTTTTATACATCAAAAGATATTATCAAGAGAGTGAAAAGAATAGAATGGTAGAAAATATTTGCAAATACACATAGCTAATAAGAGTCAGGTATCCAGAATATATAAAGAACTCTTACAGCTCAGCAACAAAAAAACCCGCCTAATTTAAAAAATAAGCAGAGAACCTGAATAGACATTTCTCCAAAGAAGATATATATTTTATATATATAAAGAACTCTTTATATATATATAGATATATCATATATATATATATCTCATATATATCTATCATATATATTATATCTATCTATCTATCTATCTATCTATCTATCTATATATATATATATATATGATATATCATATATATCGCCAATAAGCATGTGAATAGATGGTCAACCATCACTGGTCATTAGAGAATGCAAATCAAAATCACAATGAGACAGAACTATAGGGGTTAAGAATGAGTTACCCCAAGATATACCGCTGTGGCATGTAGATTATTTTCTGCTAAAGGCAACCGAGACCCTTTGGGCTCAAGAGACACTGCTATCCTCCCCTTACCTACCCAGAAGAATTTGAATTAGGGGGCCTTGCCCATAATAAGAGATCATCTGAGATAAACTTTTTTGACCTATCTATATGGCAGGGCAAACTACCTAACATCTGTTCTTCTTATCCTGCAATGACCCTCTGAAGCCCCAAAGTGCTTCACCTCATCCTTAGCTCAAAATGCTATATATATCTCATTTTCCCTTTCTGTCTCATCTCATATATGCAAGGTTTCTGACTTTCATGTATGTGATGTTCCTATACGTACATATGTAATTAAATTATTTTCTCTTGTCAATTTGTTTCATGTAAATTATTAGACCAGCAGAAAGAACCGAGGGAGTAGAGGAGTTTCTTCCTTTCCCAAACCATTTCGTACCCATTAGGATGGCTATTATAAAAAGTAAATAAATAAACGACGACTCGTAAGAATGTGGATAAAATGGAACCCTTGTGCATTGTTAGTGGAAATGTAAAATGGTACAGCCACTGTGGAAGTCTGGCAGTTCTTCAAAAAGTTAAACATGGAATGACCATATGATCCAGCAATTCCACTCCTAGTTATACGGCCAAAAGAACTGAAAGCAACATCTCAGATACTTGTACACCAATATTCATAGCAGCACTATTCACAATAGCCAAAGTGGAAACAACCCAATATCAAGAGATGAATGGATAAACAAAATTCCACACAATGGAATATTATTCAGCCTTCAAAAGGAATGAAACTCTGATACATGCTACAATATGAATCTCGAAAATATTATGGTGAATTAAATAAGCCAATCACAAAAGGAGAAATGTTGCATAATTCCATTATATGAAGTACCTAGAATAGTCAAATTCATAGAGACAGTAGAACAAGTGGTTACTAGAGGCTGAGGGCTGAGAAGAATAGAAACAATTGTTTAATGACTACAAAGTTTCTGTCTGGGATGATGAAATAGTTCTAGAAATGAATAGTGGTGATTATTGTGAAAATACTGTGAATGTACTAAATGCCACTGAATTGTACACTTAAAAGCATTTAAAATGGTACATCTTAAATTATGTGGATGCTATGGACTAAATTGTGTCCCTCAACCCAAATTCATATGTTGAAGCCCTAACCCGCAATGTGATGGTGTCTGGAGATGGGGCCTTTGGGAATAACTAGGTTTACATGTGGTCATGAAGGTCCAGCCTTCAAAATGGGATTAGTTCTATTAAAGAGAAAACTAGAGGCCTAAAACAGCATCATTCATGCGAAAGCCCATGATACCAAACCTAGATTTAATACCTGACCAAAATAGTGTTTCAACTTCTCCCAGAAATACAATTTTAATCAACCGGTCTGGAATCTACTGGTCAATCACATGGTTCCCCTCCATTTCCTCCCCCAAAGAAAGCAGCAGCAATCTGAATGATAAAAAACACTTGTCATTCCCTTGCCCATAAAAGAAGATATCTTGGTCCAAAAATAATCCTTTCTTTTCTTTCGCTAATAGCTTCCTTGCCCCACCTTCCTATAAAAACCTTCCATTTTCTATAACCTCTGGGAAAGCCTTTTCAGTTGCTAGATGGGATGCCCCCCAATTCATGAACTGTTTAATAAAGCCAATTAGATCTTGAAATTTACTCCACTGAATTTTTTTAACAGTACCCTTATAAGAAGAGACATGAGAGCTCGCACTTGCTTGCTCTCTCTCTGTCATGTGAGGACACAATCTACAAGCCAGGAGGAGGGCTCTCATCTGAACCTACCATGTTACCATCCTGACCTTGGACTTCTCAGCCTCCAGAACTGTGAGAAAATAAATTTCTGTTTTTTAAGCCACCCAGTCTATGGTATTTTGTTATGGCAAGCTGAGCTAAGACAGTGTATTTTACCAGGAGTAAAAAAAAGAGAAGAGAGAGAAGTACCCCTAAGACTGAGTTAGTATACATTACCAAAATATTTTCGAATGGTTTCTGGGAGGAGAGGAAGAGAAGGGTCAGAAGAGACAGCAAAGTGACCCAGGAGAAGGTGATGAGAAGGGACAGATTAAGGGGTGGGAGCACATGGACTGACATGAAGACAGAGGACACACACACAGAGGTAAGGGGCAACGAGGACAGATAGTGTGAGACAGGCAGAGATATGTAACTTTCCAGCAGCAAAACTTCCCCAAGGCAGTGGATACCCACATCTGCATGCGTACGCAACCCTGAGCTGAGCGCTGTACAATCTTCCTGGCGTGGCGATAATGAGCAGCACCACCATTTTAGGCCTACCAAGCAGGTGCCAAGACCTCGGCATCGACTGCATGCCTGTGTCTGCGCAAGCACCATGACCAGGAAAAGAGAGGATCACCCCCGCTGATGTCAAGCCCTCCTTCACTCTGCCCTACATAACAACCCTAGAGGGTTCCTTTGGAGAGCCCGCCAAAGAACTTGTCTTACTATCCCCTTGTGCTCAAGCATAAGCCTCAATGAACCTTGTCTGAGCTTATGGTTTGGTCTTGT
The DNA here is from genome assembly GCF_000325575.1 of Pteropus alecto. NCBI lineage: Eukaryota > Metazoa > Chordata > Mammalia > Chiroptera > Pteropodidae > Pteropus > Pteropus alecto. The sequence goes on from NW_006430462.1 coordinate 5,193,570, forward strand.
CAATTTCTATTACATAGAAAGCCTAAAAACCCAAGGTCGGTAACAAGTGGACAAGAGAAACAAGATGAAAGAGGGTGATCTCCAGGTCCCTCTCCTCTAGCTGCACTCCTCGGGGATTATGGGGCATCAGTCTTACAGCCCCCAATTCCATGTTTTATGTTAATGTGACCTCTGATCTTTTCTGCTCTTCCATACACTTCTCTCATCCAGTGAGCAAAGTGAAATCACCAGCAACACATAAAGGACTTCAGGATGCCTGAAGCATGTAGAATGTGCCCTTGGCCTACCTGAACTCAAAGCCCAGGAGCAGAAGAGCAGCTGGTGTCTTATAACTGCAACACAGGGGCTGACGAGCCTTAAATGGGTGGTGACAGCTTCTATGAGCAATCATTTCCAATATATAATTGTGATGTTACAATTTATCAAAAATACATATTTGGTTTAGATGATCAAAATATATTTGGTCATAGTTTCAGGCTCGCAGCTCTCAAAACCCTTGGAATTTCCTGAGTGATAAGAGTAATGGGGGTATCTTTTGTTACAATATTTGGCCTTTCGTCTAGGGTCCTGAAATCTCCAGAGCCATAAAGGTGAAATGTGTATCTTTTGATTCACAGCAAGCCCTTTTCCATCACTCTGGGTTTATTGTTAATGAGGTGACTACTGGAAAGCACTTAAGGATGGCAGCTGGTTGCCAGGGGAACCGACTAAGAATAGAGCTGAAACTTTCAATCCCACCACCCTGATTTCCGGGGGACAGGGGAGGGGGGAAACTAGGTGCTGAAGGTTGAATCAACGGCCACTGGTTTTAACCAATCATGCTATGAAGCCTCCATAAAAACACAAAAGGACCCAGTGTTGGGAGCTTCCAGGCTGGGGAACCATAACACTTCCACGTGTCACTGAGCAAGGTTCCAAACTCCAAGAGGACAGAAGTTTCTTTGTTTGGGACCTAGCCCTATGTATTTCTTCATCTGGCTATTGATTTGAATCCTTTAATATCCTTTGTAATAAACCAGTAATATAGTAAGTAAAATGTTTCTCTGGGTCCTGTGATCTGCTCTAGCAAATTAACTGAACCCAAGAAAGGGATCATGAAAACCTGACTTAAAACCATTCAGTTAGAAGCACCTGGACTTGCGACTGGCATCTGAGGTTGGGGGGAGGGGTGTCGTGTAGTACTGAGCCCTAACCTTGAGGAATAGAGCAGAGAAATAACATGGAGTCACTGTGGTCAAGCTGCTAAATTATCAACCTCAAGTGGGCTGAGACTTAAGGAAACAATTATTTTTTAAATAACTCTGGAAACTTAAACTTTTGAACTTTCCAATCCTGTGTCAATATCTAGATGCACATCAGTGAGTTGCGTGTTTTAATGCCTGGACATATATCGAACCTTCAGTTCACCATATGAATGAATGTTCCCTTGTACAGACCACCAGACATCTGCTGAATACCACCCTGGACCAACCCAGGGGCTAAGAACTGATTCTTCTCAAAAATGTACTTTTTACTATAAAGCTCTCAGACTTTACTTTCTCCTTCAGAACACTCTGGGTATTGCCTAGCAGTATTTATGATTTGCAAATCCTGAGACCCTTAAATAAATCTCTGTCACTTATTTCTAGCTAAAGCACCCTCGCTCTTTTTGAGTACATTCGAAAACCTGTAACCCAAGGGGGGGAGGGTTACTGGAACCTCCAATCTACAGCCAGTCAAAAGCACCGATGACAACATGGATTTGCGACTGGCATCTGAAGAGGAAGGCAGTCTTGTGGGACTGAGCCCTCAACAAGGGGAATCTAATGCTATCTCTGGGCAGACAGTGTCAGAATTAAGTTGAACTGTAGGCCACCCAACTGGTGTGAATTGTTTGTTGGTATGCGGAAACACCCCCCACCCTCACCCCTATGTACTAGAATTGGTTCCAGAACCTTTTAATAATAAGGACCCCTCCAAGTGTCCGTGCTGAAATGAGTTCTGCTTGTTTGGAATGAAATTGAGGTTACTGCACCCACTATGAGCTACGTTCTCTAAGACAGAAAACAAGAAAGGAGAGAGTTATGCAGAGAAGAACTCCATAAATCTACAGAGGGGTTCCCCTGACTCTCTTATTGAGTACTAAGCCATGCTATCTAGGGTTAAATTCATGAGGCTCACAAAGAATAATTAGAGAGCTGTCAGCCAAACAATTCCCAGAGCTCATAAGGGACCAGGAAACATTTGCATTTCAACAGGCCGGGTGGAAAGTTCTCACTGAATACCTGGGGCATTTAGTAAATATCCTAGAAGGATCACACCTTAGTACAGTAGGAGCACATGTTCTCTATCATAAGTATGGCAGTTACTACACAAGTGTATACATTTATCAAAAACCAATGAACTGTATGCTTTAAAAACGCATTTTAACTGAATGTAAATAATACCTCAGTAGAGATGACTTAAAAAATTAGATCACAGCAGCATCACTTATAATAGTTAAGGCATGGAAACAACCTAAGTATCCACTGATGGATGAATGGATAAAGAAGCTATAGTATATATGTATATACACATACACACGCAATATTCTTTTATGGAGTATTATTCAGTCATAAAAGATTAGGAAATCCTACCATTTGTGACATGGATGGACTCTGAAGGCATTATGCTAAGACATATATTGTGTGATCTCATTTATATGTGGAATCTTAACAACAACAACGAAAAAACAAACTCATGAAAGACATCAGAAAGCAGGGATGGGGGGACTGAAGGAAGGTAGTCAAAAGGTACAAGATTCCAGTTATGAGACAAATAGGTTGAGGGATGTATTGTACAACACAATGACTAAACACTACTGTGTAACATATAGGAAAGTTGTTAAGAGAATTAATTATAAGAGTTCTCACCACAAGAACATTTTTTTTCTTTTTTGTTTTATTGTATCTACATGAGATAATGGAGGTTAGCTGAACCTACTGTGGTAATCATTTCACGATATGTATAAATCAAATCATCATGTTCTATGCCTTATCCTTATATAATGATGTATGTTAATTATTTCTCAGTAAAACTGAAAAAAATCACATCAACTTTAAATATGAAAAATATAAGTATGGATAGACTTTCTGGAAAAATACACAAGAAATGTTAAAAATGCATGCTTGATTCTAGAGAGAATGTGATTAGTAGATAAGAGTGGAGAGTGGAAGATCAGTGTAAATCCTTTATTATTTAAATTTTTACATGATTATATTTTATTTAAAATTTTAAAGACTATCTCATTAAAAATAAAAATTAACAATACATATTATTAATTAAACACAGCCAAAATCCTGGAAAGGCTATGTTCCCTAAAACGTCAACTACGGTTTCCTGTGGGTTGTGGGATTATGGGTCGTCGTCATTTTCATCTTCATATTTTGCAATGCTTTCTGATTTTTTTTAAATGAACATTAGATAATTAGATAAAAGACAAAGCTATTTCTACATTGGGGAAGGTGAAACTATATACACAGTCATGCGCTGAATAAACGTTTCGGTCAATGATGGACCGCATATACAATGGTGATGTACCACACGGCCCACATGTGTAAGCAGACTCTTACAACGTTGGCACAATGAAATCACCTAAGGACACATTTCTCTGAATGTATCCCCTTAGTCATTAAGCAGCACATGACCATATAAAGAAAGACTGAAGCCTCTCTTTAATAGGTTACACTGTTGCTATTACAGAATTCCCATAATCCCACAGTAGTAGGCATTTAGGTTTCGTTTGTAATTTTGGCCAATTACAAGTTTTTTTTCCCAGTATAAAAAAAACATGAGTCCTAGGCAAAGATCTTGGAAACATTTTCTTAAATATGTAAAAACAGAATCTGGAAAGGTGAAACATGGTTAAGGTCACAGAGCTGATGGCGCCCAGAGCTCAAGTACCTTTATACCCTATCCAACTCTCCCCCTCCTCACTGCCCTTCTGTAAGAGCTGTGCCCTCTGCCCGCACCCCAGAGTGCAGCTTGCAGTGAGTGAGGTGGCACAGATTTTGGAATTACAGTTTCTTTTATACTGTTAACAAAAAAAAAATCTTTATTTCAATAAAGAAAAGCTACTGGTATAAATTCTTCAGGAGCAGTCTGCTAGCGGAAGACTGCCTAGTGTGCATGCTCATCTGCATTACCACAAACAACTTTTCAAGTCAATGCAGTCAAATTTGCCTCACATTTAAGCAGTCAGAGCCCTCAGAGCATGGAGTCACCTCAAATACACAGCAAGCCCTGGTGGGCAGGTAGCTCACCTCCATCTCTTGCTGTCACTGTCTAACTTCTGTACTGAGAGCACTTTTTACCAGTAACAAGGTATTGTTCAAAGAGTATAGGATTTGGCATCAACAGATCTCTGTTCTGGAACCCACTCTGCTACCACCTAGTCTTTCCATTTGTAAAGTCTCTCTACCATTTGCTCTGCCCACTTCTGTGAGCGGTCGTTAACTAAAAAAGGTTCAGAAAAACTGAGGTGCTGTTCAACACAGGGTATTACAACTGGGCTCTGAAAGAGTTTTGATACAGAGTGATAACCAGATGTTTCTCTGGCACAAGAGAAATTTACAAATGGGAAAGGGGAACAAAGGCTTCCTGCTGGCACACTGACCCATAGGGGCTAACAGGAGTGCTTCATATGTAGGGAAGGCTACACTGCCCCTTCCACCTGTGTTTATCTCTTGGAAATCCAGAAAATGCTATTTGGTAAAACAAAATCATCCAATCACCTCAACTATGGCACTGACCCCAGGGGCTCATCTCAGCAGTAATTATCAGCCTGTCTTCTCGCTCAGCTCCAGAGATGTCAGACTTGACCTCAGGATATGAAGAGATTATATTCCAATGAAATCACCACCACAAGTTTCCATGTGCCATTTAAAAATGGAGCCTTGAAGGGAACCTTACAGCTCATCTGCCCACGGTTCCTAAATCTGGCTTGTCATCAGAATCATCCAGGGTGCTTTCTGAAAACAAAGATCTTGGGCCTTGTCCCACCTTTCAGGGTAAAACTAAAGAATCCTTAATTTTTAAAGTTCCTCAACAATTCTGATGATCAACCAGATTGAGGCACTCTCTTTTTCTGTACGAGATGACAGTGATCAGGTGGGGCTAGGGGTAGAGCTAGGATCCAGCCCCTAGTTGCCAGTTCAGAACTCTCCTTCTCATAACCAGTTGCCTGTCCCGAAATTTTACAATGTTCACTCTGAGTCCATTTCCCCTTCATAAAGTGATATGCTGCAGCCCTACTTTGAAATTCAGGAGCAGTCCTGTTTCCATTTTACTCAACCAAAAGAACAGTATCTAACTTAAGCCCAGTTCTTTACCAATAGGGGCTTCAGACCTCACGCTACACTAGGCCACTCCATACCAGTATCCTGTTAGTATTCAGGTCCTAAAACTTAGGAGCTAATAAACTCCATCCTCTTTACAAACAATCATCTTTTAGGTACTGACTCATATATGGCAATAATCTCAATTATATAAGCTGTGGATGTTAAAAAAAATTACTGACATTCTTCTTTCATGATTCTGGAAGTAGCAATTTCTCCCAAATGTAGATTCTCTTGGGATACTTTTGAAATGAGTGGGAATTTCCTAAGAGCATGCGAGCTCATCACAGCGATGAGGCAGCCTGACAAATGCCTGGGATCAGAGAAAAGCTAGTTTGGGTCTAACACTCGAGTGCAGTCATAAGATCACAGTCTTACAAATACTTTATTAGCCTAAAGGAGAAGGGTATGTTTACAGGAAACCATCGATGTTATAGGAAATAAACAGCACAGCATACTCTGAAAGTGTGACTCAGGTGCTACGCAATTACGCTTCACCAAAAGGATTTTGTGATCTATTACCGGAAAACAGAAAATCCCTTTTTTCTTTTGGTCTGACGAAGGTTATTGTAAAGTCCAAAGCATATGAACAGGCCAAAAGACGGACACATGAGCACACAGACCTCTTAGAGTAATGGTCACATCTGGATCTGTATGGCCATTTCAGTAAGTCACAGTTTTAGGACTGCTGCAAATCAAGTGAAATCCTTACACTGGATTCTGTTGGAGGAAGAGGGTGAAAACTAAATTCACAACGGGATTTTGGAAGAAAGCCTATATGTAGCATGTAATGCAAATGTCAACGGTTCCTAGATAAACTATGTCAGAGCAGGAAGGGCTCTCAGAGTCAGGTTCCAATCCAACCCACTGTTTTACAGTTGAAGACACAGAGGGCCAGATGGAAAGTGACATGCCCAAGTTTACACAGCTACTGAGGAGCATGGTTAGGAGTTGCCTTCAGAACTCAGATGCTCTGGCTACTGGATTCAGCTGAGCTAGATTACCAATACGGAGTGGCTCGTGAAGAAACCCAAAGGCATCGTTCCAAATACCATAAAGTCTCTACTTTCACCCCTCCTTTGCCCAGGTTACCAGGATCTATTGACATTTCAGATTTTTCATCTGTTAAATTATAACTGAAAAGAAGGCAATTTTAAAACCTATGGCCTTTATACTCAATTTCAATATTTGCTGAATATCTCCTCTGAGTTAGGTATCCCCCTGGGCCACGGGAAACACAGACGAATAAGATGGTTCATTACGTATCACACTTGGTTTGACAGCATCGAAGCCTGTCCCTATCGTGTGACCCTAATGTAAAGGAGCATTCTGAGCAATTAACAACAAAGGAAATTGATTATTTCAGTCTGGTTCCTGGTGAGAACTTGTCCACATCCCAAAGTCCAACCATTTCAGCACATTCACAGACTGAGAAGGGCATGAACAGCCAGGATGCCAGCCCCAACATAAAGCATGAACTCTGAGGATTTCGGGTAATTCCTACTCAGAGCCCTTGGGGAAACCAAGGGTAGATCTGAAGACAAATGGGAAACGTGGCATGACGCTGAAGATATAACTTCTATAACTGGCCAAACACCCACTGGAGACATGAGCTCCAAGAAAATACATTTCACTTTTTCAAACATTTCTACTCTGGGGCATTTAAAAGACAGTTGTGCTAGATGAAAAATCAAGGTGGTTCCACCTTATTCCTACCTCCCAGTAACCAGCGAGTTTGGGCGGAATCTCCAATCCCAGCTTCTCCAGCTCTTGCTCCTTGTACTTCTCATACTGCCGGTAACCTGCATACCCTCCACCTGTAACAAACAGTAAGCGAAGTGGGCGCAGCCGGAAAATGGTTCGAGCAGGGGCAGTGTGGACTTTTCTGGCATCTGTAAAAACAACAAAAAGAAAAATGTTGAGCCTGAGAGAAGGGATAAGAATGAGTCATGCAAACATAGCACCAACAGGAGGGCTAGGAAAAATCAATATATCTTTGAAGCCTTCAGTAAAGGTGACTAGACTCTAAATGGCTCTGACAGGCAGGTGCAACCCTGAGTCATTACTAAGACCCTTCTATCTCCAAATTCTATCTATAAGTAAGGGACAAGCATCTTTCCTATGAAACTATAATGCACCCCAATTGCCACCACAGTCACAGAATTTAAGAAGAAAACACTGAATCACAAAGAGGGCAAGAAATTAACCAAGGTTGCCCAGTCGGCCACCAATAGGTTCAGGATTGGGATCCAGGTACCACTTCTCACCCAGGGCTATCTGATCTTAACAATCCAAGCCCACTTCTGATTGGACACTAATATTCTCAAATGCAAAATCTCATACGCTCTCACAATTCAACAATAAAAAAGGCAAATAATTGAAAAATGTACAAAGGATTTGAAGAAACATATCTTCCAAGAAGATATACAAATGGCCAATAAGCACATGAAAAGATGTTCAACATCTGTTATGGGTTGAACTGTGTCTCCCTAAAGTTCACATGTTGAAGCCCTAACCCCTGGTAACTCAGAATATGACCTTGTTTGGATACAGGGTTTCTAGAAAGGTAATCAAGTTAAAATAAGGTCATTATGGTGGACCCAAATCCAATGACTGGTGTCCTTACAAAAAGGTGAAATATGGATACAGACATGCATACAGGGAGAATGTTTATGGGAAGATGGAGGCAGAGATCAAGGTAATGTTTCTGCAAGCCAAAGAAGCCAAAGATGGCCAGCAAACCATTAGAAACTAGATAAGTAGCCTGGAACAGATTCTCCCTCACAGCTCTCAGAAGGAAGCAACCCCGTTACACCTTGATCTCAGACCTCTGGTCTGCAGAATTGTGAGAATAAATTTCTATTGTTTAAGCCACTTGGTTTGTGGTAATTTGTTACAGTAGCCCTAGCAAACCAATATAACATCAGCAGTAATCAAGGAAATGCAAATAAAAACCACAGTGAGATACCGCTTCATACCCACTGGGGTGATTATAATCAAAAGGATAAGTCTTGGCAAGGATGTGGAGAAATCTGAACACTCATACACTGATGGTGGGATGGTAAAATGAGGCAGCCACTTTGAAAACCAGTTTGTCAGTTCATCAAAATGTTAAACATGAAATTACCACATAACCCAGCAATTCTGCTCTTAGAAACATACCTAAAAGAAGTGAAACACGTATCTTCATAAAAACTTGCACAAGAATGTTCAATAGCAGCACTGTTCATAACAGCCAAAAAATGGAAGCATTCTAAATGTACATCAACTGATGAGTAGATAAACAAAATGTAGTCCATCCATACAGTGGAATATTACTTGATAATAAAAAGGAATGAAGTATTGACACACTATAACATGAACTCTGAAAACATTATGAAAAAGAAGCCAGCCACAGAAGGCTGCATATTGTATGAAGTGTCCAGTACAGGAAACATATCACAGAGACACAAAGTGGATTAGTGGCTGCCAGGGGCTGGGGGCAGGGAGAAATGGGGAGTGAGTTTAATGGGTCAAGTGTTATTGATGGGGGGTGCGAGGAGGGAATGTTCTAAAAATTTGGTAGTGGTGACAGCTGCACAACTCTGTAAAAACCACTAAAAATCACCAAATTGCACACTTAAAAGGACGAATTTTATGGTATGCAAATTATATCTCAATAAAATTATTAAAATAAAATCTCAAGAGCCGAATTCTTAGTGGCCTGTGCAAAACCAAAGAGCATACCCTTCATACTACCTTTGACTTCCAATGGAAGGAAACTGTCCTGCTCCCCACGTAACCATCCATGTTTTGGTTGTTGCTGTTTCTTTTTTTAATGAGGAAGTGTGGGTGTCATTACTCTCTCCCATCTTCTACGTACTCTTAATGAACCCTTACTACTTAATAACTAAATATTCTACCTCTGACCAAGAAAGACTTGCCAAAAAGCGAGAAAAAAATTGTTTTGTCTTTCTAAAATATCTGGTGACAAGAGAACTGCTGAATACCCCCTTCCTTGAGCCAGCATCCTAGTCTGACAATTCCCACTCTACTCAATGTGTCTGGGACGCTGGTCCTTTCTTCAATTATAGGTCTCTTTCTCTTGTTACTTTACTCTTCCAAAAGGAGATAGTAAATAGAGAGTGCCCTCCACTCCTGACCACTGCTCTGTTTTATTTTTTTAAATAAAAGCACAGCTTTTCTGCAGATCCAAGATTATAGCTTAATTTCTGAGGCTCCCCACCTTTATCTTTCATGTGATTCCTACATGTTCTGGCATGCAAGTCCTAATTAAATGACACATAGATGTGTTACTATTCTCTACAATAAGCTTTATGTCTTTGTTCTCATCAATCATCTCATTTTCTTAAGGTACTTATTTGGCAGTTAAAAATAGCTTTTGTTATGACAGAATAAAAAGGGTATTTAGATTCTAAAGACAAGACACATTTTCGGAGGGGTTCAAATAGCTGCTTACAAGATCAAAAAGGTTCATGATTCACAGTGTGGGTGTGGGGAACTGATGTACTCATGAACACTTCCTGCTTATGTGAGGGTAAACTGGGACAAGCCTCTTTGAAGAGCAATTTGGCCTAAATACCAAACTATAAAATACATAAATCTTTTGATCCAACGATTACACCTCTATAAATTGATCCTAAAGATGCACAAAGATATGTTACTACAGAATTGCCTGTAGTGGGAAGTCTGAAAATAAATGCAGAACACCGAATGGTACAGTTATACAACAGAATACTATGCAGCCCACAAAAACGATGAGATAATAGCTAGTGCTTCAGTAATCACTACATGCCAGGCACATTATAAACACTTCATGGGTACGATTTCACTTAATTCTAACAACGAATCTATGGATTAGGTGCTATGTGTATCCTAATTTACTAAAGAGCAAACTGAAGCACAGAGAGGCCAATATCACCTCTAATTGTTACTTACTTGTAGAAAAGGCTCTGAGAGGAAGCTTCCTTAAGGCTTGTAGGAAATGGCTCGGGGCAGTGATTTCACAGTGAAGGAGGCTATAATCAAGCAAAAATGAACCATTAAATATTTTTCTTAAAATTAAAAAAAAATTAGCTCAACTAGCAAAATCTGAATATAGGCTACAGGTTCAACAATAGTACTGTATCAGTCTTAATTTCCTGGTTTTGGCCACTGTACTATGGTCATGTAAAAAAATGTCCTTGTAGGAAAAAGGCTGACATATTTAATGGTAAAGGGGCATCAAATCTGTAACTTGCTCTCACATGTTTCAGAAAATAATATATATGCGTATGTATACACATCAAGAAAGGAAGAGAGTAAAGGAAAGGGAGAGAGAATAATAAAGCAAATACAGTTGACATTTGAAGAATCCAGGTAAAGGGTACTTGGGAATTCTATGTACTATTTTTATAACTTTTCAGTAAGTCTGAAACTATTTCACAATAAAAAATTAGTTTTCTTAACTAAGCATAAGATCATAATAAGCAGGGAAGCCAGCGTTCCTACACAATGCCGTGTTTCTGCATCACAAAAGAAGAGCTGTACATAGCCTTGTAAGCACCTAACCCTAAATCTAATACCGAAGTTTTAAATTTTAAGTGTGCTGGGGAAAAAAAAGGCACAAACAAGTCATATTGAACTATTCTAATCTACTTCAAGTCTGGAAGGCTCAATGGTTTAGAACTTTGGAATTATCTTTTGTGGCTACTTTGCCACAAATGCTACTTTGACACAGTGAATAGGTTTCAAACAGCCTAAAGAAAAAAAAATCAATTATTTTCATAGCTTTGAAACTCTAAGAAAATATTTCTGATTTAGTTTCTCTTCTCTGTTTTATCTTCAGCCAGGGAAACTGACATATCCCCAGTGGCAGTAAGTGACAGTGCCCGTGAGTAAAGCATTAATGACTTTTTGGTTAACAGTTGGATCTCCCTTAAAGAGCAAACATTCCACTTTCAATTCAGACGGCACTTCAGTTTCCCCATACGCTGACCTGAAATCTAAAGAAACTATGTCCTTGTCAATAAGTCTTTCTGTTTTCCTTGGAGCCCTTTATGATAGAATGATTATAAATGTCTAAATTGATATTTTTGTGAAAAACAACTGCATTTATACATACGATAATATTTATTTTCATGGATATTTAGTAGTTATGTCTTATATAAGTATCCTGTAAACATTATCAGATTTAGGCACCTTCATTTTTTCACATGAAATTTCCTTGACTTAAAAATACCCTCGAAACATGGTGCAAGTATGGCTAATGTGATGAATCTGATCCTCCAATAGGCAAATAAGATTTGTATACAGAAAAAAGCATGAGACCATGATGATCACCATCCCTCAAGCCAGAAAGATGTACAGCTATTAACACAAAGAAGGTCTACGACCATTCTTTCAGCATTCAACAATACTCATCTCAGACTGGATACGCCCACCACAAAAGCTAAAAGCCTAAAACTCTGCTTTCCAAACAATCAGAACAAGTGTAAAAATTGATTAAAAGGTACATTACTGTGTTCTGTACACTACTGTATTGTGTTCCAGAATTAATTCTGAACTCCCAACTAAAAATAAAAGAATGTTTGTAGATTGTTGAATGATTTTGTTGTTTGTTTGTTTGTTTGTTTGGCTGGGGGAGGTACAAATGGAAGATAATCGGTTAGCCACTGTAACCAGATGCAAGGCACTCAGGTAGTTTGAGTATGGGTCTTCCTCCGTCAGCAGCCCTGCCTGAGAACCCAGTTTGCCTCTCCTACAGTGCTGTAGCCCTCAGCTCCTGGCAAATGACCCATTATATCAACTTGTCTTATTACTGGATCATTCCTATCCTCATATAAATGTTATACTTCCTCCAATCATACATAAACACTGTCCACTATGTATCCTTCTCTCTAGTTTCTACCCACTTTTCTGCTCTCCTTCATATTAAGCTCTTAAAAAGAGCTATGTTCACTGTCACCACTTCTCACCTCCCACTTTCTCTTAATCCCACTCAACCAGGTTTTTATTCCTATCATGTCACTTTGCCCACATCAACGCACATTTCTTAGGCCTCAAGTTATTTGACCTCTCAGTAGCATCTGCCACAGTTGACCCTTTTTTCCTTTCTTTAATCCAGGTATAATTGACATATAACATCCTATCAGTTTCCGGTGCATGACATAATTTGATATTTGTATATACTGCAAAATGACCACCACAATAAGTCTAGTTAACATCATTCACCATACAGTTACAAGTTTTTTTTCTTCTGAGAACTTTTAAGATTTACTCTTAGCAAATTTCAAATATGCAATTCAGTATTATTAACAGTATTCACCATGATGTACATTATATCCTCATGACTTGTTTAATAATTGGAAATTTGTATCTTTTGACCCCCTTCACCCTCTTCTTCGTGAAATAAATTCCTCACTTGGCTTCTGGGACTCTGATTTTCCTCCTACCTCTCTGGTCTCTCCCTAACTTTAAACCAGTGCCATACCAAGGTTCAGACCTCTGTTTACGCTCTCTCCCTAGAGATGCTCATTCAGTCCCATCTTTAAACAGCCAGATACTGGTGATTCCCTCACTGCTCCTTCAGAGACCTCCAGATCCGTATTTCCAACTGGCTACCCAACATTCTCACTCTCAATCATCTCAAACTGAGTCTGCCCAAAACAGAATTTCTGACCCTCCCTCACTCCTCTTCAACCTACTCCTCTCCCAGAGCTGTCCATCTGTGGTAGACACTAGCCAAATGTCTAACAAATCCTCTTCCTCTTCTTCCTGGGAACACAAGAGACTACGTTTTCCAGCTTCCTCTGCAGTAGGGTGTGGCCACAGAACTGAGTTCTAATCAATGTGAGGACCATGCAGGCTTCCCAGGCATCCACCTCCAGGTGTTCCCCTTTCAGCCTGCTTGAGGCAGACAAACACACAGACCTTGAGAAGCCATATGCTAAAGATGACAGGAGACTGGGTCTTCGAATCACTGCTGTCCCACCTAACAGGAGCTCTCACTGGGACTTTATAAGATCAAGACATAAACACTTTTACTCTGTTAAGTCACTGGGATGCTGGGGTTTACCTGTTATAGTAGCAGCATTACTAAAATTGGTACACTACCTCAGAAAAAGGCACCATCATTTACTCAGCTACACCAGTCAAAACCCTAGGACTCATTCTTAAGTCCTTTCTTTCATACTATCTACATTCAATCCACTAGCAAAGCATGAAGACCTTCAAAAATATATCCTTATCTCCCTATTTTTCATATCCCCCATTACCTCAGAAATATTGTGAGTTCGGTTCTAGACCACTGCAATAAAGCAAGTACCCCAATAATGTAATTTTTTTGCTGGTGGAAGGTCTTGCCCTCCATTTGTAAAAAATGCAACATATGTGAAGCACGATAAACCAAAGTACAATAAAACCCTAGCGTAAGCCACCTGATCTCTTACCCACCTGTTCTCTCTGCTTCCACTCTTGGCCCTCTATATCTTGTTCACCACAAAATAGCCAGAGTGATCTTTTCAAAAGAAAAAATAAGACCAGACCCTGTATAATTGGTAGTTGCTGAAATCTCAGATCTCCTGCTGCTTTCCCTCTCCTCCTCACTCATTCTCCTTGCCAAACCTTGTACACACCACACTCGTGCCCCCTTCCACACCTTCGCATTTGCTATTTGCTCTACTGAGCACACCCCTCTACGTGGATTAATCCCTTACCATTCAGTTCTCTGCTCAAATGTTTCCTCCTCAGTTTGGTTTTTCTTGGCCACCATATGCCCAAGAGTTGCTCCCCTGAAGCACTCTCTAACCCCTGAAATACCATCCTTTATTTTTCTTCATAGCACTTCTTATTATCTGAAACAGATTCTAAATATATATATATTTGCTTGTATACTGTCTGTATGTCTCAGTAAAGGAATGGGTTTGTCTTCTCACTGCAGTACAATCTCAACAAAGAGATTAAGCCCCAGAGAGAATGGATAAGATCAATCAGATGTCTCTTCCACATGGTGAACTCACGTGAAAATCCTAAAAGTAGGCAATTAAAGCCTCTGATTAAGCACTCAAGTCTGATCAAGAGGCTCAAATCTCAGTTCTGCCATTTATTACCTCTTTGACCTTAGGAAATTTCTTAACTAATTTTAAACCTCAGTTTCTCCACCTGTAAAAACGGGACCTACACATCACTATTATAATATTACTATTATTAAAATAGAGTTACTATTCATGTGGCACACACTAGGATAGCCATATCAATTGTGTCCATGCTGACTGGTCTGTGCCCATATTGTCTTGCTTATAAAGCATTCTTAATATCAGTAGTGTGTTTCCTTTCTCTTCTACTAAACTGCAAAATTCTTTAAACATGAGGCCTATTTCAAATATGTCTTTTAATTCTTCTCATTCCCCCCCAATTCCTTCTTGGTTCCTGGCACTGTGGTTTGCAGTGCCAGGAATGTCATAATATTTCAGAATGAAAGTCTTGCAAAATCAACCACTCCCTAGGTTCTATGTCCATACTTGCCTGAACCTAAGTATCATCTGGGACATTTGTAGCCTTCACCTACACCTACTGAATCTGAGTTTGGCAACAGGGTGAAGATATATCTGGGAATCTCTATTTCTAATAAATAACCATCTCATTCTTTTATCAAATTTAATTCTGGGAAACATGGCTCTAAATTATCACCCAAGATGTTGTTTTCTCTTTGTTCTACCACCTGTCACAAATCACCCTGTCACTGAAAAACTTACCTGCAAATACGAGGCTTTCATCTATGTCTCACAGATCCTGCTTTGTTTAAAACTCAAAAATATGTTATCTTTTTGTTTTCTGCATGTATCAATAGTTTCTTGTCTTGCTATATCATTCCTTTGAAAATTAAGAGTTCTTAATGTACACAAACCCTCATCCCTCCCAACCACTGCACCTAAATCATCTTTTCTACGTACATTGGCACTAAAGTGTGACCTTCCTCCCTTTTTTAATGACACTGAGTGAGTACATTTTTAAAAAACATTTTAGGAGTGTCATTTTTTAGTCTTTCCAACTCATGACACAGTTTAGAAGAATTCATGGCTGACGACAGCAGCACACCTGGTAATGACGAAACCACAGAGCCCCACCTGTCCAAATCCGAACAGTTAAACTACCGCATTGCAGAGCCCCCTCCTGAGAGAGCTACACTACCTCTGAATAGTTAATAATGGGAGAGTTAAGCTTTCATGACAAAACCAACGACAGTTTTTGTTCCCTCTCAGTCCAAATCCAGTGTACTTCTACTTCCCAAAATTACAATGATAGGTCACAGAGCGAGCTTAGGTCACGCTGATAAAATGAACCCTGCTGGAAACACAAAAGTACCCTGCGTCTCTTAAACTGTCGCTCTTTGAAATGATACCCAGCAGCTGACTCTGAGTCACTGCTACCAGCATTTTAATCCATTTTTCGAGAGTCCAAATGCTACTAAGGTATTGGGATAATAATAAATGCCCAAACGGTGAGCAGCCTGAGGGAAAAGTTCTTGTATGAGAGATAGGGTACCCGGGTCGGGGTCCTGGCTCTGCTACTTTCTGGTGAAGTTGAACAAGTCCCTCCCTTAGGGCCTCGATTTTGCCAACTCCAAAAAGAGGTGGATTTAGATGACCCCTCAGGTGTCTCCCAGCTCTCAGAACCCAAGGTTGGGAGTCACTACAGTAACCAAGACCCCAATTCCATAATAGACTACCAAACCTAAACCCCTCGCTTCAAAGAACAACAATCCAAAGCGAAAGGCGCCGGACTCTCAGTCCAGTGCTCTTCCCACATGACACCGCCCCTTCGAATCCGTTAGAGAGGATTCGAATCCCCGAGAGAGGCGTCCACTCCTGTCTCGACTCTAGTGGAGGGGACGCAGCTTATTCCATTTCTTTCCTTGTCCTTTGTGCCCTTCCACCTAGTTGGAAAGGGCAAATGGAGAGCGCTTAAGCCAGACCCTAACTAAACCCGGACCGCCCTACGCGGCGGCAGTCGTACCTGCTCCCGAGCTCGAGGTGAAGGTGGGTGGCTGTCTTCAACCGAGCTCTCCTCAGAGTGAGCCCGCGATAGAGAAACGACTCCTTTCTCCCCTTTGGCCCAGGCCACCCCCGTCCCCGAGGCAGCCTCCCCAAGCACCATACCTGTTCCGCCACGGCGTGACCTCGCGCAGCAGTCTCAGGTACAGTTGTCCCACGGGCGCCACCATCTTGTCTCCTCCTCGGTGAGCCGCGCCCCCCTTTCACACGAGGGGCGCACGCATGTGACGTCACGAGCCTCGAGCTCACGGGGCCAATGAGGAACGCGGAGGATTGTGGGCGGAGCCGACTGAGCTCCTCCTTCCGGTTGCTCTCCGCCCCACCAACTTCAGGAATCTGCAGTCAGGTAAGGTAGGTAGGGGAGGTGATCGCTCCCTCTGTGCTAAACCTGGGTTTAGGTGCAATGTTGCCAGTTGAGAGGGATATGTTCATATTTCCAACTATAATATATGCTCGTTTATTTTTATTTTAGTTCTTATAATTTTTATTGAATATATTTTATGCAAATTGCAGTTTGTTATATATCTTCCTTCTGGATTTGCCCTTTTTACCATTATGAATGTCCCTGTCTCTAATAATTCTATTGATCTTAAAGTCTAGCTATATGATATTAGTACACCTATGCCATGTTTTTTTGTTGTTGTTATTTAGTGTTTGTATGTCTTTTTCCATTATTATGTCTTCACTTCTATGTGTCCATGTATTTATAGCATGTCTTTTGTAAATAGCATATTATTGGGTCTTGTTTTTGAATTTAGTCTGATAATATTTATCTTTTAACTGGAGCTTTTAGTCCATCATTAAGTTACCAATAGATTTTCATTTAATTCTATCTTACATTGATTTTTATTTGACCAAATCGTTCTACATTCCTTTGTCTCTTTTTTTACCTACTTTTGGATAGATCAGGTTTCTTACTTATTCTATTCTTTCTCATCTATTAACTGATTAGTTATAACTTTTGTACTAGTCTTTTAATGGTTACCCTATAGATTAAAACGTGTTGCCTTTTTTACTTAGGTAAAATTTACATACAGAAATGCAAAATTCTCAAATATAATTCAGTGAGATTTGATAAATGTATACAGCCATGCAACCACTATCCAGGTCAACATTTAGAACCTTACCATTAGCCAACAATGTTCCCTCAATCTCTTCCATACAATCTCTGCTATCCATAGGCAATTATTGTTCTAGCTTCTAGCACTGTATTAGTGTAAACATTCCAGTTTGTCCTGAGTAATATTCCATTACATAAACATTCCAGTTTGTCCTTCTCCTATTGATAGGCATTTGAGTTCTCTCTGGTTTGAGGTATTATGAATAAAGTTGTCAAAACTTACTTGTATAAGTATTTTTGTAAACAGAAGTTTTCATTTTTCTTGGGACTGGAATTACTGGGTTGTAGGGCAGGAAGATATTTTCTTAATAAGAACTTGTCCGAGTTTTCCAAACTGGTTGTATTATTTTACATTCCTACCAGCAATATATGAGTTCTGATTGCTTCGCATTTTCATCAATGTTAATTTTAACCAATCTAATGAATATGGTGATATTCTCATTTTGGTTTAAATTATATTATCCAGACAGTTAGTGATGTTGAGCACTTTCTGTGCTTATTGACCATTCATACAGCTTCATTAGTGAAATGTCTACTCAAGTTTTTTTCCCACTATAAAAAATTCAGTCATTTGACTTTTTATTATTGAGTTGTCAGGGTTATTTATGTACTCTGAATATAAGTTCTTTGACAGATACATGTAGTGCCAGTATTTCTTCCAATCTGTGTCTAGTCTTCATATTCTTAATGGAGTTTCTTTATGACGAGAAGTTTTTAGTTTTAATGAAGTTTAAGTTATTAATTTTATCTTATATATAGCTTTTTAATCCTAAGAAATCTTTGCCAACTCACGGCTGTAAAGATATTCTCCCGTTTTTGTTTTTTTTTTTCTAGAAGCTTTGTAGTTTTATCTTTTATATTTCAGTGTATGGCTCATCTCAAATTAATTTCTGCATATGAAGTTAGGTTCATTTTTCCATAAAGTTATCCAATTTTTCCAGCACTGTCACTGAAAAGGGAGGGTGCATGAGAGAACTTTCTGGAGCAACGGCAATATCTAGGTGGTGGTTACAGAGGTGTATACATTTATCAGAATTCATTGAACAATACATGTAAGTTCTGTGCATTCTCCAGTTGGTAAATTATATTGATAAAAATGAAAAAACACGGGAAAGCCAAAAACAAAGACAATTACTGCTGAATTAAGCCTGGCCAAAGAAGTTTGCTCCATGAAAACTTCTCCAGTTTTTCTCTGACTTGTCCCACAGCCAAAAAAGTTTTGAAGAAAAAAATCAGCAGTTTTCTACTTTTCTTTTCCAGAGACCATTTCTGAAATGATCCTTCTAAATCTCAGGCTTGATGTGCAGGTGAGGGATATGAAGTCTCTCTCCCTTCCAGCTCATGCACTGTCACACCAGGTCCTAGTGGAATTAAAAGGAGGAAATACTGCAGCTGCTCGAGATAGATTTGAGAGAATTTGCTATGGTCAAGAAACCCTCCACTTCAAACTCTCTAGCTACTTCCCAGCTGCCTTTGATGTACACTGGACCAGAAACTTCCAGTTACTTCTATGTTGACAATGGTCTCCTCTGGTTAGGGTAAGGAAACAAACAGCATATGGATTTCATATGTTGACAGATTTTGTTTCATCTCATGTTTCCCTTGTCATCCCACATAGAAACACATTGGATTGGTGAGTCTGCTGATAAAAATCTTGGCAGGAAGAGTCTCCTGAGCCCAAATAGAGATGGTTATCCTTCAGAGCAGTGTTGACAAACTAGGAATCCCCATGTTTTTTAAATAAAGCTTTACTGGAACACAGCCATGCCCGTTTGTTTACATATCATCTATTACTGTGTTCCAGCTACAATCAGTTAAGAAGCTGCAACAAAGACTGTATTGTTTGCAAAGCCTAAAATATTTACCATCTGGGCCTTCACAAATAAGTTTGCTAACCTCTAGTCTGCACTCTGCATGGCCACATAGAGTGACTGGGGGCTCCTGCCCTGTCATTCAGAGTGATGGTGGCATCAGGGTGAGGGGTGCCGGCCACAGCCTCAAAAGAAATGTGGGGGAGATGTGGTGGGGGGAGTCTGATGTAGTTCATTAAGAAGAAAGAGCATCTCTACCGGATAAGGTTTTTGGTCTTTGACTTTCAGTTACTACCTCAGGGATAAGAGGGATTTGGATCAGGTTAGTTGTTGTAGTGGTCAGAATGAGTCATCCCAAAATGTGCCACTAGGGCATATGAATTATTTTGAGCTGAAGGCAACCGAGACCCTGCAGGTTCATGAGAAACTTTTATCTTTCCCTTAAAGAATTTAAATGAGGGGACTTGCCCTTACTAAGAGTTATCTCCAGAAATAACTTTTTACGACTTATCTATATGGCAGCGCAAACTATTACTTGCTGAACATCTGCTCTTCTTATCATCCTGCGAACGACCTTCCTTTCTCCCTGAAGTCCCAAGGTACTTTACCTCATCTTTAGCCCAGAATGCCACATATACTTCATTTTCCCTTTCTGTCTCTGACTCACTCGTGTGTGGGGTTCCCATACATATATATGTAATTAAATTCAGCTATTGTCTCTTGTTAATCTAATCAGTCTTGTGTAAATTTAATTATTAGACCAGCAGAAAAAAGCTTGAGGGCGAAGAAATTTCTTCTTCCCCCAACACTGTCCTAGAATATGTGGGGGAAATAAACAGAGGGCTTGCTGGAAAGCTGGACATCCGTGTGGAAAACGCCAGGGAAGGCTTGCTGATGAGTTCAGGGGCTTGCTGATGAGTTCAGAGGTTGCAAGGGGTCAAGTAAGTACCTAGCCAATCCAGAGAAGCAGAGGTCATAGTTTCCAGCAGAATCGCTAATCTGACACTCATATCCGTAGGTCATAGCCTCAGAAACTTCCTATAGAAATCTTAGCACAATTTTGCAGAGGAAGGTAATCATTACAACTCACTTCAAGAGTGAACAACAATAAAAAATAAGACACCAATATACAACCTCTTACATTTTAAGAATGGATACACATGTATTCTAACCCTCTTAAGTTTTAAGAATATATACATACATGTATATATGTTTGTATGTGTATAAAATCTTTACGTATAAAATCTTTAATGCCTCCTTCCAGCTATGAAGTTCTATGGTTTTAAGACAATATGTGTCTGACTTGGGACTCTCTTTCATAAAATTTTCAAATATCAAATAAGTTCTGAGTTGTGTCTTTTCAAAGGAGATAAAGGAGAGGGGTTGGACAAAGAGAGGGAGGGAGAGAAGTGGGGATAAAAAAGAAAGATGCAGTGTTAGAAGCAAACATCCATAAAGACCGTAAGAAGGGCAGGCAGGGTCATGAGCCTTCACCTCCAGCCCCTGGGCTCTCAGAGAACGTTACTAAATTCTTCCAAAGCTATGCTGCAGACCTAAATGTGGTGCATGACCTGTAGGCAGATAAATGTAGGCAGTGGGGCCAAGTTCACTGCAGGATCATGACCACCTTCATTGGCCCAGGAGAAGCTATCTTTGTGCGACAGGAGTAGAGGAGCAACTTATAAATGGTGGTAGCTTATTTACCTGAAACAGGTATGTGCAGTTTGCATGATGCAGCCAAAGTGAAGACCTTACCCCAAAGTAGCTCCTGGATGACTCTTGGACAACAGTAACCAAATTCTAGCCCTTCCAGTTGCCATCGATAACCCCTGAAAATATCAATCCGTTGTAATGTAGATGGGTTAGAGAGAACCTATTTTTCCAAGCTTATGGGAGAAGAAATGGATAACTGAATGGCTTTAAAGTCCCAAACTTTAAAATATGCTCTCTATCCATCAACACTTGTCCTTGCTACCCACTCCTACAGCCAGGAGGGTCAAAGCACCCAGTGCCTTTCTTTCAGAGAGGCTGGTGGTGTGTGTGCGGAGTGGAAAGAAAACCATCAGCACTGTGTGTGTGTGTGTGTGTGTGTGTGTGTGTGTGTGTGTGTGTGACAAAGTTATTCATTTTCCCTGTGCACACTTAATACTTGAATACTTATTACTATAGACAGTTTGACATGTGATTCCAAAGAGCTGTGAATGAGGCATCAAAGTCAGATCTCTTCTCTACTTTGAAAATGTAACCTCCTTAGATGACTCCGATAACTTAAGTTACATTTAGAAACAATCCCCATCACAGTTCCCTCAGCACAGTCTCTGGCTCTAAATAAATGCAGATCGATAGAATATGCTGACTGTGTAAAACTCACCACAGGTTCCACTTTGTCTCCAAACTGGAAACTCTGGACTGTTAATGTAATTCTCATCTGCCTGAGTCTCCCATCTCGACAATGAATAATCCAGATAAACAGGATTCCCTGTAGTCCTGGGCAGGGATTGCAACCAACTTTCCACTAACTAGTAATGTAACCCTGGTTAAATGACTTAACGACTCTGATCCTCAATGATTTATGTGGACATCAGATGCCGCTTACCTCACAGAACTGTGAAGATGATACGATGCAGTACATTTTCAAAGCACCCTGGTAGGTGCGAATTATCCAGCAGCTACTGGGCATTAACATCTTCTGAAATTTCCCTGCTGCCACGAGGGGGCAGGATTAGCCTAGGATTTAAGAACCAGCTCGCAATCCCCTGTGATTCAACTTTCAGTTTGCAAAGTAGTCGTGCACACTGTGGATGGTGGTGGCAGAGCTGTGTTATGGCTTTTGTGGGCCCTAGGCACGTTAACATTAATGGATCCCTTTCTCCATAAAAAAAGTATTAAAAATTATATTTTATAATAGTGTTGATATAAAGATAATAGAATCCAGGCCTGGTTCATTATTATATTAATTTTTTCTTACTTGAAATAAATTAAAATTAAGACATTGCTGTGTGACTCTAGCAATAGCATGGCCGCTAGCATTTTTCCTAATGTGCCTACTGGTCAGGTCAGCCCCGGGTGGTGATGGGGAGGGTACACCATCATTCCTGATGCAATAAGAGAAGCTTGGGCTTTGGGAGTGTCTGAGTCGTGGCTGCGCCTCTTATAAGTGGTATGTATTAGTTTGCTAGAGCTGCCATAACAAAACGCCATAGACCGGGTGGCTGAAACAACAGAAAGTAATTTTCCCACAGTTCCCCAGAGGTCAGAAGTCAAAGATCAAGTTGTCAGCAGGTTTGCTTTCTTCTGCAGCCTCTCTCCTGGGCTTGCAGATGGCCGCCTTCTAACTGCGCCCTCACACGGTTTTTCATCTGCACGTGCACATCTCTGGTGTTTTTTTGTCTGTCCAAATTTCCTCTAAGGACACCAGTCGTATTAGATTAGAGCTCACCCAAACCATCTCGTTTTAAGTTAATGACCTCTTAGAGACCCTCTCTCTAAATACAGTCAGACTCTGAAGATTCTGGAGGTTAGAACTTCAACATATAAGCTTTGGTGGGGACACAGTTCGGTCCAAACACAGTGCGACCTTGAACCGTTGCTTAATGTCTCAAAACCTGTTTGTTCATCTGTTTTAATGGGGTAACATTAGTAACCGTTTCATGGGCACAACAGAATTTTATTTGGGGGTGATAATAACATTCTTAAACAAGATAGAGATGGTTGTTCAACACTGTGATTATACTATATGCCACTGAATTGTTCACTTTAAAATGGTTAATTTTAACAACACAAAAAACAATCCAATTTATAAATGGGCAAAGGACTTGAACACCACTTCACACTCATTAGGATAGTTATAATTAAAAGAAAAGAAAAGAAAAGAACAAGTGTTAGGATGGAGAAATTGGAGCCCTTGTACAATGTTGGTGGGAAAGTAACGGTGCAGCCACCGTAGAAACCGGTGTGCAGCTCCTCGGAAAGCTAAACACAGAATGTATCTTACGATCCAACAATTCCGCTCCTAAGCATCTACCCAAAGTAACTGAAAGCAGGTACTCGTATGTGGTCTTCACTGAAGTACTAGTCACAATATTCAAGAGGTGGAAACAACCCAGTGTCTATCAACAGAGAGACGGATAAACAAAATGAGGTCTGTATGTACAATGGAATGTTATTCCCCCTTTAAAAGGGAAGGAAATGCTGACACATGCTACAACATAGATAAACCTTGAAGAAGACATCATGCTAAGTGAAATAAACCAGACACGAAGGACACGTCGTGTGATTCCATTCTTATGAAGCACCTAGAATAAGCAAATTCATAGAGACAGTAAAATAGGGATTACCAGAAGCTGGGAGCGCAGGAGGATGGAACAGAAGTTTTGCTTAATAGTTGTAGAGTTTTTGTTTGGGACGATTAAAATTTTTGGCAATAGAGGTAATGATGGCTGTACAACCTTGTGAATGTACTTTATGTCACTGAATTATATACTCACAATGATTACAATGGTAAATTTCATATGAGATATATATATATTACTACAATAAAAATACAATGGAAACCAAAAAAGGAAATAAAAATATTTTTATTCTTTCATCAAAAAAAGGTTAATTTTATGTTATATGAATGTCAGCTCAATTTTAAAAATGGAGGACATCAATCATGAGTTAGATTGGGGGTTCAAACAGGACATGGAGAAGGAGACAGGAGGACAGTTTGGTGCTAGAAACAAAGAAAAGCATCTTAGGTGTCCTGGAAAAGTACAAAAAAAGGAGATTAGCCTTCAACAAGCATTGCTGAGTGTCTCCTTCATACTAGGCCCATAGTGAGACCCAGGTATCCCAGTTGTGGTCCCAAGTTTTCTAGGAGAAAGATATACATCAGTTACTGCCTACAGGACAACGTGTTCCAGAATAGTTGTCAATGTAAAAGGAAATTTAGAGGCAGACGGTCACTAGCCTGGTTCTAGGGTGGAGGCAGTCATCACGTGGAGGGCTATGTGGCCTTGGAGGGTCCAGCCGTGGAGGCTGGCTAAGGTTCTCTAGCCTCACTTTACAGAACCCAACATCCCTTCTCATTGGCTAGAAACACAGTGGCTTCAAAATGACTTTTAGGATTATACAAGAAATGTGAATAGCAGTACTATAAGATGAAAGACTCAGAAAAGATCCCATTTCAAAAGAAGTAACTACTGCTGCTGTAACATTTATGGCTGGATCTGGGTGGGCATGCTCCGGCTTATAGGCGTTGGAGAAGCTACCTCCTTGGAAACCTACCTGCAGTGAGTGACACTATGTTCTAATGGTACCTTCATCACTCTATTCCTTCTTCAGCTTTTGTTCTTCATAGGCCTCATTACTACATGATGTGACATCCTATGATTATCCACTTATTATTTTCTACTATAATGTAAATCCCATACAGCAAGACATATTTATCAAATGAGTGCCCAGGCCCCTTAGGTTTCCATATGTGGCAAACTCAAGGAATGGGGCTGCAGCCGACACACTGATTAACACCAAACTTAATTCTCTGTTTAGGTCTGAATATTCTGGCCTATTCTGTATGTATAATTTGAGATCAGTAGACTTTTTGGTAATAGAGACAATTTAGATTAAAACGATATTGTTAGTTGTGAGCGAGAACCAAAACCCAATTTTAAGCACATTTGAATAACCAAAATATAGCTAACTCTATGAGCAAATTTGTTTTTTGGACATTATACCCAACACTCTCTAAAAAGACTGGCCAGCTTGTTACAAGTTTACCAGTTCCCTATAGTTTTCCTTCCTAGCACTCATCACAGTGTTATTTTCTAGCTATGTTACAATTTTAAAATTATAACTTAATACTCTCTTTCCCCTCAGAAGGCAGAATCCATTCCTCTGCTCACCGTTAAATCCCTAGAGCCTACTACAAGGGGACATGGGACAGGGAAGGTGCTACACAAATGCTTATAGAACAAATGAACCAAAGCAATCTGGACGCCAATCATCTTAAACCACAACCCAAGTGCTGGAAAAGATGAAGCAAATGCTCTTAGAAAGCGCCATGCTTCTTTTGGAGGGGCAGGTATCAGTCAATTGAATGAGGAATTTGTCCTGTTCTTCCCTGCTACCTGACTTCCTAGCAGTTCCTGCTCAAGGCTGCTGCACCTGCCCTCACCTGAGACAGCCATTGAGGCCAAGGAAAGGAGAGGAGAAGCTGATGCCCCTTCATTCGTTCAAGGACAGGTTTTTCAGGGACCTGGGACTGTTGGATAGCGAAGGCTTTCCTGCCCCCCCACCCCACCCAGTAGGAGCAGCCCACCCTGTCTAACCTTAACAACTCCCCACAAGACAGTGCTTCAAACCAGATCCAAACGAGGTAAGGTCCCGGCTCTATCGGCTCTTCACTTCTTATCTCCCTCCTCTCCCTTTGGTGTCCTTCAAAGACATCCACTGCAGCCACACTTAGTCCAGAGCATGCATGCCACCTCCACTGGTCCCATGTGGTAGAAAGAGCGCAGGCTTGGGAGCCAAATGGATTCTGGTTCAAATATCAAGAACTCAATTTGATTCCAGCTCTGCCACAACTAGTCTTTGACCCAGAGCAACTAACTCAGCCTCTCTACAGTTTCCTCATCTTTAAAATGGGAAAAAGTGACCAGCTCATATAGTTATTATGAGGGTTCCCAATGACTTTATGGTTGTGAAGCACACAGGAAGTGCTTGATAAGTGGGGACTGCCATCTTTGATGTCACCACTGTTATTATTACAGGGCTGTTGTTTCCTGACCTTGCCCGCGCCCCTCCTACTTCCTCCTTTCCTCCAGGTGTACCTGACACCTCTGGTGCTTATTCATTCATGCATTCACTTACAGAACCCAACATCCCTTCTCATTGGCTAGAAACACAGTGGCTTCAAAATGACTTTTAGGATTATACAAGAAATGTGGTGAATAGCAGTACTACAAGATGAGAGACTCAGAAAAGATCCCATTTCAAAAGAAGTAACTACTGCTGCTCTAACATTTATGGCTGGATCTGGGTGGGCATGTTCATTCACTCAGTGAGTATGTATTTGTAGGATCTCTGTGCTGGGCATAGGGGTGGGCATCTTTGCCTTCATGAAGCTTATATTCTAGCGTGAGAAGACATCAGGGAGAGGTGTTTCTTCATCTGTGTTTTTAGGCTTCAATACCCCCCAATGAAAATATTTGTTGTATCCTATGATGTTTGTTGCATAAAGGAAAATCATTATTAAAAAATGTAAGGCACCGTGTAGCTTTTAAA
Source organism: Pteropus alecto (assembly GCF_000325575.1). NCBI lineage: Eukaryota > Metazoa > Chordata > Mammalia > Chiroptera > Pteropodidae > Pteropus > Pteropus alecto. The sequence continues at coordinate 5,220,154 of NW_006430462.1, forward strand.
ATTATTAGCTACAGTCTGAAGACAAGTGGTTATACAACCTAAGAGTTGTAACCAATTCCAAAAATTATATACCACATGTAACATGATTGACTTTACGTATGGTTAATGCTGTTAGATATTAAGAAGCGCACTCAGAAGTACTGCAGCTTCCTTAATTTGGGTTGGCAGCAGTGACTGGTCCTGAAGGCTCCCAGAGGAGGTGATCTGCAATGAAACCTTGTGCTAGGTCTCTTGACCCCCAACCAAGATGTCCACATCCTAATCCTCAGAACCCATGAAGAGGTTGTTACATGAGAAGGGGCATTAAGCTCGTGACCAGGATTAAGATTATCCAGGTGGGCCCGATGTAATCACAGCGGTCTTAAACGTGGAAAGGGGAGGTAGGAGAGTCAGGGATGAAACATGAGAATGATTCAAGCAGCCATTGCTGGCTTTGAAGCAGGAAGAGAGAGTCAAGAGCCGAGGAATGCGACAGCCTCTAGATCCCGGAAAAGGTGAAGAAACTGATTTTCCTCTAGAGCCTCCAGAAGGAATGAAGTTCTGCTGGCATCTTCATTTCAGCCCAGGGAGGCCCATTGTGGACTTCCAACCTCCAGAAGTGTTAGATCATAAATCTGTAATGTGTTAGGCCGCCAAATTTGTGGTAATTTGTGACAGCAGCAGCAGGAAACTATATAGACTCTGAAAGAAGAGTGGAGAAGTAGGGGAAGCAGGAAGACACTGTGGAGGAAATTCTGTTCCATGCAGAGTGAACAGCCAGCGCAAACCCTTCCGCATTGTTTGAGGAACTGAAACATACCTTGGGAGAGGAGGAGAGAGGAGCCGAGACGAGGCTGGTGAGAGGACAGCAAGGGGGCAAATGGGGCAGGAATTTCGGGTTTGTCTTAATATACTGAAGTAGGTGGAGCAGGGAAGCAACACGATTGGCTCTGTGAATGAAAATCTTACGCTCAAACTTCCACTTCTGAGGAGATAACATAGATGTACTTTTCTCTGGTCTTTTCGCTTTGTGCAATAAAATATCTGGGCATTATTTATAAAACATAAGAAGACTCTGAAAGCTGAACAGAGGCGGAGTGGCTAGGTGGCTCATCAGAGCATAAGGAACGACACAGCAGAGAGTTCCCTGGGTTTTCTTCATCCATCCCAGATGTGGACCCAAGAAAGCTGGCAACCAGAAAATGCGAATGGGCACAGGAAAAACAACGACAAAAGCCTGCTCTCTCCAGCCAAAAGACTGGAAAAGGGGAAAGCTAGCAAGACAGAAAACTTTTAGACAATAACCACCCTACCCTAGCCAAACATCTCAGAAAAAACTTTGGCGCCACCCCCACCAGCAAAAGCTGAAATGGGGAGCCTAGACTTCTCCTTTGGCAGGCTGTAATGAGGCAACTTCAACCTCGCCACGGGGGTGGTGTCACAGAAGGCCAAACAGGGAGCTGGGACTGTCGATGTGAACTTGGCTATGTGACTTGCTTTGGTCAGTGGAGCATTTTGAGATATCAGAACAGAAGCCTTAAATGTGCTTGTGTGAAAACAAATGCTCAATTGTCCTCCACTGAATTTGGGGTGATTTGTTAGGTAGCAATATTGCAACAATAGATCGCTAATACGCACTAGGAAAGCACTTCGAATTTAAATTTCGTACCTAGGATGTAGGAATAAACAGTTTACATTCCATTTTTACGTTTTTTCTTTAAGCCTCAGTTTCCTAATCTACATTCTTTAACAATGTATAATTTTTGATCGTGCTCATGTTTATTTCACAGTTGACTTAATCTTGCCAAGAATCTTATTAACATTTCGCGATGGCCAGTTCTTTAAAAGAAAGTTTCCTTTGAGTTTTGGAGTTGGCAGATGTACCACGTCAACACAGCCAAATGGAACATCACAGGGAAATAAGGCAATTTGCTAAATGAGGATGTAGTCTCCTGCTTCTAAAGTTATTTTTCTTCCAAGGCCAACAAGAGGAATCAAGACTTTGACATCTTTGCTCTAATGATGGGCTTATGCTCATACTCCTCAGCTGGAAAATCCTTTGCCCAGAGAACCCACTTTGGCCTTTGCTTTCCTGAAATAGAGATCTACAGACAATTCCAGGTCTCCTCCAATAAACTGCATCATCTTTCTAAATCCCTATGGGCAATAAGAGTCTACAATTATCTTTCTATGATGATCTATTCTATAGCAATGAAATCTACATATATCATCAACCTGAGCAAATCTCAAAAACAAAATGTTGAATGAAAATAACCGAGATCCCAAATGATACATACTAAGTACTCTACATCCTCACTGAATGTCATTGATCAGTTCTTGGAAACTGTGACTTTAAGTGAAATGACACAAAATGAATCCCATTTTCCCACAGGCTAATTGATATAAACAAAAGAGTAAGTTCCTACAGCATACTTCTGGTAAAAAAACAAAACAAAACAAAACAAAAAAACATCACTCAACTTCCAAATAAAGACCCCAAACACTTCTAATATTAAACATTGAAATAAATGTGAGCTATTCATACATTTAAGAAAGATGAATAAAAACAAGTAAGATCATTATTTTCCAACCTCTTATTCCACTTCGGGGTTGTAGGTGGCCAGAGCCTATCTCGGCAGCTCAGAAGCAAGGTGGGAACCCACCCTGGACGGGACGCCATTCCATTGCAGGGTGCACACACTCGCACCCACCCTCATTCATACTGGGACAACGTAGACATGCCAATTCACCTCATGTGCACATCTTTGGGATGTGGGAGGAAACCGGAGTTCCTAGAGAAAAACTGCACGGAGAGCACATACAAACTCCAGAGTCAATGGCCCCAGCCATAACTGATTCCCTACCCCCCCCATTAATGTCATAAGAAGATGACGTTGAACAAAACGTTAATCGAGGACCTGCTGTGTATGGTTCGTGTTCTTTCTGCCTGTGGATGCTGGTGAGTGAGCATCAATTCTCTCCACCCACTGTTGTCACATTCGGTTTCCCAGGAGCTTTTCGTGGGAGGGTTGAGCTTTGAAACAACTGAGGAGAGTCTGTGGAGCCATTCTGAGCCATGGCGAATGCTCACGGACTGTGTGGTAAAAAGAGCCAAACACCAAGCACTCCAGGGGCTCTGGGTTTGTCATGCATGTATGCCACCGTGGAGGAAGTGGCTGCAGCCACGAATGCAAGGCCACACGAGGTGGACGGAAGAGTTGTGGAACCAAAGATGGCTGCCTCAAGACAAGATTCTCAAAGGCCTGGTGCCCGCTTCACTGTGAGAAAGATTTTTGTGGGTGGCACTGAAGAAGACACGGAAAACCGTCACCTAAGAGATGATTTTGAACAGGACGGGAAAACTGAAGTGACTGAAATCATGACCGACTGAGGGACTAGCAAGAAGAGAGGCTTTGCTTTTGTGACCTTTGATGACTGTGACCTTGTAGACAAACTCACTCAGAAATACCATCCTATGAATGAATGGCCACAACTGTAACGTGAGGAAAGCCCGGTCTAAGGAAGAGATGGCTAGTGCTTCGACCAGCCAAAGTGGTTCTGGAAACTTTGGTGGTGGCCATGATGGTAGTTTTGGTGGAAATGACAAGTTTAGTCATGGAGGAAACTGCAGTGGTCAAGGTGACTTTGGCGGAAGATGTGGTGGTGGTGGTGGATATGGTGGCCGTGGAGAAGGCTATGGTGGATTTGACAATGATGGAAGCAGTTTTGGAAGTGGAAAGATTTATAGTGATTTTGGCGATTACAACGTCAAATTCCGGACCCATAAAAGGGGAAACTCTGACAGGGAAGCTACAGGTTATAATAGATTTGTGAATTCAACCAAGCACAGTGGCAGCAAGGCCTTGCTGCTGTAAAGAAGACATGTTTCAGACAATATTTATGTGTGTGGGTGACAAACTCAAGGACTTTGACTAATTATACAACGAGTTATTTTAGCTTCTGTTCTGTGTAAAGTGCAAAGTGTAAAACATTACAACAAAGGGTTTTAATATACATTTTTGCGCCCAGGCTGTTGATTGCTAAATGTCATAGTCCAATTATGACACTGAATAAACCTATCTTTTAAAAAATCATAAAAATAAAGTTATAAGTTGCTTAAGGAGACAGACAGAGAGGAGAGCGGGCATTGAGGGACAAATACTAACCTTCTGATAGTGACCATCTCTAGAACGGAGAAGGAGGATGTAGCAGGGACCGACAGTTTATTGGGACTTTGGTGATATCTGTAATGTTTTCTTTCTTCTAAACATGACTGGAAGCAAATTGAAAAATGTTAACCCTTGTTAGTGCTGGGTGGTGGAAATATGTGTACTTGTTATGTTGTTCTTTGCTCTTTGCTGCAACTTTTGTTTTGTAAAAACAAACAAACAAACAAACAAACCTGTCTTTTCAACCTTACCCCCTCCGTACTTCTATCTGTATCATAAAATTTGCCAGTCTGCCGCTTCTCAGTTTCTGACCCATGTGTCTGTCTCTCTCACCTGTTCATGACCTTCCAGAGGGCTGGCTTGATAGCTCTGTGCCACAGGTGCCCAGGTGAGTCATGATCTGTTCGGTAAGTAGAGATCGAGCGCCTGTGTGCTGCGGCTGTGCAAGAGGCTGGAGATGGCAAACGACACCTTGCCCTCCAGAAGCTCACAGGGTAATGCGGGAGCAGGCAGTTCCGAGGGTAGGGAGGGACGGGGCTGGGGAAAACCCCCAGAGATCTGAAGAAGTAGAGACCATCCAATGGAGAGGCGGGAGAAAATACTTCCAGCCAAGGGTACGGTTTTTGTGCAAAAGCTTCAAGAGACAGCAGGGAGGATTTGAGGAACTAGAAATTCGGGGTGGTAGAGCGCCAAAGGGGAAATGGGGCTACAGAGGAAGGTGTGGGTGGAGGCGCAGGGTTTGGGAGCACAGCCTCAAGGTCAGTAGACCCAGGCTCTATCACTTACTACAAAGGCGCATCACTTACCCTATCTTTAAGCCTCGGTTTCCCAATCTACAAAATGGGGATTAAAAACATCATTTCATCAAGTTGTCGTGAGGCTTCAAGGAAGCAATAAATATAAAATGTTTGGCACTTGGTCAGGGCTCAATACATGCTAGTTTTACTATCTTTCTTTGGGGTCAAAGAGAAAGAGGCACAGAAGGATTGTAAGGGAGTGGCTGTGACCAGTGCAAAACTATTTTGACAATGATCACTTAGGCAACAG
>NW_006430462.1:5225360-5275207 GCF_000325575.1 Pteropus alecto
GGCCTGAGAGGCCCAGAATCGTCAGCTGCTGAAATACTTAGGGATATTTCCCTCCACGTTTGCACTCTTTCAGGGGCCATTTCCCCCATTTTCAAAACTCCGAGATTAAAACTGCAAGTGAGAAAAAACTCCCTAAATGATGCCTATCCACACGAGCCTTTGCCCCTACCACCCCACCCAGACAAGCACATGCCACGGAAGCAGGTTCCAGTTTAGGTCGCAAGCACCTACCTTGCCAGACGTTAAGGCCCAGCCCTGCCTGAGCTACGGCCAACCAGACAGCGCCAAGTCAGCAGTGGGTGCGGCTGCATCAGACACCAGAAAGTGCCCAGTCTCACCTTCTGTTTGGGTAGCCTCCAGCTATATCCTTTGAAGAGTAATTGAAGGGAGAAGAATTAAGAGGTTTTCAATTGTCTGGAGTTGGGAGGATGAAGAGGACTTCCGCAGGTGTACCAGGCAGCAACAAGGTCTGTGAATGAAAGTGGCCATTCACCCATGAGCTCCTACCATATATATCAGGCACTATTTTAGGTATCTGAGGGGCCAGAGCTTACAGCGATGAACATAACACAGGAATGTGGTGGTAAGTGCTATAAAAGCATCATAAGGAGGATGTAGAACAAGAGGGGACACTTTTAGGAAGACTGATCTGGAAAGGCAAAGGTGTGAATAAAGTGCCCGAGGGAACCATGTAGAAGTGTGGGAGAAGAGCATTCCAGGCACAGGTGACAGACAGCAAGTGAACATATCATAAGGTGGGACTATGCCTGGTCTCCTCGGAGCTGCAATGGATCCATTCAAAATGCTTCTCAGTGAAATGTGAAAGCAAAGGTATTAGCTGATAGTGAGAGAGAATTCTGACACCAGACTTCTGAGAAAGAGGTCATGAAAGACTCACCTATAACCATGGGAGTTGCTTGACGAGTTAGTTTTCTAGAACACTTCTCAAGAGAAATCCCAGAAGAAACTGCAGAAATGAAGTCTCCATTACTGGAAGAGGGCAGGACACCAAAGAGGACTCTTAAGTCTACTTGGACTAGTCCTCTTATTCTCAGGAGGACCTACCAACGCTGAGGTTCTGTGATGGAAGACGCTAAATGAGTTAACACTGCCGTAACCCGTTTCCTGTTTGCCCCGAGAATATCTGCTGGCAGTGCTTGTGGCTGCAATGTTCACCCTGAGATAATTCACGGATTACAGTACTAACCTTATCCCAAAAGTTTGCCTCAAAATTATCTTATTTTTATTATTATTTCTGCATCGCTCTAGTATATTAAGTTTTTGAAAACAAATGACATTATTCTATTTATAGCATTCTGTTTTTAGTAGTGGTATTTCCATTTACAAAATACAGTAATTCTCAATTACTGAAAATGTCGAATCCTAGAAAATGTATCATTCTTACGCTTGATGTTGACATTGTTTTCGAACAGTCCTTAGCCGAAGATTCATTTGATGAATCCGATTTATGTATACATTTCTGTTACATTAAGACTAGAGACTAGTTCTGTTTAGAAATAACTCCTAGAACAGTTTTTATATTTTCTTTTCACATTGAAAACCAGTCAGATTTGCTTCAGCCTCAAAAACGTTTATGTAAAATTAAACTAACGGTGGCAGTGTGTTGTACTTTTTTTTCTTCTAAATGGCAAATGGGTTAACTGATAACTGGCTTTTACCTCCTAAATAAAAGGTACAGGAGAGTACTCTTCTCCAAGTAATCATGAAACCAAACAAGCACAAAGACAGCTGTCAGACAGAATGCTCTCCAAATGTAAAAGGTGACATGGGCAGAATTCTTTACTGTAGAAGTCCAAGAACTGGAAGAAGGCCAAGAAGGAAAACTGGTCCTGCTTCTCCTTTGGACAGAGGAAGAACCACCTCAGGAATCATGCTTCTTTCTAGAACATGTCGGTACAGTGTTGAGCCATGTTTTCAGTCATTCTTTCACCAGTTTCCATTGGTTAAATAAAGAGATGAGAACCAGAAGACACACAGCCTAACCTCACATACAGCTGAGAAGGATCTGTGCCAAAAGGCGAAAACTTTTTACAAGTAAATGAATGTGCTCCACCATATTTATACAATCCCAATATAGTCTCCTTAGCAAGTCAGGCTCTTATTCCAAATGGGTAGCTAATATTTGAAACATATTTTGACCAGAATTTATAACTGCTTTTGGATTTCCTGGTCATGTGAGAAAGTAAATCACACTATTTAAAGAAATCACACCTAAAATACTTGCTCAGCAACCCCACCCAATTTAATTGGGTATGACTGGGATCAGAATGAGTCTTGGCTGTTTCTATTACCAAATTTCCTCATGAGAGAGATCTGCCACCACTGAGTAAACTGGAAAAACTCCACTGCAGGCTCAGGGGACCAGCGAGAGGTGGAGTTAGTTCTACACGTGTCTCAAGCACAGAATGGTCCTCAGAAACTGGTGACCGTTTGGAAGGGATAATGCATGTTGTAACTTTGAAACTGTCTATTGAAAAATACAACCTTATGACATTACAGATAAAATTTTAACTCATTTCTAAGCCATAAGAAGAAAATAACAGCCTTAAAGAGTTATTTGAAAGGTTTTCAAAAAAATTTTTTTATTTTCATAAATTAACACACATAACAGTGGGAATTTTAGAGTCACAAACTACCAAACAGAAAAGGAACTGCAGGGGCATCATGTATGCCAATGTTACCAAAAAATGTACAAATTTCACTGAACTATTGACCATGATAATATATAAACACAGGCAGCTATGTACTGGCCCAGACCAGCCCCAAAAGATGCTAAGACCTCTCACCAAGAATTCAAATCCAATTCAGCACCAGAGAAGGGCTTGTGAAGACACGATGAACAAGCATCAAATCTAAGAATGTTGTACTAGATTGGCGGGCTACATGGGGAACCTCACTTTGCAATTAAAATAGCCTTTAGGCTGCTCAATTTGTGGCTATGTAATATTAAAATCTGATTTTAGTTAAAATCGAGCCTTCCTCCCCAGCCAGCTTTTTACATAAGAAGTTCAATTGTGGTAAGAAGCCCTTCCCTTGCATGAATCCAAGAAAGGTCACTCCGCACCTCTGGCCAATTTAGACTTTGGAACAGCCACCCACAATGTGGTGTCTAAGAGGTCCTTTCCATGATACCGAGGGAAAAGCTTACAGAAACAAAACAAGGGAATTAAAGAAAGCACCAACTGCATACTCCCCCACCACCCCCGTAATGGGAGAAAAGCATCACTGCCTAAAAGTTGGTCTTTCGCGGATCTTGATGTACATGGTATTGATTATGAGATGGAATCCCAGCCTGGAGGCGACCACTGGCTCTGCGTTCCACTAGGCTGCACCGAAGCCTGCACTCAGTGCTGCTGGTGGCTGGGCAGGCTGGGGATGCGCCATGGGGGAGGATCATGCCCAGAGGGTGGGATCTGGAATTTACCTCAGGTTGGCCCTGGCACCCGCTCAAAAGACCCTTTCAGGCAAAATTGTGACAAAGTGTCATGATTTTCACAGCTCTTGGAGGAGCGCTGAGTTTTGGAATTCACAGCATGAGTTTCTGAGCTCTTCAGGCTCCAAGTAAGGCAAACGCTACATATCTTTCCACTGTACCTCCCTCAGCTGTAGCTCTCAGAGTAAGGTCAGTAAGAAAAAGTGGACATAATCTGCTATTAACAGGTGATAAAGTACACCTAAACTAATGGAGAAATGAAGCTGGAAAGGAGACCAGAAGGGGAAGGTGGGTGGGGGAGGCAAATATAGCTATAAACTGGTAGATGGAATAAAACCATAGTTGAAAGTTTCAGTGAAAAACTGATAGGCAGAACCCTGATAGGACCTGAGATTTCTCCTCTTTCCCGTATTAACAATGCCAAACCTCCAGAGTTGAGTAAGTTATAGTGAACTGTAACTCCCCACCACTTCAGTGGGAAGTCCCCAAACTCAGAAATTGTACCAACTCTCACCCCGGAACCAGACCTCCTGTAGCTCTGGGCAGGTGGCAAACCAGCAGCCGACTAACGTCTCCCGTCACGGGCAGGTACCACAGGCTCCGAGGACCACAGATAGCACTGCAGCTGGTTAGGCCAATGGTGAAAATAGATGTTAAGACAGGTGTGGCTGAGCATGGCTAGAACCCGATGTACCAACTTCAGGTAAGCAATTTCAAGTTTGCAGCGGGGAGGGGGTGGGGGCGGCCCTTCTTAACTCTGGAGCATGGGAAGGGCCCTAGCCACAGGGCAGGGCAAGAATTTCAAAGACAGACAGGTTTGGCCTCAGAGCAGCAGCTTCTCTCTTACATTCTCGGGACAAAGGAGGAGCCCAGCTCTCCGTTTCCTCCAGTTCTCCCTTCCCAGATGGCAATGTTCCAGATCACTGCACCTGGCCCTTGCAAATTATAATGGGCAAACTCGAAGCTGTATCTCTATGATGGTGATACCACAGTTGTGCTCACCTCAAGTTTAGTCTGTGAGATGACATGGCTGCCACATCACTGACTCGTCTACACTAGCAATGGAGCTAGCAAACAGGGTTCTGCTGACTCACTGGGAGCTTGTGAGCTTGTCCAGCAGGAGTTCCCTAAAAACATTTGTACAATGGCACAATGTATTACTCATCCCACTCCCTTAAGTAAAAAGACGGAGAGAAGCATTTAGTGTCTAAGGACCCTGTCCCAGGAAGGGAGAGGTACTGAGGTGAAACACAGGTCATGTCTACACAGTCTAGGCGAAGTGGATATAGAATGGTAGAATCTGGTTCACATCATTCAGAGCCAGAGTGGAAACTTGGCTCTCTTCTAATGCTACTTGGCCATGGCCTTAGAAGCCTCCGTGGATTACCAGGTGTGTATTTATTTCACTTACTAAATGCTATGTCTGAAGCAGTGAGCCTAGAAGACAGACGTGGCACTTTGTTTTTTTCTTGCTCATGTCAGTTTTTCTACTCCAGTGTGGCATAGACTGTCAACCTGCAAAGGAAAGGCACATAGAGACCCCCCACCCCACCCATCCCCCACCCACTGACAAATGAGAAAACAAAAGAAACCTAGGAGACACATTCCAGGACGGCACCACTCTCTCTCCTCTAACAGGCTAACTTTAAAATGTCTCTGGAGCTCCGACAGTTGCCACTGGCGGCTGCTTCCCAGCAGTGGCTCCTAGGAGGATGGGAAGAGGTGACCAGTGTCCTGAGGCTGAATCTGGCATCCCATTCACCAGCCAAGGAATGTTAATTCTCTGAACTCTTGTTTTGAGAGAGAGAAAAAAGGATAAAACACCAGGGAAGGAGAGGAGGGGAAGCAGGGTAAGGGCGCACAGGGGTTAGTGGAAAAGGAATGAAAGCTCTGGGCCTGCTGACCCACACAGCATCCTTCTGCCCACAGACTCTTGTGGGTACAAAAGAAGAAACTCACCGAACTCCGGCTTCTACAGAATCTCCAGTAGGTATGACACAGGAGCCCAGAGTACAATAAAGTGTCCTCAGAGAGGGCTGGCCATGGAAATTCCGTGATCCCAGCACAAAAACGCATCACTGGGTTTGAACCACAGCGCGTCACCTCTCCCCACTCTCAAAGCAGGTTGCTCTGACTGCTGCAAACACTCTGGGTCGGCCGGTACCACTGCCCAAGCTGTCAGTACCCAGCTTTGTTACATAACACTATTTCAGATAAAACCCATTAAGACCACACCCAACCTTCCTAGTACTTTTTAAATGACTGGGAGAGAAACCTGTTCTTACTTCTGTCATTAAAATAAATCCATCTATTTAGTGGGCAAGAATGAGAACCCAGATGAAAAAAGTGCTCCCTCTAATGAATTACACTAGAAGGTGGAGGTGGGGAAGGAATTGCTTGAAATATATGAATGGAAAAATTGTCCCATACCATGCACTGAGATAAACTGGGTCAAATGCCTATATCATATTTTCTGAAGACATGTACTGTCTTTCTCCTCAATGTCTTAAAAATTTTGTTTTAAAATCACATTTAAAGGCTCCAAACATGCAGCAATTAAAAAAAAAAAGAAAGAAAACAAATGAAAGTAATCTACACCACAACATTAAAAAGTGCAACTTATTTCGAATGGGGCCTGGACGGGCTCCTCTGGCACTAGTGACCCACAGTCACAGAGGGGAGAAAAAAAATGATGGGGAAAAGCAACATACATACGCGCGCACACATACACACACGCACACACGCACAGACACGCGCACACGCACACGCGCACACACCCCCCCCCCAGGTTCTAGGCAGACGAACTCAAAGGATTAGAAAACATCACAAGCTCATCTTTCCTCAACTACTGAAATGAGCCAGTGAGACCACATAGGACAGGACGCCAGGTAAACCTCCCTAGGCAACGTCTCTAAATAATCTTGGTCTAGCACCACCGTAAACAATGCAGAACTTTCACATGGACGTGCAAATGCTGTGAGTCCTTGGAATCCTAGTGTTACTTGAAGGTATGCTGTGTCCTCTTTCCGTGGATGCCAGAGTAGGAGGAGGCGGCAAGATGTCATTTGGGACCATTTCCAGGAGAAAGGGAGCATTCCTGAGGTTCTATACTCAGCAGTAGAAGTAGAGGACCCTCCTTCACCAGTTCCAAAAAAGGCTGCATCTTGAAACAGGTAAAAATCCATGGACTGCATTTTGAGTGGTTTGGGCATACAGCAAAATTAGGCAACCTCTTCCAAGGAGGCCCAGAAAAATCTAACACTGAGACCCCCAAACCAATCTGCTTCTCAACAACCAGATGCTTGCTCCTGCTCCTCTTCCTTGGCAAAGAAGGTCTCCAGTTCCATTAGTTTCTGTATCAAAAGGGCGTCCAGCTCTCGACTCTGCAGCGCTGCCTTCTGAGCCCTGGTGAAGCTGCCTGCCACCTTGACCTTACCGCGAGCTCTCCTCTTTCGTGGGACTGTAAAATCCTGAAATTCTAGAACTCGCTTCCTCTTCTGTTGACTGATTGAGATTAGCATGCCGTTTCGTTCCTTAGGTTCCTCAAAGATGGTCTCTAAACACCTAAGGGTGGGGCATGAAACAGAATCACCAACACACTGACTCACGGGGAAACTGTTTTGGTCAAGTAGCTGAAACTCCTTCTTAACTGTTTCCTCTGGCCAGTATCTACTTTTTTTTGTATAAAAAATTATATATATATATGTGTGTGTGTACATATACACACATTCGCACATATAGATATGAATACGTACTTTAAGTATGTAGTGAAAAAACTGAAACTGGACAAAAGGGTAAAGAATAAAAGTAAGAGCAACACCTCCCCACTGGCAACACAACCATTTTTCATGTATCCTTCCAAGTCATTTGATGTACAGACATGCATAAATAAGCATATATTAGAAGTCAGCCCTTTTTTGTGAAGGTCCAAATAGTAAACATTTTAAAATTAATGAACCGCATAAGTCTGTTACATATTCTTTTTGTTTTTAAACAATTTTTTAAAAATATAGAAACCTTTCTTAGCTCACAGGCCACTGGCTGGATTTGGCCTATAATTTTGCTAACCCACTGCATATATCCTTTGTTTTTTTTCAATACTTAAACGGTAGCAAACCGCATACTTTGTCCCACACACTGTGCCTCTTTGACCTACCAATAACTAAGATTGTTCCAATTTGGTACAAAGGTATCTGATTCATTTTGTTAAATGGCTATACAATGTATTCCATTATAAGAATGAACCATAATTTAATCAGAACCTTATTAATGGATATGGATATTTTAAGTTGTTTCAAATTCTTTTCTATCATTTAGCAATGCTGCAGTAAATAGTCTTGTATGAATGTCTTAGAGCGACTGTGTGTCTTGTAAGATAAAATACCAGAGCTCTCCTGCTACATCCTAGACACGACAGGAATTTAATAAATTTTCAATGACTTGAACTGAATTCATACCCGAAGGTAGCCAGCCAAGAGAAGCTCTTTCGGCATTAGGGGTTGGATTCTTATCTGAAGATCCATGACTATTAGTCTTGAAGAAGACAGCCAGAATATTTAGTAAAAACTCAAAACAAAACTAAAAGACTACATTTTCTGTATCTAACTAACCTAACACACATTTCTTTCCAAGACTTCCAATTCAAGTGGTGGGAGCTAAAAATATCAACTCAAGTTATTTCCAAGACGTGACATTAGAAGAACTGAACATATCCTTTCTGAAGTTAAAGAACTGGAGATTTACACTGATCATTTCAGAAGCCCTCCCCATCTATCACTTCCTATTCATATGTACCTACCTGTTTGCAGGAGGAGACTTGTAATTCTTGTTGGTATATATTTCTTCTAAACTAAACTCCTTTTTCTTTAACCTGAAAAGAGAACAAAATAAATCTGTCATGTTCCCTGAAGAGCGAGATTAAGACTGGCTTCCCAAATCTATCCTTTCAATTTGTTTACTTTCGACCTTTCTGTGGTAAGTTTCAGATGAGTCTCATGTGAACATGCACTGAATTTTCTTTTCCAGGCTCCCATTCTTCAGCTTTATGAAATTTAGTTCACTTATACTTATTGGGAATGATATGACAATTTTTATCTATTATCTTATTTTACAGCTTCTTTTTGTTCTTTTTCAATGTTTCTTTTCTTATCCTTGACTGCCCCGCTCTCTCTCTCTTACCTCCCCTCCCCTAGCTTAGAAATACACTTCTATTCTTTCAGTGGTTGGCAAGAATTTTAACGAGCATATTTAACTTAGAAACGTGAGTGCATCAATATTTTTACCCTTCTTCCACACAAGGTCCCTGGAACTTTACTGTCAGAGCGATACTGACCCAATTTATATGCTATTAGTGTTCTATTTTGTCTCCCTTTTTATTCTGTAATTTATTTGTTGAAGAAACCAGGTCATTAGACCTGTGGCTTCCACAGTTCAGGTTTTCTTGATTACATCTACATGGTGTCATTTAACATGTTTCTCTGACCCAAATGTAAGGGAAAAAAACTGTAGGTACTTTCTAGAGACTGGCAATTATATACAGAGGCACAGATTTAGGTGTTTCTGTTTTGATAGATTTTTAGATGTATACTTCCACCTCGAGGGACATGATACCTTTTGTCACATTTTATGATATGAATAGCCACTTACAAATATGACCACATTTATTATTTCTTTAGGGCCATACATAGTGACAGTCTATTACTCCTTCTTCATTAGGCAGAATTCTATCTAAAGAGAAACTTCATGCTTATCAGCTTTTTGGTAACCCCGAGGTACAGCTTGCACAGGAAAAGCAGGTCATGTGCTTGGTTCTTTTCCTTTATCCATTTCCAAAACAATTCACTGGTTCCCTAATATCATCCAAATGTAGCCAATGAGTTTTTTCAAAAGTGTTACAAACTATTGGATTTAAACATATTTGATATGCTTCAATCTACTGTGTTTATTATTCCTTTTGATGCTCAGGCTGTTCCATCTGTCGCTAGTGGGAGTTTCAAATTGGTTCCTGAATCTCTCTGACATGGCCCAAGCAGTCTTTAAGAGTTCCATCACTTTCTGGTATGACAAGGTATTTTACACCCATCTTGTACATTTCCTGCCCTAGACCTGTAATCAGTCTTCAAGGAATGCCTGGTTCATACACCATAAAAGTCACCCTTTTATTTATTTAAGAGTATATTCGATTCATTTACTGTTAATTTTTTGCTGCAATGTAAAAGATAATAGTCAACTTTCAGGTCACCACTTGTAGCAGAAATTTCAGAGAACGTAATAACTTTATTATAAAAGAGCAAATCATTAACAAAGTTTCTGTGCCTTAAACTTGTTTCAGATAAAAGGAGAGACTACAGAGCATGGCAATTAACTTTTGGGCACCATGTTTTAATTTCTTCCTGGCTTTCTGAAAATCTTAACTGAGGTTCAGTTTAGTTCAATTCCAATTCAGCAAGAACATGCTTGTGGAAATCATACGTGAATAATAACATGAATATGATTTTCATAGTGATTCAGCGCTGGCATTCCAAAAAACAGCAGCTACTTTGCTTAACCACCGTAATAGCTACATTAGATTGAGGATGTTGGATAGGCAAACAGAAAGTGAAAGATCAGGCTTCTAGGCAGTCATTCCAACTTGCAAGTCAGAGCAGTATGTATATATATCCAGTTTCTGAACTGAGGTGAAGGTTGGTGAGCCAAGACTGGATTCTGGAATTCCAGAGCTCTTGACAAACTTTGCTTTCCTCAGAGGGACTTCTCTCACCAGAAGTGGTGAGACAACAGCCTACTTCGAAAGCACAGACACTTTCTGTGGAGATGCCATCTTGCCTGGAGTGACTTTGTTGAGAGTCTACACTGAAATGTCGTCCACCTGGTGGTTCCTTGATCCCCCTATCACTTGATCTGTTTTATGACTTGATTTCCCTCTAGTAGGAAGCATCTTGATATATAGTTGTTATTCTAGTAATATCAAAACTGCCACAATGTCATATAGTTGGAATCATACAATATGTAGTTTATTTCCCTAAACATATACTAAATGATATTCTTCAGTAATTCCAGTATCATAAGTCTTTTCAGATTTGATTTGCTGTTATTTCCATTGGTACTCATGCAAGGAATCTTGCTTCCCTCCATGCTTTGAGATTTATTTTATTGGGAGTTGTTTTACATTCCCTTAACTTTTACAAAAGGCCAGATTTGGCAGTGGATTCCTTGAGAAGCTATGTGTTTATTTCAGGAGCCAGAGGGCACTACTAACCTGGGACCACTGTAAACTAAATTCTCAGCTTAAAGTCTTTTCGCTCTGCCTAAGCCACATGGATTCAGGATACACATCTGTGAGAAGGCCAGCTTGTGGCTATTAATTCTCAAGGGTGAGCTCTTTTCCTCCATCTAGTGACAAAATTGGGGAAAGTAATTTCCTTTACTGTTTTCTTGGGAGTTGAAGCAGGGTTGGAACACAGGTTTAATTTTTGGTTCATAGTGAAGTCATTGTCCTTTTTGGGTGTGTGTTGATTTAGTGTATATGTGTATCTCATATTAGACTCTCATTTTAGTAATGGAATAGATTTCGTCTTTTGTCCTCTGCACCTACAAGGCCAATGAAAACATAAGCTCGGTATAACCCTGATTTTGTAAATGCCCTCAAAGCAAAAGCTGGCTTTAATGATCACTCACCTCTTTTCTCTCTGGACTGCTACTTCCACTTAGCTTTTAGTCTCTAAGAATTCCTTATTCTTCTGACAATTTACTGATACACATAAAAGCTAATATTTACTGAGCATGTTATCTGTTTTTTAAAGGAAAGTTAGTAAGATAATGCATCTACCACATTGCTAAAAAAGTTGTAGCACCTCATTTCTACCCCACATACACCTAAAGTCACGAGGATGATAAAATGGGAATTAAGATGGAAGATCATGGTTTTATTTATTTTTATCTTTGATGTGACAATGTTGAAGTGGCTTCTTCTTTATATCTTTAGTTAGGATTTCTGTTCAGCTAGTCTTCAGATGGTTCCCCAGGTTGACTGTTCTATAATTTAGTTGTAATTTTAATGTGGTCATGGGAAGAGGCAAGCACAACGTTTACCACTCTGCCATCTTGACCAGACTCTGGTTTTGTAGGTTTTAAACTATAGTTCTGTTCCTCATTGGCTTTATGGCAAAAATCAGGAGTTAAAAATCTCCATGGTTATTTTTGGCCACATCATTTTATGATGAAATTGTGGTAAATTCACCACCTAAAGTGCATGCATTTTATAGCAACTTGCTCCTTTTTCTATCATGAATAAGACAGATTCAGAGCTATCACTGAAAACTCTGCAATAAGGCATGGTCTTGATGCTGAGATGTGCTGATATAGACATCCAGAATATAACAACGGCATCTCATTTTTGGCCTAGAAAATGACTGGGGCACACTAAACCCCTAAGATGACAAAACTGCTTAAGTAACAATGGTTTTTATTCTCTGACCTAGAGAGAAAAGATCTATAAATAAGGCTAAAGATAAAACAAGGCCAAAGATAAAATAGCAAGCACTTGGGGGTGGGTACAAATTATTTTTGAGGAACTATGTCTCTTTTTTACAAAAGTTTATAGAAGACATGACTACAGAAATAATTTATATAAAACAAAAAAGTCTTAATAAAATTTTCTTCCCATGAAGCCTCTATAAAATGTTGTAATTTCTATCTCCGGTTAATGACAAAAATCATATAATGAACTGTTATGCCAGGTGGTTTGTTACAATGTACCTTTCTCTTACAAGAGATACTGAAGCACTCATGAGGTTTATATAAATTAATGGATTTATTTCTGATTTTTTTTACATAATTCTTATTGTTCCTAAAAGTCTAATAACAGAGTTTGATTCATGTATGCATACACTTACTAAAGCAATATCATGTTTTCTACCACACTCTTCACTTTACGATTTATTATTTTAGCTACACATTACGTTGCTTCATTATAAATTCAGTAATGAGAAATAGCATTACCATGTTGTTTTAATAATGTATTATTAAAATGGATAAAATGTTTTTTATACATGACTTTAATTTTACAAATCTACCTTACAAGATGCGTTTCACAATTTATTTCTTGAAAGTGTGTTTAATTTTCTTAAAGGTGAAAATTAAAACATTTACTTGAGTTGAAAATTAAGAGTTAAGGAGAAGGAATTGGTTGATGGACTTGTGTAGTAAAAATTGCCTTTGACAATTTAGTTGTATATCAAGAATTTTCCATAAATTTAATGCACTAAATCTGCAACTTCAAGGTTTTTTGACAAAAGAATACTTTAATAAAAGCATTTTATCAAAAGATATCTTAGGCAAAGGTTTATTAAAATTGTATATTTTCAACTCCTTTCTTTAGAATGGATTACATAAAGTACCTCTAAGTGTTAAGAGTAACATACAAATTAGGCACCTGACACTTAGTGGTCAGATCTTTCTGGTGTATTTCCCACTGAGACACTGACTGCCTCCAGTGTCTGAATAACAGAACTTATCTAAATCATCACTTTTTGATCCTTTGCTTTCAAAAAAATTAGGTGATAAACTGTTAAATATAATTTGATGACAGTTGATTTTTCTGGCATATGATCTGAAAGAAGTTGATAAAAAATTGAATGTCATAACTATATTGAAACTCCACTCCCAATTACTTATTTATATAAACAAGGTTTTCAGAATTTATATAGCTACATATAAATGCAAGATTGAGTATATCTGATTCTGAATCCTATTTCATCCTAGTAACTATTCAACCTAGGATACCTGAAATATTTAAAAAATACCTCTTGAAAAGACATATGGTAGGATGATCAATAACAGATAAAGATATAATACATTCAGATAAAAACTACGTAGAAAAATATAATACATTCAGATAAAAACTACGTAGAAAAAGTGGAATGTCAATCAAAATCACAGTAATAGTTAACTCTTGCATTTGTGTTATGTGAAGTAATATAACAGATATAGTACTCATTTTTTTCTCAATTGGACTGTACAGCAATCTCAAGCATTGGGAATTTGTATTCGCATTTTACAGATAAGTTCTGGAAGCTCGGCGAAGTTAAATAATTTACCTTTGGTTACTTAAGGGACCACTGTTAGGCTTCCATTTGCCAGTGAGAAATGCGGTGAAATCCACCACATGAAAATATCGCTCTGGAGATCTTCTTTTAAAAGTTTAAATTTTAATAGTGTGTCTGTATAATAATATGCATAAATTCCAAAGCTGGACTCATGCCAAATACATAATTTGGGATCATGACAAATACTTAATTTGGTAATCTACCTTTTTTTCTTCCCACTTCATTTTACAGGATTAGCAATTTTCTCAGCCATAAACAATAACTCTTTAGAAACAAAAATTTCAAGGCTATAATATAGACCATAACATGGACCTGAAATTTTCTAGAAAAATTAAACTTAAACTTCTGTCCCTCATGACATTTAGGTCCCTTCTCAGTTTTGTGCACACAATGTTGTGAGCTTGGGTTGTAGGGTCAGGTAAAACCTGTGAGACAGAAACTACTTGTGCCATGACTGACACTATGGCCTAACACAAGTTTCTTAACCAGAGCTTTAGCACCCTCACTAAACCAGGGGACGATAGCGCTTACCTCCCAGCATCACTGGAGGGTGAACCAAGATTTTATATGCAAAGGACCAGCACAAATGCCTCAATAAAAATGATTAAGAATGCATTAAATATCCTTGCATAAGAATGCATTAAATATCCTTGCACGTAAATCTCTGATCACACTGCAAATGAATTCTTTTGAATAATTTCCTAGGGGTATGATAAATAGCTCAGAGTGTATGGTAATTTAAAAGGTCATTTTATTCTGCCAAACAATTTTCCAAAAAAGTGAAGCTATGCGTATTAGAGAAAAGAGCTCACCTTTTGGGTCGAGGAAGGCCCATGGGGGTAAGATTAGGGTCTGGCTTTGGAATGGTTTTCCGGATGCGAATCTGTGAGACTTTCTTTGGCCTCTTCTCTGGCTCAGACTATTTTTAAGGGTTGAAAAGAAAGATGGTCATATAAAGCCTTTTTCTTGACACTCAAGATATCCCTTCCTCAGTTTATAGATGACTCTAATAAGTAGTTTATGACAAAGCTTCCCCTCCTACTCCTGCCAATACTGTTTTCAACAACTCCTTTTATAATAAAAGAGAACTGCACATTCAGTTTAGATACTGAGTTATCAATATGAAAGTGTGCAACTGGACACAGTAGATGCTGCAAAATTAAAAAACACCATTGTTCATTCATCCTCTTTAAATGTAAGAAGCAGCTCTGCAGTCTAATTCTCTAAACACTGTTAAATTCTCTAAACACTGTTGTCAAGAAAAAAGAGTCTGGGAAACAAAGTAGATTAAGAGATCCAGGGTATCCTTTAGTGGCCAGATGGAAAACCTCCTGTCTTGGTAATGTCTCAGCTGAAGCTAAAGATGGTAAATAAAGATACTCAGGGATTCTCTGTATCTATCATGTGATCTGCAGTTATGGATGGACCTCTCTAGTGCCACTGTCACCTGTCCCAACCAGCACTTTACATTTACCTCTTTCTGTTCCGGAGGGCTACTCTGTGGATGGGGGCACGCTGCTGTCACACCATCCAGTTCATCAAATCCAGGAACCTGGAATTCAGAGGCTGAAAGCAGGAGCTTGCTGACAGCTGAGTCTGTTACCAAGCAAGACTTTGGTACCAAGGCAGGGAATGGAGGCTCTAGCCTAGCACCATGGAGAGAAAACCAGAAAAGAAAATATGAGCGGATTTACTTTCTACCTCAGCACCTTCAATTTCTTAACACTCAGACCAGGGCTGAAGCCTTTTTCTAGCAATGACATTTCCAGCCAACCTGTTCTCTAGTCCCTTCTGGGCACAGGCCCTGTCTGCACATGTAAAAATTTGCAAGAGTACGGGCAGGCACCTCACTGGTATAGAGCAATAAAACAATGAAAATGTATTGAATAAGGAAAAATGTAAAAAGGAACAGACTTTTTGAGGGGAGCAGGAAGAAGACATTTAGTGAACGAAACAAAAGAAATATGCTCAGATGAGACTGATCTCATTCAGACACTGAAGTTGACTAAATGATCAAGAAATAGCTCGAGAGAGAACTTATGGTACAATGAGCTGGCTAAATGATATTGATTCTCCTCCCCCATGTCTGGCATTGATCACATATTCTTAGTTGCTATTTGTAATATAACACATTTGAATCTAAAGTTCAATCTGAGATTAAATCTCAGATGTTCATCTGAGAAATGTAGATCAGGTTCAGAAGAACAAGAGCTCAGAATCACGCCACACCTGACCTACGCCATTCATTAGCGCTCCCTCACACGCTCGCTCACGTGCGCTCTCTCTCTCTCTCTCTCTCTCATTCACTCATACACACTGCAGGCCTTCATGTGCCATGCAGGTGCCACTGGGGGCTTACCTCATCTGACTGCCACTGGTGTTGTACGTAGCTTCCATGCCCGGAAGAGGCACATATGGTAACATGGTGTGGCTGAAGTGAAGCAAAAGTACGAGAACAATAGGTGAGGGCAGTGGAACAACAGGAAAAATTTTGCCAAAAATGCCATTGCGAGTTTGGCACATCACATTCAATTAGAGCTTAGGAAGACAAGAAATGTCAGTCACTCAGAAAGATGAAAACCTCCCAGTTAGGAGAATTACATTTATGTGCCTGTTACTGGAATGGAGGCAAGCTGACAGGAAGATTATTTTCTAACTGAATTGGAAAGAAGGTAAAATAAACAGAGCACAGTAAGAGAAGGAGGGGAACAAGAATAATTCTGAGTCTTATACCCTCTAATCAAGCTGATGAACAAGTACATTAAAGTTTCCTTTTTAATTACAGATAAGAATCTTATAGTATATTCAGCTTGGTATTAACTCTATTAAAATAAAAGCTACCAATTTCTATAACCTTACACAAAATTATGAAGAAAATCTCATTCCTTTAAAGCCAAGTTCCACATAAAACATGGCTATGCAGAAGGAAACAGTTAACAGGATGGTCGGTTCCTTTATAATTAATCTTTTAATAATTGTAATAGTATTAATAATCACTTATATAGATATATTAATATGCAATGTTGGAGAGCTTTTCATGTCTCTCAAAATAAACCTGTATCAGTTACTACTGAATTTAGAACAGTACTTAATTAGATGTTTGTATGATGAACTTACAACCGTCTCCTCTTAGAAGAGAAATTTGTTCTATGGCTAGGAAAAAACAGATAATTCAGATTTTTAGGATGTTTAGCACTAACTTAAGATTCCCCTAGGAGCACTGATACAAGGAAAGAGCAGTAGGGTAAAGTCTTGAAAAATGAGCTGACCAAATCAGAAATCGGGAGACCCCGGTTGCAGGAGAGCTCAGCAGAAACATTAACCAGCTAAGAGATCTGGGTTAGAAAAAAACCACGTGCCTCAAGCTCATCTATAAAAAAGGCAAAAAAGATGCCTGTTCAACCTATGTTATAGAGTGCTGGAGAATAAGGTTCAAATAAGAATATTCTATGGAAACACAACTTGATATTTGTTAAGTCTTGCTTTTTGGGGCTACCCAACTTATCATGCTTAATATTTCTAAGTGTGCTTAGAAAAACAGAAGATTTCTAGACTCAAAGCCAAAGCATATGATGTTAAGGTCCTTTTAGAGCCAAATGAAAAGGAAAACACCACACTTCCATTTTCCACTTGAATTAAAAAATAAACGATATATTAAATTAAAAAAACTAAAATTAAAAAATAAAATAAAATGCCAGATATAGAAAGTAAGGGAGAGAGAAAATATTCCACACGAGGAAACAGAAGCGTCAGGTAGGAAAGAGTTCTGGAAGAAAAAAAGGCGCCAAAGGGTCACAACACCTTCCCAAGATGAAATGAATAACTACCCTCCCTCTACACTAACCTTAGGAATAAACATTTTTTAAAGGACATAGAGTAGAGAGCAATTAAGAGATCGCAGCGGCATATCAACAAACTAGACAACAAAAGCAGTATACCATCATTTAACACAATTTGGTTCATTCTAATATACTTTTATGATTGCATTATAAAAAGTGAACATTTTTCTATTAACTATAGGACAAGCACTTATAATAGTAATTCATCTTTCAATTTCGATCAGCTACATTCAGGTTCTGGGGCATTTTTCTGAAACTCCTTAAATTTATCTGCTTAGTTTTCTGCTAAGATGACTGGGGGAACTTCATAACATGCACCAGTAGCTTTTTAATGACACAGTATAATTCTGCTGAAGAGACTGCCCACATACACAGAGCTCGCAGGCTATTAGGAATGTTAAGGCTTTTTCTGTTGTTGAATTTTTAAACTATAGCAATGGAAAGAGCAAACTAAAAATGTTCAAAGTTTCTGTTTATCCAAAGGATTACAAATAGGAGGATTTATCTATTATGTCTAAAGCAGATCTTTAGGGATGTAACTCAAATTCTTTTTCTTCTATTTTCAATTAGAAGGAAAAATGATATTGGTGAAATTATATCTAACTATTCTCAGGTTGAACCATAAGAATTCTTTTCTAGTTCACTTAAATTTCTATAAATTTTACAACTATAGTATGCAAATGCCAATTTTTGAAGGCTCTCTGCTCCAGAAAGAAATGCAGAGGTTCAGATATACCTGAAAGTAATAGAACATTGAATGTCAATTGTAACTGAAATATATAAGTAAAAAGGGAGGAAAAAAAAACCAAAAACGCAGAGGTTCATAAACTAGATCTGGTGATATCTACATAATTACCTAACTTATTTAAAAGTATTCTTCTGCATCCCTTACGCATCAAACACTGAGTTAGGTGCTAGCTGTATAATACTTTGTGAACAAGTTATAGTTACAAAACATTATTTGTCACTACTTAGAATCTTTAACTTATAATTGTGTTTGTTCTTGGCAAGGTGGGGATGAGAGGTGAAAAAGACATTCAAAAGATTTGATGGCTTGCAGAACAAATAGACAAAGAATAGTACAAAAAAAAGATTCTGCAGAAAATCCAGATTCTGCAGGAAAATTAGAGGGATCTGCATTTTCTCAGCAGAGATTTGGCAGGGTATAAACAGAAAACGCAGACACAGATTCCAAACAGCCCTGTCTTTCTAGCAGTGCCTCTCTCCCCTCACTGGCAGGAAGCAAACACGGGACATTTGCAAAGAACAGGGGACAGATTTTACCTGCTTGTTGTGCCCCGAGTTGGCTGCAGCTGCTTGTGCGTGGAATGAAGAGTGGAGATTTCGAAGGGGCAGGCAGAAGGCCCATGCTGGCTCCAAATGGACAGCACTCGGCCCACCGAGTAGGGCAGAGAACAGAAGACCTTGTCTGCTATGGAGGCTGGAGACCGTAAGCCTTTCAAGCCCTGTGTAAACTGGGTCATGAAGAGCCTCTGCATGGTAGGCATGTGACTGGAGAAGCTCCGTTTTTTTGTCCAGATTCGGTAACATCCAGGGGAACAAAGTGCTAGGAGTGTGTGAAGGCCAAGGACAGAGCAGCCTGCTCTGGTCTGGACTATGGCAGTGCCTCCGCAGTCTTGGAGAGGAACCGGAGGCTGTGGAGGAGCTTGGGCATGTGCCTGACCGTGGAGGCCAGTGTCTTCCCTGAATGTGGCCATCCCAGGGCAACCGTGGGACAAGAAGAAAGAAAAGGTCCACTTGGGAGGTTGAGAAGGGCACCGGGCAGTCTCTCCTAGGGCAAGCCTCGCTGGAGCGCAGTGCTCAGGAAAAGCCCTTGGGGACTCGGCCATGCACTCAGAGCCTGGTTTCACATGAAAGGATACTGAGATTTCGGAACCAAACAGTAGTGATGGCATCTTGTTGCTCGAGTCTATGAAGCTCATTTTGATGGTTTCGAGCGGATAAAGTGTCAAGGGTTTACTGTTAGGCCGCTTATCCCATCCAGCAGCTGTCAAATATGGACTCAGCTGCATTGTATTATGTGAAAACCCATCCAGGAGCCTTTTGTATCTGAGCCGCTTGTAGCTTTTAGCCACGGGAAGAAGTTCAGAGGAACACCGCTGGTGTCTCAGTTTCTGGGTCTTTGTTGTTGGGACCAGTTTGGAGGCAAGGTTGGATAGCTTGATGAGTAAGGCTGATTCTTTGGTAGGCTTCCTGACATTCAGGCTCCTTAAGGGATGGCACGGAGTAGCCTTCTGCTTTGGTATATGGCTAACAAAGCTCCTGGCAGGTACTATTTCGGGTTCCTGTCGTGTGGGCGCAGATGTAGCATACAAACTGAGAAATCTTTGTGCTTTTGTGGGGATGGTTTCAGAGGAACTCTTTAAAAAGGCAGAATTTCTGATTTTGCTTATTTTTCTCCCCACGTTGACTTGCTCCTGACAGTAAACTTTCTTACATGTTCGATGAGGCTGCTTCTTTAGGGGAAGCACTCCTCTCTGATGTGAGGCATTCCCAAAGGCACCACGTATTTCATCACATCTAGCAGAGTTGGGGTCTTGTGCTCTCCGGGGGGGACCATGAAGGCAAGGACCTATGCACAACTCAATGTCCTTTTTAAATGGATGACGTAAGTTTTCCTCCTCTGGGACTTTCAACTTCTGACACTGTGCAGCGACACTGCCCTTGGCCAACTTTGCTGTGATTTCTTTCATCATGGTGAACTCATCTTTGCAATCTTTAGGTTGGTTCTTGTTTTGCACCTCATCCGACAACAGAGTTGATGATGTGCATTGTTCCAATAACATATGTGCTTCTTTTTGGTGTATATATTCCTCTTCCTTCTGTAGCATGTAGTCCAAAACCCTCTGGCTTTTTTCTTTAGTATCACCAAGCTTCCTCTGGGATTTCAACTGGATCTGAGAAATCTCACTCCTATTATCACCATGATCATCTTCTCTGGTAATGATCTCCCCAGAGTCCTCCCCAACAGTTAAGTGACCCAGTGGTCCCCTCTGATGTTCTTCAGTTTCTTCTCCTTTCACTTTAGTTTCTGTTCCCATTGTCAAAGGCAAATTTTTTACACTGATGTCTATGCTGTTTCCTTCATTCGGATTAGTCCTATCCCTTTGTGCTCTTTCCTTCATTTCAGGAAGGACTGTGCAGTCCTTTCCATTTTCACGAAGCATTTTACCATCTTTTGGTTTAAAAAGATTTTTCAGGTCAGTTTCTTCGCTATTAACATCTGCTTCTGAATTTTCTTGAGAAGATGGATACAAAGGCATTATCTCAATGGATTTCAGGCTCCCTGGGGGAACAGAGTTCTCACCTTGGTGTCTAGAAGATATCAACTCTTCTGAGGAAGTTCCAAGGGTTTTTTCCTTGTCAAACTCAGAATTTATTTCTAGTCTTGATCTTTCAATCATTTCTTGTGTTTCTGTCAGAGATGCTTCTTTAACTTGCTGTTCATGATGAATATAATTTAAAGACACATTTACCTTATCCAATATTTTGATATTTGTTTCATGATCTCTAATAGACTCTATCTCATTGGCACAAGAATCTGGACATACTTCCATTTCACAGTCTTTTAATGATCTGCAGACTTCCTCTTCACATGATTTTCTTATTTCAAGAGATTCCACTGTAGAGGAAGTAGCCTCTGGGAAATCTGAATCCTGGTCTATCATTTCTACAAATGAAGCATTCCGTTCTCTCTGAGACAGGGTACTCCTTGAGGTTTCATGTAATGCCAATCTACCTTCCCATGCGCCACCATCAAGTGTGCCGGATGCTCTTATATCCAGCATGCCTTCTGTATGATTATTACTATAGCCTGCGAAGGCGATGTCCATCATACCGTCTGTGGACTCCTCACAACCAGAAATCCTTTCAAAGGCTCCTTTCAAATTGCCTTTCTTTGAACTACCACCAGATGAGTTGTGATTGCCTGAATCGACTAGATCTTTTTGGTTGTGGCTTACCTCTCTGATAGGCTCTGTGACGGTCTCTCTCTGGTCATTACCTACTGTCTCCTTAGCTGATTTATCTTCGCTTCTGTATTCATCTAGTCTGTTTGGGTGACTCTGGCAGTCAGGGACTTTCTCTCTCTTCTGATCAAGAGTTTCAACTGCCTGGTTCACGTCTTTAAAACTGGAGAACGTAACAGTAGGAGACTGGTCCAACAATTGCTCAGGATTTGGAATGTTTACAGATTGGTTTAGTTCTTGTGTGGCGCAATCAGAGACGTTATATTTATAAAACATAGTCTCTCTGGGTATATCCTCTTCCTTCGATTCTGGCCCTTCCTCACTGGGCTGGATGTGATTAGTGGTATGAATGATTCTGTTTGAAGCTTCACTATTTAACATGGCTGCTGTCCTTTCGTTTCTGACCTTATCGCCTGAAAGACCGCCTTTCGTTTCTCTTCCATCAAGTTCACTTTCCTCTGATGTATAACTCACACCACGGGTGCTACTTTCCTCAGTATCTTCTCTTTCTGGGGAGTGGAGGTTGCTGTGCTGAAACGTAGTTTCATTCTTGGTTATCAAAGAGTTTTCAACATCCAGGATGATTCTGCTGGACTCAAAAGCAGCACAAGCAGAACACATGCTCTCTTCTGGTACATTTTTTCTTACACAACAGCAGCTAGAGAGATCCTGAGATTGAATACTTTGACATTCCATGACAGAGACCTCCGGAGGCAAGCCTGCTGCTTCTGTTCTTGAATTAGCCATTTTGTTTTTTCTTTCTAGGCTTCCTGGTTTGATGTTTAAGGTAGGATTGTTTGAAGAGGCACCACAGGTTTTGTCACCTAGTGGAGAGATGTCTTGCATTTTTGTCTTCATGGGAATGGTTTGAGTATCAGCAATGACATCTGCTTCATCCTCTAATGGAGGGTGATGGCTCTGTTGGGAATCCTTGCTTGTTGCTAAAGGCATCTCTTTGTCAGTTGGCAACTTCACACGCTCTTGAGAATTAAGGGACACTTGATTTAAAACACATTCACTTTCCATTTTGTTTACAACCAGTTCATCAGTACAAGGTGGTTCATTCATCTCACAGGCAATGTTCTGTTTATCTAAATGTGGAATATTGTCATATGAGGTCTGTACAGATTTTTCTGACTCAGGTCTGTAATCAAATTCTAGGGACGGTGATAACTGAGCAGTGTCTTTCTTGGGTTTTGATTCCTCATTTACAGGACTTATCTGGTCCTCTGGCATTAAACTCACAGGAGATTTTTTTTCAATCATAACTTCATTATATACTTCGTTTAACTGGGTGTTGCCTTCCAGATTTCTCTGGATGCTGACTAAGGAGTCAGAGTCTTTACTGTAAATCTTTTCACTTAACATACGGGGCTTGATAGTGGTTGCCTGCTCTGGCTCCTCAATCTGCATCAAGGAGGAAAAATTGCTCTCTTCAGAGTGTCTGCCAAGATGGCTCATATTAGTCAAAGTCTCTCCATGGTCCTCATGGTTTAAGCTACCTTGAATGTCTAAAGTGATTTTCAAATCTTTTTTTTTAAACATTATTTCTGTGGCTTCGGTAGAAGAACTGGGCTTTAAAGAACTAGAGCTGTCTGTATGGATACTGCCTTGAGTGCAACAGCTGTCATGAGTATTTTCTTTTGTGAAGGCAATGGTCTTTTTTTCTCCAGAACAATGACCACTAGCATCCTCTTTTGGTTGCCTGGCATTAACAAGAAAGTGTTTCCCTCTTTCACTCCTGGGGTTCAAAAACTGTTCATTTTCTTCTCTAGAAGCCAAGTTCTTGCTTTGATCGTCGACAAAACAGGAATTGTCTGTCTTTTCAACAGACCTCTTCAGCAAGCCATCACCTTCAAAACTACAGTTTTCTAAGGATGTTGTTTTGGATTCTAGACCAGACGAACTTGATGTGAAACATGAAGCTTCTGAATTTTCTTCTAAGGTTTCTACAACAACTACATTTCTCATGGGTTTGGGACTGCCATGTGCAGAACCATATTTTTCATTATGGTGGCCAAGAATCTGTTGGTGATTGTCATCTGCTTCATAGACAAGGCTTAACTTACACAACTCTTCCTTCCCATTGTCCACTTTGGAAATGGCACTGTTTCCTGGTAATAATGACAACCAAGAAGGACAAGTTTTTAATTCTTCACATTCTTTTTCTTTAGGAGTTGCTTCTGTTAATCCAGGGTCCACAAAGTTTAAAGGCTCTAGGGAAACTAGTGTGCTGGTTTCTGAAACCTCACCACTGGCCATGATTTTGTCTACTTCTGGGTATTCGCTGCACCCAGCTGACAGACCTTTACTCACATTGCCATTCTTGTGTCCTTCATTAGTGTCCGTCTCAGTCCCATTGACCTTCATACCTTGTACTTCTTCAGTAGATTTTAGCATAGTATCAGCTGTAATTTGTACATTTCTTTCTGCTCAAAAGAAATAAATCCAAATCAGTATGCAATCATAAAAAAGTCTGATTAAAAGTTTGCTCTACTTTCATGAATTTAATTGCACAATGAATGGTGACAAGAAAATGATCCAACTCGAAAAGAGAATTGCAAAGTTAGTGCACGATACCATTGGTTTTGTTCTTCTTTGCAGGACACGATGGAGGGCCAAAAATGTACCTGGCAGAAACAGGTAATTCTGAACAAATGCCTTTCTCTAAATGTTACTTACTTAAATGTACCTACTTAGTTAAACAAAGGACTACAAGATGGAGCCGAATGCCTAATTCAAGCGTCTTAAGAAGCTTCCATTCTAAAACATTAATAATGCAGTTTCACAATGCCACAGCTTATATTAGATGACCACCTTCTTGTACCTGAACAAATACTAAATAAGTTACCTCTTTGAAAGAGGAGTTATACACAAAACCTTATATAAAAGAGATTAATCTATAAGTTGAATATCAGTCTTGAACCCAATTATTTATAATAATTGCTTCCCTACAAGATCGGTCATGAGCTGGTAATCAATGAAGCTGAGTGATAGGTACAAAGGGTTTAGTATGCTCACCACTTTTGAATAAATTTGAAAATTTCCATTATAAAACATGAAAAAACAAAAAAAACTTTCTAAGCAGAATATAAATACAATTCATAAAGGAGTTTTACCAGAGTTTCTCTGAAATCCTAAGTATAGGCTGCAATATAAAGTTTCCCAAACTTTAACCTACAAAAAAAATTTCATTCCCCCTTCCTTTTTAGTAAACAAATGCAAAACATACACGCTCATGTGATTATGTGTATATACAAAACAGGACACTTCAACAGATAAAGCAAAATGCAAATCAAGCTAAAAATCTAATTTCCACTAGAATATAAACTCCATGAGGGTAAGAATCATGTCTGTCTTGGTCTCTCCTCTTCACCAGAGTCCAGCATAATACCTGGCACATAATAGCACTCAGTAAATATCTGTGGAATAAATGAATACAGTTAGGTCAAATCGATAAACACTGTCTTCCTAAGGCTTCCCAATCCATTTCTCATTTGGTAGTGAAAGAAGCAATTTTGAGACAAAGGCGGCAACTGAGCAGCAGGCCAACTGGGCCCTGGGATATTACTTACCTCTCTCAGTCTGTTGCCTCCTTTGAAAAAGAGGGGAAGTACACTTACCTCAGTGCTAGTTTGAGAGTTAAATTAAATAATACATGTTAAACATCACCTGGTACAGTGCTTGCCATTTAAAGTAAAGGTGCCTCTCCTTTGTTCTGCTTTGATTCTTATTTTACTAGACCTGATAATACTTAAAATGACAAACTTAGTAAGTAGGCTATAATACAGCATTTAAAAATATTAGCTGGATAAATGTCCACTGGATTTGGTTAAGTTTGCACAGTCACTGACAAAAGAAAGGCAGCCTCAAAATCCTAAGGCCACACACAGTATAGTGTTTTGAAACTAGCCCACTTTCCTCATCAAAGCAGACAATTTTACCCTATGTATGAATTTCTAAGCCTGAATACTCTAAATGGTTTGATCACCTCTCTCCATTGGATGCTATAGCATTCATCAAATCATTCATGTATATTTTGGGCCTTTCCACTCCATTCCTGCACCGTCCTAGTTGTATTCCTGATTATATTTGCTCAAGAAAACTCTAACACTCTTCATCCATCCCCAAACTATCTACTGTACAAGGCACTTAAGGCAAAACTCTCCCTCAGAGCCCCTACCTGAAAGAATGCCTGTTTTCCATTTAAGTCAAGTTTTTGGGAGGAGACAGGGGAATACCCAGGCATTATGGTAGAAGGCTGGGTAGGGAAGATGCATAACGTATAGCTTGAAAGCAAAATGATACTCCGTCCACTCTTGAGCTTCAGCAAGTTTGGGGCAACTTTGTTTATTAGAAAGGTTTCATAAGTCTGTGGAACACTGACATCACCTTCGTCAACAATATGGGGAGAAAGACAGTACCTACACAGGTTTATAAAGAGTAGGTGAGTTAATATACATAAAGCTCTTATAAGTGCCAGGCAGAGTCCATGCTTGGTTAGTGCTAGCCACTCCTTGGATCCCCCACTCCTTTGCACAACATCTCTATCAAAAACCTCTGTAATACTGTTTCTCAATGATTTATTTACTATATAACCTTCATAAGACTGGAGCTATTTGAGGGAGGAAACTGGATCTTAATGATCACTATGGACTCCATACACAACACTGACTTTGGCGCATGGCAGGTACATAAAGAGATGTTGGCTGAATGAAGAATTAGAAGATTAGGGGGATTGTTCAAAGTATTAGGCATACTCAATCCAGTAACTCCACTTCTGGGTATATATCTGAAGGAAATGAAATCATTATCCTGAAGATGCATCGATACTTCAAGTTCACTGTAGAATTATTTAAAGTGGGCAAAGTATGGAAAACCACCTAAGTATGCATTGATGGATGAATGGATAAAGAAAATGTGGTATAGATATATTTTAAAAAGTGATCAGGTATACTGGAGGGTGAAATGTATTCTTTGAGGTATGGGCCATTTTAAAAGCATAGGAGTTTCATGATCTCAGCTAAAGATCCTGGACTTGTAATTTTATAATAACCATTTAAAAAGTGTTTATGTTTACAGAAACTGAAAAACTAATCCTAAAACTCATATGAAATGCAAGGGACCAAAACAGTCTTAAAAAAAAAACACAGGTGGCAGACTCACACTTCCCGATTTCAAAACTTACTACAAAGCTACTGTACTCAAGAAGTGTAGCACTGGCATAGGATAGACATAAAGACCAACAGAAAAGACTGAGAGTTCAGAAATAAACTCTAACGTTTATAGTCAGTCAACTGACTTCTGACAAAGAGACTAAGAAGAATACTTTTCAACAAATGGTGCTGGGACAACTGGATAACCACATGCAAAAGATAAGTTTGGACCCTAGCTCACATCATAGAAAACCATTAACTCAAAATGGATTATAGACCTAAATGCTAAGAGCTAAAACGATAAAAACAGAAGAAAATACAAGAGTAAACCTTCATAACCTTGGGTTAGGTAATGATTTGTTAGCTAAGATACCAATAATACAAGTGATAAAAAAGACAACTTCACCTTTAATGAAAGATAAATTGGACTTCATCAAAACTAAAACATCTGTGCCTCAAAGGACAATAGCAAGAAGTGAAAAGACAATCCACTGACTAGGAGAAAATATATGTAAATTATCTATTTGATAAGCAATCTGTATTTAAAATATATAAAGGGTCCTTACAACTCAATAATAAAATGACAAAAATCCTAATTTAAAAACAGGCAGAGGGAGCATAACTCTCTATTCCTTAAGTTTAGCCTGTACATAGTGACTTTCTTCCAAAGAGTACAGTGTGGAAAGGAAAGGGATTAACTTTACAGTAGAGAAACCTGCTAAACATAGACTTACCTTATAACCCAGCAATTCCACTCTTAGGTATTTATTCAACAAAATTGAAAACTTACGTCCACACAAAACCTGTCCACAAATGCTGAGAACAGTATTATTCATAATAGCCAAATGTCCATCAACTGATAAATGGATAAAATTGAATATTATTCAGCCATAAAAAGAAATGAAGCACTTACACATGCTACATCATGGCTGAACCTTAAAATCTTTACGTCAAATGAAAAAGGTCAGTCACAAAAGATCACATATTGTAAGATCTCATTTATATATATGCCCCTAAGAGGCAAATCTATAGTGACAAAAGTAGAAAAGTGGCTGGAAGAAGCTGGGAGTAAGGAGGAATGGGGAATGACTGCTAATGGGTATAAGGTTTCTTTAGGGAGTAAAGAAAATTAAATTATGGTGATGGTTATATACGAAAAACCATTGCATTGTATATTTTAAATGGGTGAACTTTACAGTATGTAAATTTATTTCAAAAAGTTGTTTTTAAAAAACTATTTATACTCAAATTATAATAAAAGTAACACCATAAAATTTGACTTTTTTGGGTGGGGCAGGGGGTGTTCTCTCCGTATAACTAATTTGAGACAGACATCCTGGAGGTTGACAAGGATTCAATAGTACTTCTGTCCAAACCGTTTCCTAGGTCAAAGAATTAGTTGGCTAGACTGTGGAAACTAAATATATTAATTTTGGTTTATTCTATAT
The DNA here is from genome assembly GCF_000325575.1 of Pteropus alecto. Taxonomy (NCBI): domain Eukaryota; kingdom Metazoa; phylum Chordata; class Mammalia; order Chiroptera; family Pteropodidae; genus Pteropus; species Pteropus alecto. Next base: position 5,253,353 of record NW_006430462.1, read on the forward strand.
CTCATCCTCGGGAAGATGTGCAATGGATTAGCAATACTGTAACATCTTATAAAAGGAAGACCTGTGGAAATTCGCAAAGGCTGCCTAGAAGTAGGAAGATAGTGGCAGACAACCCTACAAGCTTCTGTCATCTCCTAAGCTTCTGTTGACCGCTGAACATCTGGCTCTCCAAATTACAAATAAACTGACAAATAATGAAAAGGATTCAACTCCTTAATTGGAATTCTTATAAACTGCTGGTAGGAATACAAAATGGTACAACTACTCTGGAAAAGAGTTAAACGGTTTCTTATAAAATTAAACATATACTTTCCAAATGACCCAGCAGTCCCATGCCTAGGTATTTGCCCTAGGTGAAATGACAAATCATGTCCCCACAAAAACTCACACACAAGTGTTTATAGCAGCTTTATTCATAATTGCCAAAACTGGAAACAACTCAAATTTCCCTCAAATGGGAAATAAACAACTGTGATACAACCAGACAACAGGATATTCTTCAGCAGTAAGAGGCAATGAAGTATTGATACACACAGTAATATGGATGAATCTTAAATGCACCATGCTAAATGAAAGAAGCCAAGACTCAAAGGGCACTCCTATGTGATTACATTTATAAAACATTCTGGAAGAGGTAAAACTTTATGGTCAGAAAACAGATCACTGGTTGCTGTAAGGGCTGGGGTTGATAAGGGGACTGACAGTAAAAGGAGCCTACGAAAAATTTCTGGGGTAACAGTAGTTACACAATTGTATGTTTGTCAAAACTCACAGAACTGTACATACACTAAAAAGAGTGAATTTGACTGTAGGTAAAATATACCTTAAAAAAAAAATTTAGATCCCCAAGTGTCTAGACTTCTTCCATGTTGTTTGGTATAATTTTTCAACTTTTCATCCCCTGAAGTAAAAATTATAGGAGGATAATGACATAAAAAGGGAATATAAAACAGGAAATATTAGTTCCAAAGTATAAAAACAAATCAATAAACTCCGAGAATCTAGATGTATATAAGGCATATGGGCTTTACTGATAGATCCATTCCATCTATAGTGTTTAATTTAATCACATAACAGAAATAGAGGCCTTCAAAAGATTATTTCAACTTTAATCATTCTAAATAATTCAAACTATTTTGTTCCCAGAATTATATAAGGTAGCTTTTCCCCTCCTTGACTGCTTTCACCTCTGCATTAAAAGGTATTCCCATAATGCTCTTCCAATTTCTGGTGACCCTCCTATTTCAGAGAATTGTCAAGACTGCTGCTGTGGGAACTAAACTAAGTCCTACAGTAATGAGTGGAAACTAATATTCGTTTTATTCCTGGTGCCCAGTCCATCTTTCTTCTCCATACAACCTTCCCAAAGGAGCCCAGTACAAGAAACTCTCTGAAAACAAAACAAAACTTGATAATGTCAGTTTGTAAAAACAGTAAACAGAAAATTATAGTGCAACAGCCACATTAAAACTCAATGGCAGAAAGGAAGAGGCACCAGAGTGTCTGACAGGAAGACATTCTTGCCTTGTGAAACGGTCTCTCAACTAATATCCATCACTGCTCCCCCCATGCTGCTTCTCTTGGGTGTGTCCTAGAGCAATCACAAAATAAGGAATGAAACGCAAAATAGCATCCTACCAATTAAAGACTCCTTTTGGTTAACACAAAACTCCTTTTAAAGAATTAAGCTTGTTCTCATTTCACCAAAATGAGCCACAGCAGACATATGACTGTAAAAGACCTCAAAATTCTGGAATACCATGTAACTTGGGAGTACTGTGAATGGGATGTTTATATCAAAAAGGAAAAACAATGAACCGAGGGGAGAGTATAGCTTCAGTTTACTTAGTAAACAACTCAGTGCAAAGTATCCAAATTCATTCCCCAGAAAATTTATAAATTATTACAGAACAGACCTTCGAGGTACCCCATTCAGAATAATCAAAACTTAATATAAATAAAACTAGTAAAGCAGTTTTCACAGTGCTCAACAGTGCAGACATTTAAAGGTAGCAAAGCTATATTAGATTTTTATCAGAAAAACTTAAATCCAATATGTTCAGGACTAGGAGCTATGATCTGGGGCAAAGTGAAAATTGTGGCAGCTGGGTTCCTAGGAAGAAATATAATTTACTTCCCAATTCTTTAGTATGTAAGTTAGTAGATGCTTGACCTTGACCTTGGCAAAACAGCTGAAATGCTGGCCACGCTACCTTAGAGCACGTGCATCTTTTTAACTCAGATCCATGGTGGTGGTGGCATGTCCTGTTTGCATGTTCCCAGGGCTGAATTCTTTCACAGACCTGCCTTCATAGAACTTTCCTTTCTGTCTTGCTATGACTGGCTGAGATTCTGGACAGCTAAGCTTGTTTCCTCATGTGTAACAGAAGGACACTTTGGAAGGTTCTTGGGGGACTAGATGGAAGAATTTATCACAGTCAGGTACTAAGTCACTGCTGCTAAAATTCTAGTAAAACCCTCATCTAAAACAACCTTGCACATGGCTTGGGAGGAGGGGGATAATTCATTTTACCAGTTTAAGTCGTTAAAAAGGAATTTTATTTGGACAGGAAGAATAGTGCCACCAAGTAGTTTATCTGAGTGCGCTTTCAGAAATGCTCATCTTATCCACGGTCCAAGGTACACCAGGTTTTAGGGGAGAGTAACCATGTAAGTCTGAGAAGGCAGATTTCCTCATAGAAAATAACTCTGGTTTTCCTGTTTAAAAGGTCAGTTCAGTTGTTAAATGAAAGTGTAATTCGACACATGTACAATAAATTTTGTGGTTAAGACGTAAGTGAAAACTTACAAATATACCAATACTGGAGCCCCCCTAAAAAGATCTTTGGGGGAGGGGGTGTTGGTGCATTAAATACATCCCTTGTTAAGGCCCCAAGAAGCGGGTGAGACTTATATACAAAGCAACATTTCTCATCTTCAGAGCTTTAATCTATACTGGACAGCTGAGCCTTTGAGCCACAGAGAAAATGTCCAGCAGCAGGGAGCAGGGTGATAAACTGGGACATGTGTCCTTTCTCATAAGGACGATCTGTGCTTCCTTTTCTGTCCAGGCTGCCAAAAAGCAGAGAATCAAATCTGATGTTATATCACAGTAACAACATGTTCACACAATTAAACATTGTTTGCTGTTTCTTCTTTTTTTGAGGTTCTGATTATTTTATATTATTAACCTTAACTGTACGATATATACATATAGTCCTCTGTAAAGTTATCTACGATTATTTTCAACCTGGGGCCGAAGAATAATCCTGGCTCTCTTTCTCCTGGGCCTTGGCCTCCTCCTCAATCAATCAACCAATCAATCAAACAAAACGTAACATCTCAGATATCTATATATAACCAGTGCTTGGAGGAGCAAAACGAGATAATGGAAAGGAAACTGCTTTGAAAACTGTCCGGGAGACCTGTAGTGAGCGCTCTCTCCCATCCCTGCCCAGGAGGACAAGAAGAGCTTCACTGCCACCGTGCTGATCGCACTGGGTGGATTCTTCCTCCATCCACGTTAACCCTTCAAACAGGCAATTCTGTTTTATAAAATCAAATAAAAGATTATACATCGGCAATTAAGGTTCAACACAATGTCAATAGGGAGTCGTTATAGAAAAAATGTGAAGCAAACTATTGTCAAAAAATAAGACACTGCTCGATAATACAAGGGTTCTTCAAGTGCGTCCGGGGCAATATCAAGAATTTCTAGAGTTGAGTCCACATTGCAAGACAGGGACCTATAATCCTTACAGTCCCAATGCAAATGGAAAGTGAACTAAAACAGTGTATGTAATTAGTGAAAAAGGAAAATATTTGAGGGAAATAAATACCTTTGCTCCTTAGACAATCTTCAGGGAGGTCTGTGCATAAAAGTTCTTTGCTCGATGGCATCAGGTCCTCCTGCAGTAAGAAAATTAGCGGTCAGGGAGGATTTAGAGATAACTGCGGTCATGCATGCAAATTATCCCGAGAGACTTCTTTATGACTCCGGGAAATTTACCAGCAGTTGGAAAGACTGGGAACTGAAGGAAACCTCAAATTTAAATAAATATAATCAACAAAAACTTCCTCATCTCTAGAATTGAGCTTGAAAAGCTGAGTTTCCCAAGGTCTGGACAATAACAGAGGTTTAAAATTTGACCTGCAGATCCATACCTTCTGAATCAAGAAACAAACTGCTGCCGTATAATGTAAATTTCATTTGAAAACATCAGGAAATTGGATGTAAACAGTCCCTAACCATTCCAGATATCACACACTCATTTTTCTTCCCAAAAGTTTCTTCCCAAATGTCTTTGAAGGGCTATTTGTTTCTTTTCATCCTCCTTCATAGGAGAATGGGATATGGGAGAACACCATCAATAACAACTAGTTTCCTCCTTCAAAAGGAATTCAGAAAAATGAGAAGAGGTAGTGACAGAATACATGCTGTGTGGCAGCAAATGGCTTGGAACCCAATAAGGTAAGGGGTTCAATCTGGTTTACCAGCTGGAAGACACCAAGACAAAAGATGGCTGCTCAGAAAACTTTCCTTCTGAGTCACCTCTTTTCCCCTGCCCTAAGATTAAAAGACTTTTTTTTACAGTGACGTAATTATTAGGTACAAGATTCTGACATCGCATTCATCTGAATCTACAGATTCAGTGAAATCATTGCTACAACTTTTAATAATTTTTATAACACATTTTACACACACACACACACACACACACACACACACACACACAGCCATCTGGACTCTAAGCAAAGTTCTGTAGTAGAAACAAAGCCCAGGAAGGGGAGAGAAGATAAAAGCAATGACAAGTACAGGTGGACACAGGCAGAAATAAAACATCATCATTGGAACAGAGATATAACTAGCATGGATTGTCATATATGAAGCAGCACTATTTTTTCATTTTCTATTGAAGTTTTCATGTGCAATACTATTACAGAACATGAACTTGAAAACACATCCTTTAAATAACTTATGTGTAACACTACCAAGTCTGCAAAAAAGTATGAATTCTAGCATGATGCCAGGGTGAATTTATTTGTAAATGGAGAAAAGAGAAAGCTCTTAGCACAGAAGGATGGAATTAGAAAATCACCATTTGGCAATCATCATAGTAATAATTATCTTAAGTAAGAATCATCAATAGATGTCAAAATTAGTGTTTAAAAGTCTGAATGAGAAACAAACATTTACACACTTTCAAAGTGTCTTCCCACAAGATAAATAATTACACAGGAGAAACTAAACTTCAGTGGAGAAACCTGGCAGACCCTACCTGAACCAAGTGATGGAAGTTCACCTCCCCAGAAATAAGGACCCCAATGTCATGTGCTTCCTGAGAGGATGCACTGAGAAGAACTAGCATCACTTCTGTGGACTCCAGCACCCAAAATGCATAACTGGAATCTAATCATGAGAAAACACTATACAAACCCAAATTGAGAGAATTTCTACAAAATAGATGGCCCATACTCTTCAAAAGTGTCAAGGTCACAGGCTGAGGAACTGTGACAGATTAAAGGAGACATGACAACTGAATGCCACAACTGACTTTGGATTTTTCCTAGATCAAAAAAACATTTTTTTCTTTTGCTACAAAAGACATCAGTGTGACAATCGGTCAAATTTAAATGACTGTCTGTAGATTAGAGTACTTGGATCAGTGCTAATTTCTTAATTTAGATGATGATCATTTAATAGAATGTTTGCTAGGAAATACACTTTGAAGTATTTAGGCATCACGTCTGCAACGAATACTCTTAAATTATTCAGAGGAAAAAAAGCAAATGTGGTAAAATGTTAACACTCGAGGAATTTGCATTAAGTTGTCTATGGGAATTCTTTGTACTATTCCTGAAACTCTTCTGTAAGTCTCAAATCACTTCAAAATAAGAGGTAAAGAAAACATCTTTATTTGTAGTTATATTTGATCCTTTCTCCAAAATGATACTATCCTCCACTTTTCCATTTCTCAGAATGTCTGAGGTGAAATTAGGTGCTATCTGGAATATTTTTCAGGTTAATACTTTATTGAAAAGGCAGAGTCCCACAACAAAAGATTATGGAATGAGTCAGACAGAGCTCGGTTCCAAGCTCAGGACTCCCACCTACTAGCTACAGAGTGCTGAGAGCAAGCTTACAGGTGGTTGTAAGAATAAACAGAAACCATATATAACACCTAGAGAGATATCCCGTCAGGACTAGGTGCTCCATGAGCAGAAGCTATTATTCATTAGATCTTAGACGTGTTATCCTTTTCTGTGAGAAAGGCCAACAGAACTATTACCAACAGATTCTGCTGTAGTCTGAAGCTTTTCTGGGCCGACGAGAGGCCCTATAAAGGGAAAGCTAAGCTCATGTCAGCAACATACAGGTTCTTTCAGATTTCAAAGGACTCTGCTGGGTTTCTGCAATTAAATTAATCCCACTGGCTATGGCCCTTGGAGGGGCTGCTATGATTTTAGTTCTGTCTCACCTGCTGCTCTAAGGAGGTATACTTAGTTGGAGGCCCTAAAATACCCTGGTGGAGTGCCATTTCAACTTGTAAGAACATAAGAAATCCCATATAATAGTGTAATTTTTTTTAATTGACAGTAACAAATTCTTTGCCTTGCACATCCAACAAGTCATCCCCCTGCCCATTGCTTTGAAAACAAAATCAATTTCTTATGCTTCTCCAAAGTTTTGGCAGATTTTAGGAGGGTCTAGAAAACCATTCTTACTGTTCATCTGTAATCTTATTTCCCATTAAAAGTTGGCTGTGTGTCCTGGAAAAAATGCAATTCTCTGACTCATGTCTATCAGACCAGTTTAAAGCAGGAGAAAAACACAAATACCTTAAGGAGGGAAATTAATAATTAGGCTCTTCAGCTTTTATAATCAGGGTAGTTAGAAACTCCTCAGGGTCTGATGTAAATCTGAGCCGTGGGCCCCACTTAAAACCAGGTCTCAGTGAGTTCCTCCAAACCTGAGCTTCCTGAGCTCTTGAGCTGGAGGCAGAGGCAGATAAGGGCAGTGATGGCCCCATCTTCAGATGGGACTGCCTATACACTGAACTACGCAATGACAGGTCCACAATATGGAGCAAATGAGATATTTCCTACTTTCTGACATTTGTGGAAATAGCTGTGATTACGTTCATAGTAAAGAACACTGAAAATAAAGCAAACTTTGTATTTCTAGATGGGTCTTTCAGTTTCCTACACTTGCATACCTAGAGAGGAACAGCTGTAGAACAGTCACTTTAAATCTTTACAGAGCTTAAAAAGGCATTTTCCTTCATGTATCTCAGTTCAGAGAAACTGATGACTTTACATTAAGTGTTGATCAAGGTAGTTGGGTAAGACATTTAATATCATTCTCCCACAAGGAGTTATCTAAGAGAATTGCTAAAATAATTAGGAGAAAGTTCTATGTGAAGTCTCAGCAGTACGCCACTGGTGCTTTGGTCATTTCTTTGTCAAACACTTTTAACACTATGACATGAGAACCACAGGCAAATCACCACTGTGAGGACAACAGTGCCCTTGCAGACCTGGAAAACAGCTTATGGCCACCAATTTTACTACTGAGAGTATGAAGTTCAGATTTTTTCACCTTTACGTTACTAAAAATGAATTCTTTCCAACAAGATTCCCTTTTAAGCAAAAGGTAAACTCTTTCACGCCACTGCAAATTTCCCTTAGGATCACAGACTCTTACGGTAACAAGCAAATTTAATGGACATCTAGTCCAACGGTCTTTCATTTAAGTAGTCGTACAAATTGCATAAGACTGCCATTAAAAAACAAGGTTTTCCAATGGCATAACATGCTTAAAGTGATCAATAGCCCTTGTGCTTCCTTACTTGATGTTCCTTGTCCAGATACCTTCAGGGATCTGTCAAAAAATGATACTGAGCCTTCATATGTTATAGCTAAACAGTTCAGAAAATTTTCTGTGTTGAGCAAGATTAAAATATTGTATTTTGGAACCAAAGCTATTACAACATATTTAACCCAGGCATACCTACTGCTATGAGAAAGAAAAAAAAGGAAAATATATAAAAATTTAAACAAGCTACAGCTTGTATCTAAGCACCAAGTAAAACAAACAAACACAATGTACAGTTTTCAATGTTAAATCATGTCGTGTGGATGTCACATACTATCTCTTTATACCTTAATCTTAAATAAAACCAATCTTTTCCACATTCTGGCTGATAAACTTCACGTGCAACAGTTTTTGATCTCTCTTCTCTACAAATGTGTTTGGAACTGAATACATTCTTTCACCATTCAGTTTGGCTTGTGCAGCTGTCCCTTCCATTGTGCCTGTTCTCACATACTTTCCCTTCCTTTTCGCCTTTCCCCTCTCCTCCCTAGTAACAGAGTGTCCCTGATCAAAGCACATTATTAATTACAAGGTTTTATACCTTTTGGACACAATCATAAGGCAAGCAAGAATAATTTTTTTCTGGCTTACCTTTTCATGACTGAAACATTTCATGAATAAGTGCAGTCACAAAAGGACAAAGACTGTATGATTCCACTTATACAAAGTACCTAGAGCAGTCAAATTCATAGACAGAAAGGAGAATGGTAGATGCCAGGGACTGCAGGGAGGGGTAATGGGGAGTTATTGTTTAATGGTAGAGTTTCACTTGGGGAAGATTAAATGAATTTTGGAGATAGATGGTGATGATGGTTACACAACGATGTGAACACTGAACTGTATACTTAAAAATGATTAAAATGGTATATTTTATTATGTGTACTTTTCCATAATAAAAAAGCAAAAAAAGATCAACGCTTAAAAATAAGTTCCTTCATAAAATAACATGTATTTTGTTTTCTTTTAATAACAAAAGCAACAAAGAAACTCTGTAATGACTTTAAGAGACGCACCTCTCCATGAACTGGGAAATTCAACAAGCCAACTTAATTTTGTTATACTCATTCATGTAATACATGCCTGGAGAGCCTAGGTGGCTGTCTTTCACAATTTCAGCAAGTTCTTATTACTGGAGCAGTGCTCCATTGAAATCACTACCTTGACTGATTTTGGTCCAGAGGAAACGAGATGTGGGCAGGTAGTAGGAATCTTTGAGTACTTTTCTCCAAACCTGAGCCAGTGCACGAACATGGGCCTCTTGCGGGTTTGAGATGAGAAACAGCTGAAGAAAAACATCTTTGTGGAATGCTGCTAAAGGCAAATCATGGACTACTAGAAAAATCAGAATCTCAGGGTGGAAAAGAACACCTCTGATGTTGCTTGTCCAAACTAGAATCAGCTTTGCTATACCCCTGACAGTCACTTAGCCTTTTTATAAACGATTTCCCCATGCAAGCTAATTCATGTCTAGATTTGTCTGTTAAAATTTACTTCTCCTATTGAGTTAAATTGTCACTCTCTAACAAGAGGATTTTTTACAATTATTATATTCAAAAATTTTTACATTTATAAATACTTCAGAAGTAATTTCTTTCAGATGTACAAATCTGTAAATATTGTTCCAAAAATTTCCCATTAGTCTTCATCCAGCTTTAACATCTTATATAACCACAGTACAGTTATTAATACTAGTAAAATTAATACTAATATATCTATAGACCTTATTCGAATCTTAATGGATTCATAACGTCTTTTTTGGGGACATGAATCCAATCCAGGGTCCCATAATGCATTTAGTCGCCACGTCTCCTTTAAACTGAGATAGTTTCTTAGGTATTTATCTTTCATGACTGACACTTTGGGAAAGAAACTCTTGATGAGGCTTTGTCTGATATTTGCTCATTTGACTCTGGTTATGCATTTGGGGACAGGAATCCCACAGAAATGATCCTAGCTCTTCTCAATGCATATTCTCAGAAGGCTCATGGCACTGGGGTGCCTCATTCCTGGGGAGGTGAGTTTCCATCTCTGTTTCGGGAGGCGTCTGCCAGGTTTCTCCATTGTGAAACCTTTGTAATTATTAAATACCTCCTGAGGTGATACTTTGGAACTATATAAATATGTTTCTCATTCCAACTTTTAGCCACTAGTTTTAACATCTATTGACAATTTTTGCTAGAGATGACTACTGTGATGGTTACCAAATGGTGATTTTTTATTTCCAATATTCCTTCTATATTTATTAACTGAAATTCTTTAAAGGGCTTTCTTTTTTCAAGTTATTTATTCGAGTATTTTATATCAGCATGGGCTCAAGATTTTGTTTTACTCTATGGATTATAATTCATTACCAATTAAGCTCAAATCATCTCAGCCTTGGCCACTGGGAGTTCCTTCAAATTGACTCCCATGTTCTTTTGATATGTCCCCATAATTTTCTGAGCCATTCACCACGAATTGTTCTAGGCTTATCTTGTATTATTTCCTGTGCCAGCCCTGGAACGGCATTTTCCCAAAGAGTCTTGGTCCCTTTAACTGGAAGATGTTATTTAGAAACCAAGACCTGGGTGCTAGGTGTGCTCATTGTTATGAGGTGTCACTGCTTCTAGATCCTATCTCACACAGCACATATACATTTCTGTATTTATCTGTATACATTAAAAATTCTAAGTTCATACTGCTAAGTCCAATTCCAAACCACAGGGTTCATTCTAGTCCCCTACCCCCAATTTATAAATACTTTATCAGTGAGAGACCTGGCTCTCATTAACCACAATATTTACCTATCCAATGAATCCCAGAACATACATAAGTAGTTCAGGAACTGCTAACCATACCACTGTGAAAAACAAATTTACTAAAATGTTTTGTTCTTTTTTGGCTTTAGAATATGTAGTCAAAATGTTTGTTACTTGGGTTACTGTTCTCCATTTCCCCTCCCACAGTGTGGTTTCATTATTTATTTGTTAAGAGTGATTTGTTACAGTTTGTATTCAATTTTGAGTTTCCACCACATCCTGGTTGTCCATTTACTTTTCAAGTATGTAGTCAGAACTATACAAAAAGGTGTGCTCAGAAGTGTTACTTCCTCCTGTCCCCTCTTCCACCCTGCTCCCACCTAGTCCCTGTACGCAACCAAACCCATGTTTCTGGTTCATTCTTCCTGTGTGCACACGTGTTTTATACAAATGAGCAGATGCTTGTATACTTGCTTATTTCCCCTTCTTTCTTTCATGAGAGGATAATATAGATACTAGTTTATGTTTTGCTCTTTTCTCTTAACAGTATATCCCAATTTGCAGAAAAGAGTTAACACAGCAGGCCTGTTATCCTTAGAAAGCCTTGCTTGCAAGGGTGGCTTTACCAGCAACTAGAAAGTTTGATTTTGGGAGCGTTTTTAACCATTCCCTAAATGAAAGAGTAGCTCACTGCACCTATACAATAATGTGGTTTATAATAAAACTCTTGCTTTCTTCCTGAAGTCTGGAATTTTGGTATGTGCTAGCCAGAGGATGCCTATGTGACCAGTCCCCAATAAAAACTCTGGGCTTTAACAAGCTTCCATGGTAGACATATCCCATGTGCTGTCACAATTTGCACCCAAAGGAAGTTAAATGTGTGTGACTTCACTGGGAGAGAACTCTTGGAAGCTTGTAACTGATTTCCTCTAGACTTTGCCCCATATCTCTCTTTCTTTTCCTGATTGCTTTATAGTCTTCTGCTGTAATTAATCTTAGCTGTGAATATGACCATATACTGAGTCCTGGAAGTTCTAGTGAATCACCAAACCTAGAGGTGGTCTTGGGGACCCCTGACACACCTGAGAATCACTCCACATGTATACATAGAGATCTTCATTCTTTATTACAGCTGCATAGTACTCCATATATGGATGTTCATATATCATAGCGTATCCAACTTTTATATGTGGACTTTTAGGCTGTATCCAATATTCTGCAATAATAAATAATGCTTCAAATAAATAATCTTTCAGATATGTATTTTTATATTTTAAAGGTGTACCTTTAGGATAGATGCCTAGAAATTAGAGTGCTGGGTCAACAGTTCAGGGCACATATAGTTTTGTTAGGCATAGCTAAAATCCTCTGCTGAAAGGTTGTATCAGGCATTCTCATCAGCAATGTTGTCATAACTTTTCATTTTCACCATCTTCATAGGTAAAAGGGGTATCACATGTTGTTTAAATTTGCTTCTCTAGTTTTGAGTGGGGTTGATCATCTCTTCATGTGTCAACCTCACTTCAATACACGCAGTGAATCAGCCAAGTCTTGCCTCCATTTTTCTATTGGGGTTTTCATTCCTCAGTGAAAGAGTTCTTTATAGAGATAAGCCCTTTGTCTGTCATATATGTAGCAAATACGTTCTCCCAATTTGTCAGTTGTTTTTAGACTATGTTTGTGGTATTCTGCCAAACTAAGAAGAGTTCTTGAGGTCCAAGGGCATCTGGACTCTGCAAACTTTCTGAAATGGTATGTCTGCTTTTCTGAGTGGTCTGTATCATTCATCCAGATTAGCAAAGGCTCCTGTAATCTGAGAATGAGTAGGAGCTATTACTGCCATGTCTTCCATTGAGTCTAACTGTGCCCAACAGAACCATTTCTGCTTGACAGCCCTCCGAATTCTTGAAGACTTCTCTTGATTTTTCTCTTTTCAAAGGATGGCCCAGCAACTTGGCTTGCAACAGTGTATTTTCAGTGTGAGTTCTTATCCATGAATACATTCCCGGTTTTCTCTACCCCTTCCACATATGACATCAGGTTCAGCATGGGCAGGAGGGCGTAGGATCCACTTTGGCCAGGAACCCCAACACTGACACATTCCTTGCTTCCTCTCTAACATCATCCCCTCAGCCTGGGGCATCTTGAGCTAAGCTGAGTGCCGGGGAAGAGGAGAATGTGATTATGATATTCTGGATATAGGCTAACCAGAATACAACAGAGCACAACCACTACCTCTCAGTCCAGGCAACACATTTCTGTTAATGTATAGTAAAAGCAAACTGGCTTTTCATGGCAGCCATACCACAGTTACCTTTAACTGACCAGCTAAAACCTGCAGGTATGCTGTTTCTCCATACATACTGCTTTTCTTTTTTTTTTTTAACTAGTGGAGTTCAATTTATAAAACCAAATACAAAATCTTACATTTATATATATTGTTTCATTTTGCTTTACACAAATCAGAATAGTATTTACTTCTGGTGGAGATGGAAGGTAAAAAAGGGATAGTTTTGAAAAAGGAAAAGAGACACAGTAATCTTCTAGTTCTTAGGTTAGGTGTTATGTGTGTACATATAGATAGATAGATAGATATGTTGTGTTCATTACTTCATAATTTATATATGCATATTTTTATATCGAATATTACATTAAGAAACTTTCATCTTGTTAGACTCAGCCCACCATATCAAAAAGAAACTTTTAGATTCTGAATCTGTTACCTAACTCATTTAACTATATTTTTAAGAGTAGGCCATCAAAGCATAAAATGTAATTATAACATTCAACTGTTACTTAATGTTTTATCCATTCCTAATTATGGTCAATATATACAGCCTACTAATAATCAATTGCCCTGTAAACTATGTAAAGAAATGATGTATTTATCAGGTGGAGAATGAAGCGTAGCCCAGGATGCCCAGAGAATATGAATTTATTAGTGGTTGTAGAGCAAGGGCTGGCAAACTACAGTCTGCAGGCTAGTACCTGTGCTTACAAATAAAGTTTTATTTATACAGCCACACTCATTTGTTTACATAGTCTGTGCTTGCTTTCACTTTACAACTGTGCAATGGCAAAGTTGAGTAGTTTTGACAGAGACCATATGTCCCGCAAAGCCTAAAATATGTATTTACTACATGGTCCTTTACAGAAAAAGTTTGTTAACTCCTGGTCTAAGGCACCATCCAGGGGAGAAAGCAAGTTTTCTAGTCCACCTGGCAGGTATATTCCTTTAAGAATTGGGGTCTCTCACAGCTAACTAACCATTAGTCTCACCTAATTAACTCTTCTTAACTCTAAGTTCAAATGGACAGAGATATATCCCACGTCCTACGAAGTAATGATTCTACTTTTAACTGTGTATTACTTTAAAAAGTGGCTTTCTGATTTATACTTTAGCCCCTCATGAAATGGTTTAGCATGGGTCAGTTCTTTGGAGACCACTACCTCTGATGTACTAAAAAAAAAGTCAAGTTTCTGGACCTGCAAAGCTAAGGACTTGTTTCAAAATATGGAGACTTCTCAAGGGTATCCATTCTATGATGCCCTACCTGAATCAACAACCTCCCTCAAAAATACCTTGGTGACATCTCGCTCTGTGATACTACTACTAATCATGATATTAGCAAAACTTCAGGAATAAGTACAGATCATTTCTTAACACCAGATGCAGAAATACTACATGACTACCACAAAGAGACTCAACAGTTCATATATAATAGCTACTTCAGAGAAGTGACACCTTTTCATTAGATATGCACTTCCTCTCAAGTGTTTGATGTGATGCAAATGTTTTAAAAGATCATCAAAAGAAAGTTAATATCCAAATCAACATTTTGGAAATGTTTCAATAAATCATAAGCTACCTGTCAGCATCGTACTTTATCATGTGAAGTTACTCTGGAAAGCTGTCATTCACAGTCATCTCATCTGAATCAAGATCTCTTTTCTTACCTGACTTGGGCTGATCTTTTCTTCAGCGGCTGTGGAATGTTGACACAGGTCTTCCTTTGCTCCCTCACAGGGGTCTCTTACAATTTCCACCTGGTCCCCTCGATCTCTGAAGACCTTTAGCTCCATGCTCTTTGTTTTCTCTTCCCTATCCAAGATCCCAGAAGCCACAGAACCTGCTGTGAAGTCCACCAGCCCACACCGCCCAGGCTCACCCCCATGATCCAAGGTCTCAGAGGTTTCTTCAAAACAACTTTCCGCATGAGTCCTCTGCAGCTCCAAGGGCACTGCCCTACTCTGACTTATAAGAGAGCTTGAGGCTCCAGGTTTTACATCTGGAATCACACTTGGCTCAGGGTCAGCATGAAGCTCTTTGGAGACACTTACTGGGAGTTCAGAGTATAATTCCTGTACCACGGCAGACATGGAGGAATCAAGTGGAACTGGCTGAGTCTCTACTCCGGATGACAGCATTAGGGCAGATGTAGATTATGGAGTCAAGTCTTTAACATCAAACGGTTCACCCTGACACAAATCAAAGGAAGGGATAAAAGTTTAAAACCTTGCAGGGTAGAAGAAAGGTTTTCTTCCAAGCTCAAGCCAGCTATAATAAGGATGATAAATTCTACCTCGAATGCCAGCGTTATCTGGCACCAAAAAATTCTCCTTAATAAACTGCCTTATGAAAATTCTCATTTTAAACCTGGAGGGCCAACAAATGTACATGAGAATATGTCTGAGCGTCCAAAGATAGACCTGATGTAAATTAGAAGACAAAGACAGGTTTCTACTTGTTTTCAGAGCATGAACCTTGCTCGTTTTGTTCACTGCTATATTCCCGACTGCCTGGAATAGGTACTTGACACACAGTGGGTACACTCAGTAAATATTTGCTGAATGAATATATACTGAAGGACTCTGAAGAATGTGATTCATTGGCTTTTCTTCATTAAGAATTCTCTTTGAAAGGAGATATAGAGAAAAATGAATTCCTTTCCTTCACTGCTTACCAAACACTTAAGCTCTATCTACCCAGGCTGGCACAGACATTCTTTAGCAGAATCTTTCTTTTTATTTAGCATCTTGATATTTTCCAAGTACCTTCACAGCCAATTCATTTGATTCTCACAACAACCCTGTGAGCTAAGTAGGGCAGCTATCATCTTCCCATTATAGACCTTAAAATCACACCTGAAGAAGTTAAAAGTGACCTACCTAAAATATTACACGGTTATCTGAAAGTAAGGAGAGGAATACCCAGGGAACTTTATTTGAAATGGGAATGTTTAATTTCTTCTATTGGGTGATGGAAACACAGGTTATTTGCTGTAATATTTATATCTAGATAGTTCATAATACTATATTATTAGTCAAACACATGCAAGTGCATACATGTGCGCGCGCACACACACACACATACACACAGCCAGGAAATGGTACACCCAGAACCAGGGATTCCTGGCTGGTAACTTTGCCATTTTAGTCCACCAATAAATAATGTATGCGGTTTCCACAAAATCCCATTTGACCTGATCAAGGTGGAAATTGGTTAAGCAAATAAGACAGCACATGCTTTCACTCCTGGTGCTTTTTCTAATCCTAAACAAGGAGAGAAAAGATGAGAAATGTTCGGCAACTCAAAGTTCATAAAAAGGATTTATATTGGGGGCATTGATGACAAATCCCTTTGGCCAAATGCACATAGGAAAGGATGTTTCAGAAAGCCAGCTGATTTTCCTATCACTTCGTAAAATCCATCTTTTCCCCAAATAAATATATCACATACAAGTAAATCCAGTGCTGGCTACGGAACTTTTGTGACTCTTGAGCTGTCTGACCACAACCAGATTTCTGAGCATACAGATCTCTACATGCTCAGTCTCCTTGGTCCCTGCCTCGATTCCTACTTTGATTATCTGGGGGAGCCCACAGACTTCGCTTACACAAAGGCACATGCTCTGTCTCCAAATGAAGAAGCACCGGTTCCTTGAATACTCCTAGGCTGACAATCGTTCCTCCTTGCACACAAGGTCCCATTTTGACTTGTGCCATCTGGACCCAAGCTGGGGGTGAGGAAGGGCAGGTGACAGGTCCTCTCGCTCTGGACTGATCTGCCTTTCTCTTGGTTTTCCAACCTGTGGTGAATGGTTTACTCACGTTTCGATGCTTTCATCCACTGGGAGTCCTTATTGTTTTTAAGGAAACGTACACTACTTAAACACTAGAAATTATAGGAAATCAGGCTACTGGTCCATAAAGTTTAGGTAACAAAGGAAGGCTGATGAAGAAACTTGAATTCGAAGAAGGAAAGAGAGATAAACTGTTGTGTATAGGAATACGGCAAGAATCAAATGAGACTCATAAACAGTGCTGAGAGAAATGCATTCTTTTTGAGGCTAGTCTTCTCCTTTCTCCTCTACCTCCCTGGATTAGGCTGTTTTGTGTGCATGTGTGAGTAGGTAGGTGGGGGTTAACGGAGATAAAGTGGAATTGCTATTTGATGCCCTTGCCCCAAAGGTGCTCAATTTTAATTTGGTTCCGTTTCCGTTTCTCAACAACAAACACAATCCAGTTTCTGGCTGTCATACCACATATAGATCAGAACAGTGCAGTGAAGAATACTGTGAAAGAGCAGGTTTGCTGATGGAGATCAGCTCTGTGGTCTGTCCACCAGCTTACGCTCAAGAGCGCTTCTTCCTGTGTGCCACCAATGTGTGGGTGTTCTCAAGTTTACTCCTTGACATGCCTCCCTTTGCAAGCTTCACTTTTTCGATGACCTCACCTTTCCTTGCAGCTTCTCTGCTATGAGGATGACTCAAAACTGTCCCTTTTAGCAGAGTGACCACATGACCCAGCATGTCTACTCCAAAGTGTATGTGTAAAAAAACCCATGTATCCACACAAAAACTTGTACAAATGTTCACATTCACAAGCACCAAAAAGTGAAAACAACTCAAATGTCCATCAACTGATGGAGAAACAAAATGTGGTCTATCCACATCAACTCAACTTTAAAAAGAAATTAGAAGTACTGATTCATGATACAGCATGGATGAACCTTGAAAACATTATGGTAAGTAAAAGAAGCCAGTCACAAAGACCACATATCATAAGATCCCATTTACACGAATGTCCAGAGTAGGTAAATCCAGGCAGAAAATGGATTAGTGATTGCTTAGTGCTAGGAGAGGTGGAGAACTAGGGAGTGGCTGCTAATGGAGTTTTTTTTTTGGAGGATAATAAAAACGTTCTAAAATTGATTGAAGTGATGGCTGCACATTCTGTGATTTCCTGATTATGCCAAAAACCACTGAATTATATACAATTTAAGCTTGTGAATTGTATGGTATATGAATTACATCTTACCAAAGTTAATTAGGGGAAAAAAAAAAAAGAAAGAAACGTATCCCTAACCCTCACCTTTTCTCAAGTTCCTGACCTGTTTTACTCATAAGGATGGTAGCCCCCCACAAAACCTAACATGTCTAAAACAGAACATTCAACCCAATGAATAATTGAGCCTTACTACATGCAAAAAGCTATGAGAAACAGGAATGAATAAGATGCCCTCAGTAAATTTATACACTTACTTCTGTTCCTGTTGCCTCTCTTGGTAATGGCATCTTACTCATTAGCCTAGAACTCTGACTTGAATCCACAAATATAACTATCTGACCTTCCATTTGCCTTTCAGTTAGCACTTCATAGCCCAGACTCAACTCAAGCAATGTTTCTAACAAATTCCACTCCTTTCCATCGCTGTGGTCCTAACTCAAGAATCTGTTCTCTATAAACTCATGCAAAAATATACATTTACTGAACAGATCTTTACCAAAAAGAGGTAATATCGATAATCACAAAATGGCTCAAAATATTCCTCAGGGAAAACAGTGCCTTTCTCTTTCCTATGTCTCCACATACACTGTAAACTGGCATTGGTTGAAACAGAATTTTAAATGCTTTGGTTACCAAGAGATAACTTCCAATTTACAAAAGCCAAACATCACAAAGCTATCATCATCTCTTGATACTCTTATTTGGTAGAGATATAATTCTAAGAAATTTCGACCTATAGAACAACGAGGCACATGGGCTGCTGAAACAAAACAGATACTTCCTCCTCTTTCCCCTAGCCCAACTCTGGGTCCTCAAGTTTCTCAGTGGTATCCACAGTTGAGTCACTAAGAACAGCTGAGTCCCTTGGCTGGAACCCCCAGAGATGGAGTAATATTTAGATGCAAGCCTAGAGTAGCAGTTTAAAATTATTCTCAGCTCACTATCAAGATATTGGTCATGCCACGAGACTGCAGAAAAGGAATGAAAATTTACCATTCAAGTCCTTTAAATCTCTGAATACAATGGAGAAATTTTAAATAGTGTAGAAATATATTTCTACACAGAAAGCTGCCCGGGATATTTTATCAAACTACATAACATCAGGACTTTTTTTTTTTTTTGTAAAATACATATGCATATAGGAAAATGAAAGAAAAAAAGCCCGGTATTAACAGTGTCATGCGGGGTGATGGGATCACAAAAGACTTATCTGTATGTTGCACTTTTTTTTTTTTACAATGAGAATATGTTATATATGTTGAAATTTTTTAAAACATTATTTCCCTAGATCCAAATACATAGAGATAAAAAAATAACTGCTAACTGTATATCCCTTTATTTTCCAAATGTCAGCTCTCTGCCTCAACCATAAAAGTTTTTACATTAAAATGTTAAATAAACTTCATGTAAGAGGAAAAAGTAACACATGCTTATAAAATGTAGACAGGGATTTACAGCTTAATTCTTATTGATGACTTATAACCAACCTATTGGGTAAGGACACCAGATAATTACCTAGTTTGAGGCATAAGCCAAAAATAACCCAAAGATTCACGACCAATTCTTGCCAGCTGCTACTTTGGCTTGTCATCTTTATCATAACACAAATAATTAGATTGTTTAACGAATTGATGACTAATGTTTATAGGGAGTATGCAGTACAATTCTTCCAATAAAAGAAATTCTTTTGAATAGAGAACAATCATCTGCAGATCTTCGTGTTTCAAATGCAGAAGCAGTGCTGGGAGCAGTCTAGATGCAGGTCTCCGTGTGGGGAGACCGGGGTCCCTATCCTGCCTTGCACTTACTAGCTGCATGGCCTGGAGTGTGTCACTTAATTTTCTTGGGCTAGTTTTAAATGTGTAAAATTAACAAGTTAAACAAAATAACCTCAAAGGTCTTGCCACCCATTAAAATCATATGGTTCTAAGAAAAACTTTTCTATTCACTTTGTTTCAGCAAAACACACCCTTGGACACCAACAACTGTACATAGCTCAGACTAATCCCCACTGCAAGTACTGAAGGGCAAACAGAGGTAATTTAAGAACATTTTACATACAAAGCTGGAAAGCTTTTCTTTAATGTGTCTTCAGGTAATTTGGCAGTATTAATTCCTATCTCACCAAATAAAAGCAACAGAAAAAAAAATTACCAGCGAAAGATTAACATTGCAGCTCTCAATCTCATTAGAATACATTTACAATACTAAAAACCTGACAAAGTAAATTTTTACTTTAGTTGTTCAAATATTCTCCAAAACCAAAGTTCTGGGGGTACAAAGTTTATAGCACTAAGCAAAAAATAGGGAACAAAACCAAACAAAGAAAACAGCAGAACAGAAAACCATGTGCCCTAATAATCCTGAGTGTGAAGGTCTCCCCTCCCTTTAATTTCAATGCAAAAGGGCTGTTCTTAATGGAAAGAATAGTTAATAACTCTGGGAGCTGCTACTTGTTTCAAGGGACAATACTCACAATAATGATAAAGCCCTCAGAAGTTCACAACACTCTTTTCACCTTGAGAAAAGCGCTTGCTTTTCCAAAGATTCAGACACTGTGGTCAGTCCCTCCATGAGGGACTTCGGAGAAGGGGCCTCTTCTTGAGGGACAGGGAGAGAAGAATCTTTTAACAAGATCTCTAGACAAACTGAAAGTGGGGAAGAGAAGCCCATATACTAAACAGTGCTCAGCTCTTCAACATGGAGTGCACAGGAAATCTCAAAAGCATCAAACTGTTTCCCTTTTCCTCCCTTTACTAACATGCAGAAAAAGAATCCGTCTCCACATGGGGAGTGAAAATGCTACTCATTTATACTGACAGACTCTGCATAAAAGATTTTCATTTCTTTTTCAAAGGAAGAGAAAAAAAAAACATCTGTGCCGCTCTAAATATACAGTATGACAGAGTCCTCTTCTTTAAGGTATAGTCTTATTTTTCTTGGAAGAGCAAGAGAAAGAAGTTGTAATCTCCCTCTTGGGGGGCGTGTAGCTAGAAAGCTTTTTCGTCACTACAGCAAGTAGGGGGAGTGGGAGAGGACATCTCTAACCAGTGAGGAAGAAGAGATAGGTTCTGTGAACAAAGAAAAGGCTAGCTTTAGGTATCAAGTCTCCCCACCTCTAGGAGTACAGACCTGTTTGCAAAAACAAAAGTCCGTTTTCCTGATTATTCTAATTAAGGCCCTCTTTGTTAATTGGGGGAGTGTGGTAGGGTCTAAGAGGATTAGAAGTGCCTCTTTCTCCACCCCAAGGGAAAAGTCTCCTTTCTTGTGAGAAAGGATGGATGGAATACTTGCGATGGGAAGAGACAGGAATGGAAAAATCTGTTTTTCTGTATAAGATATTAGTTTCCTTTTAAAACAAATTAAGTAACGGTAATAGCAACAATTTACCAAATGGTTACTATGTACTAAGCACTTACACAAATTCTCTTACAGCCCTATGACAATTCTATGAAAAGAAGTACCCAAATGAGTAATGGGTTGAGAGTGAGAAAGATTAAATGATTCGTCAAGGTCACAAAGATGGGAAGTGGGAGACACAGGCTTGCAACTATAACACTCTAAACGCCATGCTCTTAATTGTGCAAAGGAAAGGAGCTCACTGCACTCCAAGAGACTTAGGGGGAAGAGACGCGAGGCTCCCTCTGCGGACATGATTGGGGGAGGGGAGAAAGACTGACTTCTACCATAAAGTAAATTTAGGGTCTTCTTTTCTATATCTCGGGGTAAAAGTGAAAAATAAAGGAGGGAAGGTAAGTCTACCTTTCACAGGGAAGGATGATCCCCTCTGTCACTTTTAGGCAAGTTGAGTCTCGCTCTTCACTTGGGGGGCGGGCGATGACCAAATCGGAGGAAAGGTCTTGTTGGGGGTTATCTCTTGTACCTCCTTAAAATAAGTTCAGAATCGCCCTCTTGCACCGTGGGAGCCAGATCTCGCTCTGCTGATAAACG
>NW_006430462.1:5275275-5283922 GCF_000325575.1 Pteropus alecto
CGCCCACGACACGGGGCGTCGCCCTCCGCGAAAAGAGAAGTTGGGGGTCCCTCGACGTATCGAGGTTGAAGAGGAGTATCTCTCCCCCATCCGAGCCCTGACTCGGAGAAGCCGTTTCCCTCTCGCGACGCGGGGCCTGGTCTCTTCCCTCTCCCTGGGTCGTTCCGCCGCCCGCAGCGCAGCCTCCGTTCCCTTCGGCACCCCGAGAGGGCGGGGGTCCGGGCTCCCCCTCAACCTGTACCTCCCAGCGGATGGACCCCTCAGGGTGGACTGGGGCGGGGCGGCTACGCCCGTAAGCCTTCCCGTCCCCGACCTCTTACCCTGAGGCCTGCTCCGCAGCTCGTGCTCGCCGCGCCAGACCGGCCTCTGCAGCCGCAGCTCCGCCGCCGCGAAGTCTACCTGAGCCTACCGAGCCGAGAGAGCCCAGGGGCGCTCCCGCCGCCGCAGCCTCTTCGTCTCTATGATCCTCCCTCCGCCCCTCCCCCGCCCTGTACTTCCTCATCCGGGGCCTGAGCTAGCCATGCGGGCTCGCCCAAGTTCCTCCCCCGCATGGCGCGCGCGCGCACTCCGAGGGGCGGCTCTTCCAGCGCCGAGTCTCCTCCAGTGCTGAGTGGACCCGGGTCGCTTTCCGCCCCTGAGGCCCGCACTCTTAAAGGGGAATACACCTTTTGACCCTGCTCCTGCTGAGACCCAGGGCCTAGTGTCTGTCTCTACCGCTAACACCCTGGTTCAGTCCACTGTTTCTCAGGCCTGGACGGCTGCAATTCTAGGGGCCTCCTGCCTTCCGCTATGGCAGCCCAAGATACCTTTATAACTGGAATCAGTGTTTTAAGTCCTGTCAGGCCATTGCTCTTTCTCATCACACAGACCACTAAATCTAAATGGTACCTTTTCCTCCAGTCCTTTAAGGCAGCGGTCCCCAACCTTTTTGGCATCAGGGACCAGTGCTCCTATGAGAACCTAATGCCTGATGATCTGAGGTGGAGCTGAGGCAGTGATTGCTAGCGCTGGGGAGCGGCTGTAAATCTAGATGAAGCTTCGCTGGTGTGACCACTGCTCACCTCCTGCTGCGGCCTGGGGGTTGGGGACCCCTTCTTTAAGACATTTTGTTTTAATTTATTCATAGTTTTAACACTGGCTGAAATTGCCATGTTTCACCTCTATTGGCTCATTTATCATCTGTCAATTCCCACCCCGTGGATTTCGTTCATTTTTGCTCAGCACCTAGCAGAGTCCTGCTTAAGTAGATAATTGACAGACATTTGAAGGAATGTTTATCTAAGAGGGAATTGAGGAGATCCAGAGAATGCTGTCGCCTTGCCCCAAATCACACCCCTTTGTATTAAAAATAGAAATCTGTTGCTTCTTGGACCTTAGAGAAAATAAAGGTTTGGGGGCGACTTTAATTCTCCCTTTTCTGATCAAGATATCTTTGAGCCACTCACCATACAGGCTATTAATGGCTGAGATGATGGTTTTCCCAGCTTTAGTTAAGGCTGCAGATATACAAACCCAAATGCCAACCCTATTGTTTACAAGTGCATGTATAGCTGCATAAATGTACAGTTCATATATAGGCTACTATAGATACCTATATATGAATTAGGATGAATTAACTAGAAATATATTTTAAAACATCTCTGTGATTACGGTATCCATGTCCTCAAGTACTTTCTCAAGCAACTATTTGCCTATAGAAGGGGATCTGAAAAACCCAGGCACTAACAATTTTGCATGGCACCATTATGGATCTTGTTTTTATTTTAAAACGTGATATTTTATACATGATGGATTTTTGTATTAATTTTGATTTTTAACTATTGCATTAAATACCATTTATTTTGCTCATTGAGTTTTTGGGCACATCGTGCAGGTGGTTGCAGCACAGTGGTTGTTATGAACAAGGCTGTCGGATCCCTAGCTTGAGAGCTCCAGCCTCCCTTAAACTTGACCAGCTTTAGACAAGTTTTAAAAATCTCAAAACTTGCCAAAGTGTATTAAAAATTTTGACCAAATTAAAAAATGGAATATTTACATTTGTAAGGTATGATACCAATTATGGATGTGTCTCGGAAGGAAGAATCAAATTCTCCTGAGGACTGGGAGAGAGAGAAACCCATTAGCTCCTTCTGAGATGGAAGAACTTCCCACCAGCCACTACAGCTCAGAAAACAGCCTGGGGGGTCTGGGTGTGTCCCTGAATTAGCAACATAAAAAAAATCTTTTACATTTAACATCTTTGAAAAAATTTGCAACTGTTGCAGTCCACTTGATTATATGTTTCCTTTTAATACAAAAATTACAATTATTTAATATTTAAATTCTAAATCCTAAAGTAAAGCATGGATGCTTAAAAAAACTATTACTTCTCTTAACACGGGGCCCTTTCGCCGATTCCGGTCTCCTTGTGGTACGCGATGTTTTTTTCTCTCAATAGTCAAAATTATCCGAAAACCATAGGTCAATTACGTGGAGCCGGCAACTGTCAGGAGACTTTGGTCAACTTCGGGCACAGTCTACACAGCTTTGATTTTCTCCTGGAGGAAAGAAAAATGTCCCGACCTACAGGAGCTTAGGCTGAACCCTTGGATGTGACATGAGGATGCCCGTTAAATGCTTGAGCCAAGTTGGACTCCATCGGGTAAGAATCCATTCTTTCCCCAATGTTTCCTCATGTGTGAAAAACGATATAGGGATGTGCCTCCTAATAGGGATGTGACGATTATATAAGGATGTCTGTAAAAGCTACCGTACCTATTATTAATAACCAAAGAGGCACAGAACATCATTTGGGGTTTGGAAGGATTTGAAAAGACCTCCAAAATGGACACTTCCTAGCAGGGGCCATCGCACTAAGTTGCACGTGCTCAGCCCTTTGCATTTTACAAAAAGTTCTCCCAGAAACTGTTTTGTGCCTCTCAGTAGCCCTGTGAGACCAGACGAAGGTCCATAACATTCTCTTTATAGATTCGGGGAGACTCGCCCGAGTTTGCCACGTTAGGAGATCATTAGGTAGAAAACGAAGCGCTTGCGCTCGGATCTACTTAAGGAACGTCTAGAAAGAGAACGATTTCCTCTCTAAGGCTGGCTGCCGTTTAGCAAGCAAGCGTGATTTGCAGGGGGCCAGCCGATGCTGGAGGCCGTCGCGATGCCCCGCCCCCGGCGCAAGCCCCGGATCGGGAAGTGGTACGGACACCGAGAGGAGGCGGAGGCCGGGCTAGAGAGGCCCGGGGCGGGTGGGCGGGAAGGGGGCGGGGCCCCAGGGCGGAGCCACCGGAGCGGCGCGGGTTCTCAGGTGAGCGCTCCTTGGCTGGGGCGGGCGGTTCGGCACCTAGACCTCCGGCACGAAATCTGCACACGTTGTGGGGGCGTAGGTGCGGCGTCCCGAGGAGGTGCGGGAGACCCAGGTAGGGTCCTGCTCTCGGGGCCCTGGCCTGAAGCGGAAAGGGGCTCCGGAGCTGCGGGTGAGTGGAGGTGCTATCCCGGGCCCGGGTTTGGGGAACGTGAGGGAAGGGGCCATGGTTTTGGTTGGAGTCTTGGCTCCACTGCGAACTCGCTGTGTGACCTTAGACAAGAATTTATTTATCTGAGCTTCAGTGTACTCAGCTGTGGAATGAGGGTCAGAGAGAGGAACCTCTGTGAATTTGTACAGACGGGAAATGAACCCTTGCCTTCCTCTCATTTGTATACCCAGGAAATTGACGGCGAAACGTGAACGGTGGGAATGCCTCTCAGTCTCTGAGTGACCTTGGGCAAGACCCTTATTCTGGCCCTCACGTTCCTCATCTACAGAATGAGTGTGCTTACCTCTTACTATCTTTTCATTATTTGAGTGTTATTGGTTTAGATAGAGGCAAGGTAATGAGTGGCCCATTCACTACAAGTTTTCCCTTTAGGGGTGTGATAGAGAATGTCTTCTTGGAGGTTGGTCTAGACCCTGGCCGGAATCCCCTTTAGTTCCCAGATTCTGTTCTCTATCTGTCCTTATACTTGGAAAAGTGATTTCATCCACGGGCTGGTGCTAACTCTTAGCCGAGCAGCACCAGTATTTTCAGTACCCTACAATCAAAGAGCAGTTGCAAATAAAAGTCTGACATTCCAGCCTTTTTGTTTGTTTTTCAATGGCAGGGAGGCAAGATGACTTCTCTCCTCCAAGCTTGGAACAGCTGAAGGGAACAACTGTACAAGATGAGAACAACAAAGGTCTACAAACTAGTCATCCACAAGAAGGGCTTTGGGGGCAGTGGTCAGTATTGATTGGTCTTTGGGGGTTGTGTCATTTGGCTGTGGTTCTGGTGTGTCCAGTGCCTTGAAAATTACACACTGATTCATGTGACAATTGAGGCTAGACAGGCCATTTAACTGAGTGAAGTAGCGAGTATAATACAGTAGCTGGAGGCCAGTATGACTGGAGAGCACAGGCCTCTTCTAAAAGCATTTGCACTCTGACTTTTAAGGAACATTGTGAATATTGTCAGTTTACTACCGTTCATTTGTAATTTTTATTACATATTTACTGTTTATGTTCCATAAAATTCTAGTCCATACTGGTTTTGGAGAAAAGAGAAACTTACATTCTATGAGAGAGAAACAGCAGATATGCTTAAGACAGGTATGATCAAAGCATGAACCTTTTCATAGTGACAATGAGAAGGGGCAGAAACAGCGTACTGTCCTGCACTGAACCAGAATCCAAAGTATCAGGTCTGCCTCTTAACTTTCCATGCAACTTCAGGCGAGCCCCTAGTTTACCTCACCTACAAATTCAAGCCCTCTAAAATAATTCCTCTTTTTCTAGCACCTTGAGCCTAAAAATCTACAGAATAAGATGACACTTAGTAATGCAATTTTTTTTCTTCTTGTAAATGAATCATTTTTTCTCCTGTCCTAACAACTTTATTTGCTTCGGAAATTGAAATTAATACAATAGGTCTTTTTAAAATTGTAATTTTAGTATGCATTTGCTCTAAAGGCAGGACTGAAAAAGTGACAATAATAGTTTCTATATCACAAGGTGTAATGGAGATCAAGTTAGATAATGTATATAAAATATTTACCATAGTACCAGGCTCATTAGTACTGCTCAATAAATGTAGCTATTATAATGACTAGGAAAAGGATATATCAAGCATTGCTAAATTTAAAACAATTTCTGCTAAAATGCACAATCTGTGATTAACACTATATTTGGTATGCAGTTGATGCTACCTAAACATTTGTGAAGTAGAACTGAATAGACAGCAGAAATAACTTTTGGCAGAAAGAAGGATGCAAGGATACAGTGTACACAATATATATACAATGTATACAATTCTGCTTTTTCATGTACACAAGACAAAGGTGGCTAGATACTATACCTAGTTCCCAGGGCTATGAACAAAAACACATCCAACAAATATTAAATGTATCCAATATTAAATGTTCCAAACATAAAGTTTATGAACATGACAAGGTCCCTTGTCCCTAAGGGGCTTTCTGCTCTATGAGAAAGATGTGCAAAAAGGAAATGATAACACGAAGCAGAACAAAATACATGCTCAGAGAGCTTAATTTAGACTGGAAGTTTGGGCAAAGCTTCACAGAGGATTTAGCATAAAACCATCAATGGAAACAATATACTAAATAAAATTTGGGATAAATTCAGTGCTTTACTTTCTTAGGCTGAATTTTTATTCGGTCTGATTATATTTGAAATCTGGATGTACTTGTCATGGTTTTAGCACAATTAAAAACCTTGTCTTTCCTCCCCAAATTAAAACAAATATCACTCTATCTGTGTGGTTCTGAGTATATTTGAGAGTTCTCCTCCACCCTCATGGGGGGCAGGGGTAAATAAACATATAAAACTGTCTTCCATATATTTTAAGGGTCTTATTGGACTCTAATGTGAACTGATATCTGAAGGTTTTTCCTGATCAAGTGCTGCCTTTCAAAGTCCAAGTATTTTATTTGACTTGATTTTTATGACTTGAGAGGCTTTAAGTAGAAGGAACCCTGGATCAGTCATCAGTCCTGGCTATGCTGTTACTAGCTATCTACCCTTAGGCAAATCGCTTTATATTCTAGATGATTTCTTCATTTCCACTAGATCCAAAGATTTATTGTGAAGATCACATTAAGACAATTTTTTTGGATAATTTTGAATAAATATAAGGGATTGTACTATAATACCAACCTGATGGGATTGTGAGGACCCAACATTAAAGCATATACCACAACCTGTCAAGCAAGTGAGTGAGTGTGTTTTCTGCTTGAGATCGCTGAATTGTCTTTCAGATGATGAGCTGGTCGTGAACCCCAAAGTGTTTCCTCACATCAAGCTTGGAGACATTGTGGAGATCGCTCACCCCAATGATGAATACAGGTGAGTGAGTGACTAGGGTCAAAGGATATTTTGTCAAAGAGGCTTGAAGGGCAAGATGGCTCTTTGCTTTTGGATAAAAATGCTTCTGCCCTCTAGAATTGATAAACCAATAATCTTTTTAAAAGTGGTCCATTTTTTTCTATTTTTAAAGCTGAGATGACAAGTCTTAAAAATCTGTAGCATTTATCTATTTCCTTGAATACGAGTGCAGAGTTTGTTTTTAAGAGAACTTTTTCCCATTGTTGTGCTGCAAGTTATATTATGTCTGTTTGGCTCTTTTGGAGTGTGAAAAAAGCTGGTTATTACTGCTTACAGTATCCCATCTCTTTGTTCCTTTTTTTCTCCCAGCCCTCTGCTTTTGCAAGTCAAATCGCTTAAGGAAGATTTACAGAAAGGTAAGAATTCTATCTCTCTGAGTTTTATACTTTACTGTCCCAGAAACTGTAAGAAACGTCTCTTCACAATCCCAGGAAAGGAGAGCACAAGACTGCTCTCCTTATCCAATTGTGTTCTCTTTTAAAAACTGGTCAGGTATCAAAACTGCCAAGGAATCTCATTTGTCGGCATCTGTCGCTGTCTTAATTTAAAGTCAGGAGGAAAATTAATTTGAAGAAGTGAACCTTTACACTTAACTCCAAAAAAATTGTTGAAAAAGCATGCTTCCTTTTTTTTTCTTTTTATTATTATTATTTATGCCTATAGCACCTGGTCTTCCTAGGTGGTCTCCCATCCAACTACTAACCAGGCCCGACCTGGCTTAGCTTCCAAGATCAGACATTGGTCTTGTTCAGGGTGGCATGGCCATAGACCATGGTTTGTGGCTCCACTGGGGCACAAGCCCAGGACCTTGTGCGTGTCAAACAGACGCGTGCTAACTGCTACACTATGGAACCACATCCCTGCTTTCTTAAATATTATGTTTTTGCACAAAATATTTGTTAAGTGCCTACTCTGGGTGAGGCGGGGGAAGAAACTTGTTGATGGTTATGTACAACATGTGCAAGGCACTGTCCTGGGAGTTTTTTGTAATCTGTATCTTCCCACCGACTCTTGAGTGGGATGAATTGGCTTGCCCGAAGTCAGTAAGTGGAGGAACCAGAGTGATGATTCTGCTTACTTACTCTGGATGCAAATCCTTTCTTTTTTTCTCTAATGACTTTACCATGCTGATCAAGAAACCAAAATGTTAATGGATAGCAAATAAAGTAATACTTTAAATAGTACTTAAAGGAAAACAGACTTCTGATATGCTCTAAAAGATTTTGATGTCAACTACTTTTTTATATTTCAACTTGATAGGAAAACATTCTGTCAAAACCCAAATCGTGAGTTAAGATTTCTGTGGAACTGAAATCCTGAGTGTCCTTCTTACCCTCACCCCATCTCCCACCACCTGTTATGTTTCTTATTTACCAAACTTAGGGGCTCATTAAGAAGTTTGTTTCTTTCGTAACTACCTCCACTACTTCATACCAAATAAGAAACGCTCTCTTCCTCTTCTGAGTTTTCACAACTCTTTGAACTTTTTTATGTTGCTTTTTAAATTCTTTATTTTCCCTTCTCTCTCTGTCCTATTTCTGTCTCTCTCATTTTTTAATTGCCTGGGCTCAGGTCTTATTTCAGCTCCTTGTGTCACCTGAAAAAGAGAGAATTCTAAATTGTAAGCTCCTGAAAGGCAAAGAACATGCTTTGTCCATGGCAAGAGATCAATTGTGTTGCTTGTTGAGTGTCTGAGTATTCATAGATTAGAATATATTTACCTGCTATTTTTTGGAATGTATTATCTGATCCAGATTTCTTCTCTGTTTCAGAAACTATCAGTGTGGACCAGACCGTGACCCAAGTGTTCCGTCTAAGACCTTATCAAGATGTCTATGTGAATGTAGTAGACCCTAAGGTATGTTTTCGTTCTGAACTCACATATCTTTTGGAGGTGATTAGTACCCTGCCTCAAGATGGGGTCTCTAAGGAAATAATCAGTTACTTAAGTATAGTGTTGGACTATTAAACATATGGTCATATGTAGGTTGTTTATGTTATAAGCAGTATGTAGGTTGCATTTAAAACCATCCTCCCTGTTTTTTAAAGATTTTAAAACCATCTTCCCCATTTTTTAAAGATTTTAAAAAGATTTTGTATGTATATATGTGTGTTTATAAAGCTAAATGTAAAATTTCTATTAAAATACTAAAATTTTCTTAACGTATTCTTATTTTTCGTCTAGAGAGGATGCTATAATAGGTAAAAATTATTGTCTAAAAGATATTATTGACATTAGGGAGA
>NW_006430462.1:5283964-5301537 GCF_000325575.1 Pteropus alecto
TGTTGCAGAAAAGACTAAAACACAGAATTAGTATTTTAGTGCTCATTGAACTTAACCATGATACAGCTGTTAAAGCATCTATTACAGACTTACCATCTACACTCAGTAGCCTTCTCTGACAGGATAAAATTCTGTTTGTCAGGGTTCTGCTATTGAATGATCTTTCTGTAGTTCTTTTTTGCCAAAATGTTTCTCCATGATGAGTGGGCATGATCTTAGGACTTAAACTGTGGCAGAGTAATGCAGAGAGATATATTTGATTCCCTTTTAGGATGTAACCCTTGATCTAGTGGAATTAACCTTTAAGGATCAATATATTGGCCGTGGGGATATGTGGCGACTAAAGAAAAGTTTGGTAAGATGTGATTTTTAAAAAGTTATTTTTTCCATTATAATAATAATCCATGTTCATTATAAAAATTAGAAGATCTATTAGGGAGAAGTGTTTAGAATAATTTCAAATTCCGGTATCATAGACCATTATTGTTAAATACTTTGTGTATCTTCCATTCTCTTTTCATAGTTTTTTTTTTGAGTTGTTTATTATTATTATTATTATTATTATTTTACTCTGCAATTTTGGTTTGAATGGGAAATTTTAATATTATTTTACTTTTGAATGAGACTTTAGTTTTTACATCTTCACTTGATCTCATTTGCTCCTCACAGTTCCTCTTTGTGGACAGGTATTTGTTACCCCTAATTTATAGATGTGAAAACTGAGATTGGGAAGTTAAGTGATTGGCCGAGACTGGAAGGCTTGTAGGCAGTAGAGACTGGGCTAGAATCCAGATCTTATTTCTTCCAGGTTAGACTGCTTTTGCTGTAACCTCCTCCCATTTTCCTTATTTATTTATTTTTAATGAACATTTTTCACTTAAAATGATGAGTTCATCAGAACTGTGAACTCATGCTGAAAATTCTTATTGGACTTTTTGAGTATTATGAAACAATACATTATAGGTAGATTTTCCATACAGTGTATATTTTCAGAAAAAAAGTATCTTTGCTCATTTTGATGGTGGGAGGAGGGTTCCATTTTCTAAAATGAGAGGTAAATTATTCTTTATTTAAGAGAATATGTAAAGGTAGATATGCTATGCAAACATATGTGAAGATAAGTATATTGGTGAAGCTGGCCACTTATCCACCTGGTCTTTACTATTCTTGATACTCGCCAAACTCTTAAGAACCTACTGTTATACCTGCCCCATCAAGTTTCCCTCTGGGTTAGTTCTATTATTCCCATGTTAGTTGAACTTGAGAGATTAGAAAGCCAGGGGAGTTTCTTTGTGACTCTTTTATGGCCTTGATGTGTTATTGAATCTCTCTCTCTCTTCCCTTAGGTCAGCACATGTGCCTATATCACTCAGAAGGTGGAATTTGCTGGCATCAGGTAGACATTGCATCACTCTTGACTTATCTGCTAGTAAACGGGAATAGGATCTAATACAGTAATGGGGCTATGAACAGCATTTGAGGTTTATGGATGTCCACATAATAAAATACATGATAGCTTAAAACATTAGATTGTTATAGCTAAAACAAACCAGAAAACTTAAAAATGCATTAGAAAAGTTTTAAGATGACTGGAAGTTGCTGAAACCAATTGGTATTTTGTAGCAATGGAGATCTAGACTCCTAATTTTGGAACTGGAAACAGCTTTAGATGAACATATTTAAATCAGACCTTCTTGTTTTACAGATTAGGAAATGTGTTTGGGGACATAAAATGACTAGCACAGTAGTTCCTGATTTGCTGCCTTTTTAACTGTTTTGTATTGCTCTTGATTTATTAAAATTATGTATTTCAGTTTGTGAAGAAGAGAGAAAAAGGGACTTTTTGAAACCTTTTAAATTTAAAAAGCATAACATCTACAGGATAAAGCCTTCAGTACAAAGAGGTGTATAATGAAATATAATCCTTCTCCTTACAAAAAGCTGTGTCTTTCCCGAAATTTACTGTGTGTATACAAGTGCGTTTGCATCTGGTCGACTCTCTTTTAATGATGCTAAGATTGACCAATGAGTTCTGATGATGCAATCTGGTCCCCCATTTTGAAGTTCCCCATGAACTTTTCACCTATTGGTTTCATCTATTGACGATTGTTGCTGGGTGGTGGTTTTCTAATTCAATAATTTCTTCTACTTTTATTGGCCACAGTCCTTTTGAAAAGAATTTTCACTAGCAACTAGGGTTATTTGATTAGTCTGAACGACTTGATCAGGAAACAAAGAAAAGATGAAAGATTAATTTTTCCGAAAAGGAATGTTGTTAAAGTTGTTGGAGGATCAAAATTCTTTGAGAAATCTTAGCAGCTAAAGCACAACCCAAGGGACTAAGTCTCGAGCAGAACAAGAAATGTAACCTAGATTCATGCCTTCCAGTACAAGCTAGTCTTTTG
The DNA here is from genome assembly GCF_000325575.1 of Pteropus alecto. Classification (NCBI taxonomy): domain Eukaryota; kingdom Metazoa; phylum Chordata; class Mammalia; order Chiroptera; family Pteropodidae; genus Pteropus; species Pteropus alecto. Next base: position 5,286,370 of record NW_006430462.1, read on the forward strand.
GAGGCATGGACCAGGAATCAAGAAACCTAGATGCTACTTCTGCAGTTCCAGGGATTAGCAGGGTGGTGTTGAGCAGGTCGAAGATTCTTGGAGCCTACTTATCCCCGAAATGAAATGGTCTGTTTAGAATCTTTTTCTGTAAAGGACTAGATACTAAATATTTTAAACTTTGATCCACATGGGTCTCAGGTATCTGTTGCCAATGGTTTGCTTTTTTAAACTGTGTTAAAATGTAAAAGTTGTTCTTAGCGTTGGCCATACAAAAACAGAAGATGGGCTGTATTTGGCCTGGGCTATAGTTTGCTGGGCCCTGGTTTAGAAACTTCAGATTCCTTTCATTCTTAAATTCCTTATTTCTCTATATAAATGTCCTCATACATATGGTGCTAGACACAGAAATGAAAATGCTACCATAAAGGCAGTTTTAGACTTTTAAAGATCTGTCCTAATATTTTGCTCATTTATGGCTCAATGTAAACCACAAAGTCTTCTACCATTTTTCCAGAATACTTATTTATGGTCTTCCTACACTGAATCAAAAGTCACTTTTCCTAGCTACATGAAGTCATGGAATAAAAAAAAAAGTTCTGGGTCTCGTATGAAAAAAGGAAGTATAATAATTATTTGTATAAAGTCATAATAAATTATTAAAGAATTTCTCTGTAATTTAGCTTTTTTAACCTGATAATTTAGTCAGTAATTAAGGATATATGAGAGAATTTCATTACCTTGAGACCCTGCCTTTGAAACATTATTTTTTTCTTAAAAGATAAACATTTTGATTTTCTCTGAGTAAATTTCTAATGTATTCTCTAAAATGTTAAAAAGTCAGTATTTTTAAAAAAATTAAAGAAAATGTTATAAGAAAAATATTGCACCTAAATCTTATCTCCTAATTGCTTTTTTAAGATATCAAACTTACAAATTTAGTCTCTTTGATCTTATTATGAAGAGATTTCTTTTTTCCAGATACAGTTTTTGGGACCATCTACTAGCTGTGTGTGTGTGTGTGTGTGTGTGTGTGTGTGTGTGTGTGTGTGTGTGTTTACTTAAAATTATTTTTTCTGACTCATACTCCAGAGAGAACGACACTGAATAATTTCTGGCCCTTACTTCTCAGCTGTCCAGGCACAGACAGAACTGGGTGGAGAGCTGCACTTACTTAAAGCCCCTTGAGTTTAGGTGTTTTCCTGCTGGATCCACCTCACTGCAGAGGGTCTCCTAGGATCTTCTCTGACTTGAACTCTGACTCTCTGGTGGCCATTCTCTTAAAATGTTTCTTCTAATTATAGAATTGAAACTATTAAGTACTAGTTTTCAGCACATACTGTATACAAGGCAGTAAACTAGGTATTTTTATATATAATGCTTGCTCGTTGGGGAGAATTCGAAAAACAGAATAGAGAAGGAGACAATATTCAGAAGCAACCACTGTTAACTTTCTGACATAGTTCTGTCAAAATGTTGTCTTTTTATTTCCTTTTGGCTTGACCATGTAATATGTACAATTTTATATAATTTATTTTTTAAAATAAAACCAAAACCCCTTGTATTTGCCAAATAATTTCCTCAGTTATCTTCACATTGGCCATGGAATTTTGCCCGGACATTTATTGTTTCCTACTGTTTCACAGCTTAGTGATCACATAGTCAAAACCTCATCTTAGAAGTGTTGGTAAGACTCGCATAATAAACTTACATCATCATTGTGGAAAAAAAAACCAAACTCTTTTCATAATTTAAAAAATACATATTCTAGAACATTTGGGTAATACAAAGAGTATAAAGATGAAAATTTACAATGGTATGTAAGCCAACTACCTACAGATAACTACTATTAAATGTTGGCGTGACCTTCCAATATTTTTTTGCATACATAGAAGCACATACATGTATCTTAAAGGTAGTGTGTAATAATAATACATGTATCTTAAATAAATAAAAATGATACTGTGTGTGCTATTTTGTATCCTTTTTCCACTTAAAAGCCTATAAACATTTCTGGTGAAGTTGAAACTTCTTGTAAACATTATTTTAATGGTTTTAATGATATTCTGTCATCTGGATACTTTATAATTTACTTAACTGGTTTACCACTACTGGACATTTAGGTTGTTCAAAAGTGTATAATGCAAATGATACTACAGTGACGTACTTTGCATTTACTTTAACCTTTTATTCACAGAATGTTGAAACTTGGCTGTAAAGGATAGTGGAGATCACTGACCCCCAACAGCTCACTTGATAGAAAAGGGAGGGGAAGTGACCTCAAGATCTTAATCAGGAGCTAGTGCCCCCAGGTTGCCTTCATCCTGGTCTAGGGCTTGACAGTGTACCATTCTGCCTCTCTCATGAGAAGCCCTGTGTGCTCTAGGTTGTTTCCTGGGGGATATAGATTTGACTTTGCATCTGTCTGTGGAATTTCTTTTTCTGTTGAACTCGTAGAAAAGAGGAGATTGCTGCCTCAGGGCCATTCTCAGTTCCCATTTGGGTAAGAGCTTATTTAGGCTTAGCAAAGGTCAAGATTGCATGCTCTTTCTCTCCCCCGTCCTGTGTGTGTGTGTGTGTGAGAGAGATAAAGAACCATTTCCATAGGAATAATAACTAATGTGCAGTTTACCAAGTCTTCTCATTTATAGTATCTCTTTGGGTCCTTCCAGGAGCTTTAGATGATGGATAGGGCAGGATTCTCCTTAACCACATTACTGATTTTTTTTTTTTATTGAGGTTTAGAAAGATAGAGCCTCAGGGAGTGGAGGCACAAGAATCCAAGCCCACATTTTATACCACTTTGTCTATATGTACTAATAGGAGTTGGTGAGTGAGTGCACTAACAACAAGCTCATTTTAGAGGTAGCTTATATGCAGAATACTTCCTGCTAATAGATTTCATAGATCATGGGAACAGAGAATCCTTCCTTATAATATTAAAGAAACAGAGTCCTTGCTTAGGTCAAGTTTGCTGCAATTGTCCCTCACAGACACGCTTGGGTAAAGGAATACCAAGAATCACTCCTCTTGGCTAAAGCAGCACTGAGATCCTGAGAAGCATATTTGGAAAACGAGCTTGGTCCAGCCTTCTTCATTTTACAGATGGTAGGGAGGCCCAGGGAGGCTGATTGGTTGATGGTACAGTGTTTCCCAGGTCACCTGAGCTGTGACTCATGCTACACAGCATTTTCTTTGCTTTTATTTGATCTTTTCCTTTTTTTTTTTTTTTTTTTTTAATGAGGACCGATTGCTTAGGGCCAGGCAGGCAACTGCATTGAAGTTGGTAGAAGAGAAAGGTTTTTGTGGTTGATTGAGAGATGATTACAAGGTCCTCAGGTAGCAAGTACCACTTCTTCTCTGGGATAGCCTCTTGTGTTACTATTTTCTCATTGTTATTGTTCTTGCTAATACAAATAGCCACTAGTACTCTTAACTGAACATCTCCTACCTCCCACCCCCACATTGTCCTGAATGGTTTCCTTACATTAGAAACAGGTCTGTAACCGAAAGCCATTCAACTAGTAAAGTGACACTCAGAACTGAGATTCCTGCCTAGACCAATTTTACTCTAGGCTGGTCAGCTCCGAAGGCCATGCTCTTTGAACTGCACTATTTCACACCCTTAAAAAGTTGCAGAGGAGAAAACAGCAAACCCCAAAACACAATAGCAAGTTGCCATGAAAATTATTCAATAGAATGGCCTCCGTTGAATTGGGACCCTATCCCTTCTTGCCTCCGAACTGTTTGTCTTCTAATCCTTATATTAAGATGGATTTTGTTTCTGTTGAAACTCTTTGTATCAAAGCTGGAATCAGCAAAATTGTTTATCAGTGTTCCTTAACTGTTTTTGTGACGTGGACCCCTTTTAAAGAGTTGACAAAAGCTATATAATTCTCTGCTCAGAAAATTTTGCATCATTTCAGAGGGTTCATGGGTTCCCTAAAGCCTTTCCTTAGTCCCACATGTTGCCTATGGGCTCCCAGATTAAGATCTTCTGTTGTACATACTCAGTTTGCTCTAGGAATTCTTGATGTTGCGTAATCCGTTCGTGGTGCTATCTCTGGAAATCTGTACTTGGCCAGGTCTGGGTACAAGTAACTTTAGAGTGAGCCACCCTGAAATCACTCTGTTTCTCGGTGGTTTATGGAAGACTTGTAATAACTTGTGTGTATATCTCCTTTCAGGGCACAGGCTGGCGAGCTGTGGGTCAAGAACGAGAAGGTCATGTGTGGTTATATCAGTGAAGATACCAGGGTAAGACTGATAAAATGCTTTTTGGTTTTGTTTTCCTGTACCATTATGTCTGAGTCCTGAAATCAAGAACAAAACAGAGAAACAAGCAAAAACTTGATAATCTCATGATGGCTACTACTGTCTGTCTGCCCAGTTTGGGCTATATTGTAATACTGAAGGGGACTCTTTTAAAATTCTAATGTTTTACAGTTGGAGCTCTCCAATTTGGGGTCGATCTTCATTTTCTTCTTCTGAAGGAGGTCTGTTTACTATCAGACATAGACATGTGTCTAGCTTGCAGGCTTTTATGCCCACTAATACATAGCCAAAGTTAGACTCAATGTGAGAATGCATTGGTAAGCAGGAAGAGAGACCTTTACAAAGGAATCTCCTTTGTTCTCTATTCTGGTTGGAAGAATCCAACCTGAATAGCTATGAACATTACCCATGCTGGTGAAGCCATCCACCTGCTCTTGTTCTCATCCCCCTGCCTCTTTGAGAGCAGTGGTGCTCAACTGGGGCTGATATTTCCTCCCCAGGGGTCTTTTGCCAGTGTCTGGAAACATTTCTGGTTGTCACAAGTGGAGTTGTGTGGAGAACACTGCTAAACACACTTCAATGTATAGGACAGGCTATAAAGAATTATTTGGCCTCAAATGACAATAATGTTGTGGGGGGCTATTTTGCACATTGTGGGATGTTCAGCATTTCTTGCTTCTACCCACTGAATGCCAGTAGCACTCTCCACCCTCCCTACCCTGCAAGTCATGAGAACTAGAAATGTCTCCAGACATCACCACATGTGCCCTGAGAGAGCAAAACTGCCCCTATTGAGAACTAGTGCCTTTAAAGATAACCTCTATCTGAATTTTATTTTCGTAATTTCCTTGTTGCTTACATAGTGGTAATACATATGTACTTTATCCTAAGTGGTATACTTATTTGTTTTGTTTATTTTGAACTTTATTTAAGTAGAATAAAAATGTATATAGTCTTTTTTTTGAAGCTAGCTTGTATGGACTCAGTACTATATTTTGAATCTGTAATTAGGAGTGTATTTGCTGGGTCATAGCTTCTACTTTGTAGGATAATGCCTAATTATTTTTCAAATTCCTTGTACTAATTTATACTCCTAGTAGTAGTATATAAAATCTCTTGTAGTTTTTTGCTTTTTCCAACACTCGTTCTTAAATTTTTAAAGCTTTTGCAACCCTAGTGGGCATAAATTGGTATTTTATAGTGATCTTAATTTGCTTTTTCCCAGTTTTCTAGATATTCACTCTTAAGCACGACTTACAAAGACCCTAATAATTTGGCATATGCTTACCTTTCAACATCATTCATTCCTTTATTTAACATAATATAGATCCACCTCTTTTGTTTCAGCTACTGTGCTTTTTTCCTCCCTTTAAATCTGAAACAGAACAGTGTCAGTGAACAACCTTCATTCTAGAGAGGAAATCAAAGAGGGGAATCCCCATTCCCTGGGGATCCATGGGTGAACAGCACAGACCAGATCCCTCCTGTCAAGGAGCTTATACCCTAGTAGGGAGATAGATGTGGCTAGACACCTAGTCCATAAACGTAGTAATTATATATTATGATGAGTACTTCAAAGGAAATTAATTGGGTAATGAGACAGACTAACTGAAGGTGGCTTCCTTAGTAGGTGAATAAATAAATTAAAATTTTTGAGGGAAATAGGACATTGACATAGAGAACAACAGGAGACCCTTCTTTACAAAGGTGGGCAGGGAGGTCTTCTCTGAGAAGGTGCCTGAAAGATGAGACTTAGCATATGGAGGTAGAGGCAAAGAGTGGTTCAGGCAGAGGAAATAATTGTGAGAGGCCAGTGTGACAGAACCATAGGAGAAGAGAAGGGAGAATGATGTCAGTGAGGAGGTAGTCAGGTTCCAGCCAATTAATACAGAACTTTGAGGGCCATTTATTCTAAAGACAGTTCGAAGCCATCGAAGAATTTTAAGCAGGGGTGTGATACATGAATTATGCTTTTAAAAGATCACTTACTCTTTTAGTTGGATTTTATTGGAAAAAAGCCAGCGTAACAGTGACAAACTGATGCTTAAAGGTCAACTTTTTTCTCTCTTATGAAAGAAGTGCATAGGTAGTCAATTCATGGCTGGTATGACTGTCACAATTACTGGCGATCTAAGGCTCCTCTGCCTTTGTGTTGGACCATCCTCAGGATAGGATTTCCATGATCTAGCCGGAGCTGCTGAAACTGCATCCATATTCCAGGCAGAAGAGACTGGAAGGGAAGAAAGACAAGAGGGGTACATTCTCCAGCCAAGTTTGCTTCCTTCAAGGACATAACACTTCCATTTACATCTTACTGGCCAGAATTTAGTCACGTGTAGTTGCTCAGGAGGCTGAGAGGGTTAGTCTTTTGATTGGGTCCCTTGCCTCCCAGAATAGAGTCAGATTCCTGTTTCTTAGGAAGAAAGGATGTTAGATAGATATCCACAGTACCTGCTGTAGCCCCTTTGGCCCTGGCGTAGAGAATTGTTTGTAGGGGCAAGAGTAGAAGCAGAAAGAAGTTAGGGAGTTAAAAGATGGTGGCATGGAGTAGTGTGGGAGCTGTAGCAATGGAGAGATGTGGACAGATCTGAGATACATTTGAGAGACACAGAAATTACTGATAGATTGGATGTGAGGAGTGAAGGAAAGAAGAATTGAGCAGCTGGGTGGATAGATGGTGATGTCATTTACGAGATGCTGAAGACGGGACAATACGGTTGAGGGAATTTAACAAGCTCAGTTTGTGAGATGCCTTTTGGACATCTGAGTGGAGAAATCAGGGGAGATAGTTGAGTCTAGAGCTCATTTTATCACTTCTGTATAACTACCCGACTGTGTCCTAGCCTTGGGAACCATTTGCTGTTCCTCAAACATGCCACATTCTTTCTTGCCTCTGTGTCTTTGCACAGGCCGCTCTTTTTGCCTGGGAAGGACCCTACCTTCCCCCTTTCCCAAGCCACTCATCATCCTTTAGTGCTAGTCTCAGGCTTTCATGCTTCCAGAAAGTCTTCCTGGTCTCATCAGACTGGAAGTGCCCCCATGGCACCTTGGACAGGTGCATGCATATGTTAGCACTTATTACACTGTGGTAGATATGTGTGCTTGCTTTCCAGGCTGCAGATACTTTGAGGGCAAGAAATGTATCTTTTGCCTTTATATCTCAAAGTTCTCTGGCATGGCTCCTGGCACTTAATAGTCTTTCAAACATTTGTTGAATGAAAGTTTAGACGTGCTTTCCTCCCTCAAGAATTCACAATCTGTTTAGGAAAACAAGAATTTAGTGTATAAAAAGAAATTAGCACTGCAAAGTTTAGTTAATGGCACATGGCCCTCTTACTTTAGATAAACTTTATAACCAGTTAAATTATCTGGTTTTTCAGCCCACAAAAGGTTAGAAGTAGCAAACGTGAAAGGAAAGGGAGTATTGATGTCCGAAACTTATTTTTATACAGAAAAAATAAGATGGATTGATTGATACATAAAGATATGGGTAGATGATGATAGGCAAACGATAAAACAAATGTCATATTCTGCACCTATATATACGTGATGGATATGTAGGTGTTGTCTGGATGATTTTTTTCAGCTTTTTTGTATGTTTGATAATTTTTGTAAAAAAATAATAGTATCCCAAATTCTAAATTAAGAATTGCAACATTAACTGTATTATACAGACATAGCTAGTTTTCTATATAAATATTAAAATATAATTTAAAAGTTCTAACCAGCATTAACTAGAATTTTTCAAAATATCTTTGAAAGATATTCAAATACAGTAAATGATTAATTCACTTAAAAAACAAAGGAAGGCAAACAGCCCAATGAAAATGAGCAAATGGTTTGAATAGACATTTTTCCAAAGAAGATATACAAATGGTCAATAAACACATGAAAAGATGCTCAATAGCATTAGTCATTAGGGAAATGTAAATCAAAAACCACCATGAGATACCACCTCAAACACACTAGGATGACTATAATAAAAATAAAAAATTTTTTAAAGGAAAATAACAAGTGTTGGAGAGGATGTGGAGAAATTGGAACCCTGGTGGCAATGTAAAATGGTGCCGCCACTGTGGAACAGTTTGGTGGTTCCTCGAAAGGTTAAACGTGGAATTACCAAATGACCCAGCAATTCCACTCTTAGGTATACACCTGATAGTATTGAAAATATGTGTTCACACAAAAACTTGCATACAAATGGTTGTAGTAGTAGTATTCATAGTAGCCAAAAAGTGGAAAGAACTCAAAATGGCCATCAGCTGATGATCAGATAGACATACTGTGGTATAACCATACAATGGAATGTTAATGAAAAAAGAATGAAATGATGATTCATGCAGCACCATGGACGAACCTTGAAAACAGTAGGCTAAGTGAAAGAAACCAGTTACAAAAGACCACATATTGCGTGATTCCATTTATGTGAAGTGTTCACAACACATAAATATAGAGACAGAAGGTAGGTTAGTGGCTGCCAGGAAAGAAGGGAGTAGGGAGTCACTGCTATGGGTATGGTGATTCTTTTTGGAGTGATAAAGATGTCTGGAATTAGACAGTAGCAATCGTTGCATAATATTGCACATGTACTAAAAACCACTGAATTCACTGAAATTGGTGAACATTATGTGATGTGAATTTTATCTTAACAAAATATCTACATTAAAAAAACAACAAAAAAAGGGACCATTGGGAGGGTAATTTGAATATGACAGTAATTGATACTTTTACAGTTTTAAAGTGGAGAACACACTTAAGTTCTAACTAGAGTTAACAGGAATTTTTCAAAGTACTCTGAAAGACTTTCAAATACAGTAAATAATTGATTAAAAAATATAAAACACAGACATAACTAAAAATATCACTCTATAGATTCATGTAGATGCACACACACTTAGTAAATACAGAGTGTGTTAACCAGATTTGGAAAGTAGCTTTTAAATCAACTTAATAAAACATAGTTTTCATACAATAAAACATCCATTATATGTGTATAGTTTAATTTTGACAAGTGTATATACCACAATCAAGTGTAGAACATTTCCATTACTCCAAAAAGTTCCTTCATGACCCTTTGCTGTCAGTGCCGCCATACACACAGGCACCCATGAAGCTTATTTTATCTGTAGAATAATTTTGCCTAAAAAGGTATCTTAAAAAAAATAAATTCTGTAATCATAAGAGCATTGCATGTTTATTATAAAAAGTTTAGACAGTATATATTTTGTTTGTTTCTCTGAAATATTTCAAACTTTAAAAGGTAAAAAGATAAACGAAAAAAGCAAAATCACTCATTCCAATACCCAGAGACAATTACAGTTAACATTTCGAAAGATATATTTTCTCTTGAATCTTTGTGTTTCTGTGTGTTAGAGAGGGAGAGTGAATTTATTGAGCATTGTCTGTTATGCCCCAGAGACTATGGAAAGCCCTGGGAAGTGCATGGAGAACATGCTTCTGTCTTTAAGGAGTGAGGTCTCCAATAAACTAAGAGATTGTCAGATACTTCATTTTGTTTTCTCACCAAATGTCCAGAACCTTTTAGAGGAGGAAAGGACTGGGTAAGGGGCTTTGTGGTAAAGCATATAGACTCAGAAAACCACTTACGCTTTTCCTGCAGGCAGTCTGGGTGTGGAGCTGGGGTACGATGTGAATTATTTGTTACACCCGGCAACTCATCAGCTGGCATGTCTTAGCCCAAGTTCTACTTCCATAATGAGGTTTCCTTGACTTTCCCAGGTAGATTTGCTGCCCTTTCTCCATTTCTTGTGGGAAGCTTCAATGGAATATTTGTATATATTGCAATACTTTGCATGTCTTTATCTTCTATGATGAGCTCCTAGAGGGGAGGGATGGGATCCTCTCATGGCCTATGATGCCACGGATGAAGCTTGCTTTTAGAAGTCTCATGTCACGATTAAGAGAAATCCTCCAAAATCTCCAGTCATTGATTTTTTTTATTTTTGGTGGTGGTGGTGGTAAAAAACATAAAATTTATCATCTTAACCATTTTTAAGTAGTTCAGTAGTGTTAAGTATATTTACATTGTTGTGGAACAAATCTCCGGAACTTTTTCATCTTACAGAACTAAAACTCCATATATGTCATTGCTTTTTTAATGCAGTTATGTTTTTGTTTATTTCAGGTGGTGTTCCGTTCTACGTCAGCTATGGTTTACATATTTATTCAGATGAGCTGTGAAATGTGGGATTTTGATATTTATGGTACTGTTCCCAAGTGCTTGTTGTAACTGCTAATGGGGAAAAATCTGCTTTCTCCTTAGTTGTCATTTACAGTGAGCTCTTAACATTCTCTAAAGATGTGTCTTGAGATTTTTACAAATCCTCAAATGCTAAAACAAACATTTTATACATAAAGTGGATTACAGGAACTGAAATAAAGTATTAATAAAAAATCTGAATTCTCAGATCTTTAATTATTTTATAACTATAGGGTTAAAAGTCAGAGTGATTCTGTGGCTAGGAACCAACACTTTCTCTGACATCTTTCATTTCTCTTATCACAGAAATCACCAGATTTATCTCATTTTATTTGAATTACTACACAGTAAAGAACAATAAAGCCACTTTGAGGTGTGGATACTATGTCCAATAGTATAGCAGCCTCATGGTGCATGCAATTCAAATTTGTTTACCAGAATTATAAATTAATTTTTGGTGTGGGTCATCAAGGTCATTCAGAAACAGCAGGAACTGAAAATGGTAACTTAGTGAATGCCCAGGGCCTACAAGATCTTCTAACAAACTGCAAGCATCGCTATGAGAGTAATAGTATTTAAAAGTTAGACGGTTCTCTCATTTTGAAACTACATCATATTTTTCAGTCATCAAAGCTTTTTTCATCTTGTATTTTATCTTGAAGCTATGGTCTCTTACTGAGTGAGGTAAGTATTAAATTTGGCTCCATAGAAAGTCGAGGTTGAAACCATTTTTATACATATGGCTTTCATGACCTTGTTTTAGGATATAGCAGAACCTACCTTCTCTGAGTATACTAGGAGAAGAAATTATAAACAAGAAATAAAGATACTCCTTACCTTCTTGTTGTTTCTTTTCAGGGGATCTGTATTTTGAGAAAGCTGTGAATGGTTTCCTTGCTGATCTCTTCACCAAGTGGAAGGTATGTTTCTTCTTATGCACTAAATCTTATTGAGTAAACATTATTCAATGCACATTTTAAAAATGTACTAGGCATAGGACCTGAACAGATGCTTCTCCTAAGAAGACATAAAAATGGCCAATAGACATGAAAAGATGCTCAACTTCAACAGCTGTTAGGGAAATGCAAATCACAACCTCAGTGAGATACCACTTCATACCTGTTATAATGGCTGCTATTAATAGGACAAGTAATAACAAGTGTTGGAGGGGTTGTGGGAGAAAAAAGAACTCTCATACACTGCTAGTGGGAATGTAAATTGGTACAGATGCTATGGAAAACAGTATGGAGGTTCCTCAAAAAATTAAGAATAGAATTACCATATGACCCAGCCATTTCTCTTCTGGGCATCTACCCCAAAAATTTGAAAACATTTATTTGTAAAGATATATGCACCCCAATGTTCATTGCGGCAGTATCCACAGTGGCCAAGACATGGAAACACTGAAGTGCCCTTGGATAGATGGTTGGATAAAGAAGATGGGGTACGTAGGCACAATGGACTATTATTCAGCTGTAAGAAAGGATGAAATACTGCCATTTGTGACAACATGGATGCATCTCGAGATCATGCTAAGTGAAATGCTAAGTCAGACAGAAAAAGTTGAGAACCATATGATTTCACTCATGTGAGATCTGAAACAAAGCAACAAACAAGACAAACAGTAACTCACAGATACAGACAATAGTTTAGTAGTTACCAGAGGGAAAGTGGGGTGGAGGGGAGGTAGATAAGGGTAAAGGGGGACAAATATATGGTGACAGAAGGAAATTTAACTTTGGGTGGTGAACACAAAATACAATATACATATGACACAAAATACAATATACATATGACGTATACACCTAAAACCTATATAATTTTATTTACCAATATCACCCCAATAAATTTAATTTAAAAAAAAGAAAAATGTGCTATTTCTATTAAGCCACATTTAATTGAGATATCTTAACTAAAGCCTAAATTGATGACTCTAGATTTAAATTACTTTAATCTCCTTAGCATAGTAAAGGTCATTTATGAAAAACTCATGGAAGTTATACACCTAAAACCTATATAATTTTATTTACCAATATCACCCCAATAAATTTAATTTAAAAAAAAGAAAAATGTGCTATTTCTATTAAGCCACATTTAATTGAGATATCTTAACTAAAGCCTAAATTGATGACTCTAGATTTAAATTACTTTAATCTCCTCAACATAGTAAAGGTCATTTATGAAAAACTCATGGTTAACATCATACTCAATGATGAAAGGTTGAGAACTTTCCCCCTTAAGATTAGGAGTAGGGTAAGGATGCCTGCTTTCACTAGTATTCAGTGCTGTGCTGCTGGACGTTCTAGCCAAGCAAGAAAAAGAAATGGAAGACATTCATGTTGGAAAAGAAGAAGTAAACCTATATTCACAGATGATATCCTATACTTAGAAAAACTTTAAAGGTCCATAAAAAAACTACTAGAGCCTAATAAATGAATTCAGCAAAGCTGCAAGATACAAATTCAACACATAAAATCAGCAATGAACAATCAAACAGGAAATTAAAAAACAAGAAATTAAATTAAATTAATAAAAAGGGAAGTAAAAATTCCAATTACAAGAATAATTTGGAGTAATTTACCCAAGGAGATGCAAGACTTGTATACTAACACCTACAAAACATTGTTGAAAGAAATTAACAAAGGCCTAAATAAATGAAAAATAATCTGTGTTCATAGATTGGAAGACTTAATATTGTTAAAATGGCAATACTACCCAAAGCAGACTACAGCCCAGTTTAGTCCCTATTGAAATCCCAATGGCTTTTTTTTTTTTTTTTTGTAGAAATGGAAAAGCTCAGTCTAAAATTTATGTGAAATTGCAAGGGATCATGAATAGCCAAAACAATTATTTTTTTTTTTCAAAACAATCTTGAAAAAGAACAAAGTTGAAGGACTGCCACTTCCTAATTTCAAAATTTACAATAAAGTCCAAATAGTCAAAACTGTGATGCTGGCATAAAAATATATATGCATCAATGGAATAGAATTGAGACTACAGAAATCAACCCATACATCTACATTCAGTTGATTTTAGGCAAGGATTCAAGTCTATTCAATGAGGGAAAGAATAGTCTCTTCAACAATGATATCTTCTGAGGTAATTGAATATCCATATGCAAAGGAATGAATTTGGACCCTTACCTCACAGCATATAAAAATATTAACTCAAAATGGATCAAAGACCTATATGTGAGAGCTAAAACCATAAAACTTTTAAAAGAAAGTATATGAGAATCTTTATGACATTGGTTTTTTAAATATGACACCAAAAACACAGGCAACCAAAAAAAATAGTTAAGGTGAATGAACTTCATTCAAATTAAAAACTTTTATGCATCAAAGGACACTATTAAAAAAGTGAAAAGACAACACAGAACGGGATAAAATATTTGCGAATCATCTGTCTGATAAGAATCTAGTATCCAGAATACATAAAGAACTTTTACCAAGAACAAAAAGACAAACTACCCAATTAACAAATAGGCAAAGGACTTGAATATACATTTCTCCGAAGAAGATATGCAAGTGGCCAACAAGCACATGAAAAGATGCTCAAGATCATTAGTTATGAGTGATTTCCCACACCAATGCCACAATGAAATACCACTTCACATCCACAAGAATGACTATAATACTTTAAAAAAAAAAAGGAATATAACAAGCATTGGAAAGGATGTGAAGAAATTGGAATCCTTGTACATTTCTTTTGGGAATGTAAAATAGTGCTGAGGAAAACAGTTTGGTGGCTTTGCAATAAAATAAACAGAATTAATATACGACCCAGCAGTTCCACACTTGGGTGTATACCAGAAAGAACTGACAATATGTTCACACAAAAACTTATACATGAATGCTTATAACAGCACTATTCAAAATAACCAAAAAGTAGAAACTGCATAAATGTTTGTCAGCTAAATAAATGGATAAACAAAATGTGGTATTATCTATAGAGTATAATATTTTTCAGCCATAAAAAGGAATGCTACGAAATGGATGAACCTTGAAAACATTATGCCAAGTGAGAGAAGCCAGATATAACACCACGTATTATAAGATCCTGTTTATATGAATGTCCAGAATAGGCAAAGCTATAGAGACAAAACATATAGATTAGTGGCTGCCAGGGGCTGGCCCTGGGGAGTGACTGCTTAATCAAAATGGAGTTTCCTTTTGGAAGAATGAAAATGTTCTGAAACTATGTAGTGGTGATCATTGCACAGTGTTGTTAATGTACTAAATGTCACTAGTCTCTCTGAGCTCCTATTTCCTTATCTACAAAAGTAAGATAATAATAATTCCTACCTCACAAGGTGTTTTAAAGTATCTGCACATAGTAAGGTCTCAATAGGATCCAGGTCTCAATGGAATCTAAGTCGCATTCTCTTTCCTTAGCATTATAGGAGCACTGTCTTTCAGCTCAGAGGTTAGAGAACTGGAAATAGGATAAGTGCCCTCAGAGACCTTGCAGACTTCCTGGGGAGATTATATATATGTATTTGAAACAACAGCTAATCAAATATTTTAAGGGTTGGAATTTTATTTACTTTTGAGATTGGACTTGGAAGGCTGATGAAGGTTTGGGTAGTTGGAAAGGAAGACAGAGAGGGTGTTTCAGATGAAGAAAGGCATATGAGCAAAAGGAAGACATGGGCATGAGAGTTGGGTGTAGTCTTTGGCGACTCC
>NW_006430462.1:5301589-5304855 GCF_000325575.1 Pteropus alecto
GATAAGATTAGATTCGAAGGATAGGGTCAGGTCAAGCCAGGCAGTTATGACTTGATAAGAAGTAGGAGCTATTAAAGATTCTCTAGTAGAGGGTCAGAGTGATTAAAACTGGGGAAAATTTGAGGAAGAGCAGTCTAGTGGCCAGAAACAATTTGATGAAGAGACACCCTGGAATTAAGCAGACCAGTTCAGAGGCTTCTGCAGTCTTGTGGCTTAATGGCGAATAGACCTCTGAGTCTGCCTGCGTAAGGGTCTGGGGAGAGCACAAACAGCAGGGGCTGCTGAAAGTCAAGCCTTAGGGATGGGCTGAATGATGGTCAGCTTGGACCGCCTAATGGCCGTTTCAATGTTGGGTCCATGAAAACCTCCACTTTAAGTCTGGTGCAGTGGCCCTTCAGATGTCTCCTAACCCAAGATTTTGTGAGTGTATACGTAATTAGACATAGGGACAAGGTATGTCATAAGCCCAGTCATTAGTTTTAGGACTTTGCTCTTAGGATTTATTTTTCAAAATCTAGAACTTGATTGTCAAGCAAGAACTTAAAAATGAATTAAAATAACTTTCTGTAATCACTCTATTGATTTAATGAAGACTGGTGAAAGTTATTTATATATACTATTGAATAACTTAAAGCTGATACGGTGGGTAGCAGGATAGAGCATGGGAATGTATGAATTTATTTCTGAGCCCAAAATATAGTGGTGATGGAGGTAATAGTGGTCCTAATTAACATTTGAGTATTTTGACATAGCATGTATTGTGGTAAGTGTTTTACCCGTATTATAATACTAAATTTTCTTGTCCCTATTACATAGGCAGAGAAAGTGCAGCTCTAAGAGGCTAGATAACTCATCCATGAATAGCCTGCAAAAGTAGGATAAGGATTCTAATTCTTTCTCATCCATTTGTCCAGAGCTAGCCTGAGATCGTAACCCCTGTGCTGCCCTGTCTATGTTTGTAATTCCACACCTTGTCTCTGTTGTATACTGTCTCCATCACACATGAGTTGAGAGGCTCATATGCCCACACCAGCCCATTTTCAGGCATTATATCACTTATACCAAATTTGGATAAAGATGCCGAATTTGGAGCACTAGAAGTCCAGTAAATTAGTTGGTGGCTAATGAAGGTCTGCTCTTTTGTAGCACTCCGCTCTTGGCACTGGGGCTTGTATTTAGAAATTCCTGTCCACTTGAGGTGTTCATCCGTGGAAGAATATAAGGTCATATAATATACAGTATGTTGTATACCTTATATGGTGAGCAATGAATTGTTTAGTCAGTAGGTACAGTTGGGTTAGAGATGGGGTTGATCAGTGTAGGCTGATGTCTTCAAAGACCCAAGGGAACTGAAACTGAGCTTGCTGGCTCACTGGTACAAGCCAAATTTCATGGCCATCCATAAACACCCTACTTCCAGAACACTGATCTCCTAATTCCATGGAAATGTTTATTCTTGCTAGTCCTCATCCCAGACCAAAGGTGATTCATTGCCTTGGCTTTGACCCCTGAATCTTGAGCAGCCATCAGTCCTCATCCTATGACATTGGCAGGATGTGGAAGTGTCTTTGATTCTTACATCCAATGTCATTGATTCTGTTATTATTCCCTAAACTACAGTTCTGAAGAATTAAAAAAACACTATGAAGGAGGTGCAAATACCATGATCCTCTGACACTAGGCTAATCTATTTCATGCCAAATCAAGAGCCAGGAGGCAGGGGCCTGTGCCTTTTGGTGATTTGCAGTTTTCAAAGCACTTGGCACATTCCTGGGACTTTAGGTTAACTTGTCCAAGGTCACAGAGTGGTAAGCTTCAGAGCCAGGACTCAATCCAGGTCTTCTGACTCCCAGAAGTGCTGTGTCCACTGCATTGTGCAATCTACAGTTAGTTACCTGATGTTATCCAATACTGTACTGCCACGAAGCTTCATAGAACTGAGAATATTATGTTTGTGTTGGCTGCTTCATCGTGAAGAAAATGGAATAAACTTAAGCCCTTTTTCTCTACTTATGCCTAGGAGAAGAACTGTAGTCATGAAGTGACAGTGGTCCTATTTTCTAGAACTTTCTATGATGCAAAATCTGCTGGTGAGTAAATCTTTATCCTCATTTTTTGTTAAGCTTCTCACACCCTTACTCCCATCCATTCTTTATCATTGTTCCCTTTGCACTGCTCTTTCTCACCATTTCTGCTATGAGGACAGGGTAAAATAGAAAATAGCACCGTCCATTGTGTATGCAAGAAGTCTGTGGGCTGTGATTCATGTTAAAGCCAACTTAATAGATATATAATTATCTTTATTTGTGTGCATGTGATAGAAACGTTCAACCCGGAAGAGGGAACAGAGGAACCGGGTTTCTCTTTTCAATCTGTTCTACATTCTTTGTTTTCTGTATTTCAGATGAATTTCCTGAAGTAAACCGAGCCTCAATTCGACAGGATCACAAGGGGCGATTCTATGAAGACTTTTATAAGTAAGTTTTGAGTGCTTTATTATGCCCCCCGTTTTTTGTCTGTTTCTTTCTTTTTTAAAAAATATTATTTTAGAATAATTTTAGGTTTACAGAGAAGTTACAAAGATAATACAGAGTTCCCATATACCTATCACCCAGTTTTCTGTTAACATTTTATAGCCAAGGTACATTTGTCAAAACTACAGAACAGCACTAGTACATTCCTATTAACTAAATTTCAGACTTTTTTCAGATTTTACCAGTTTTTCCACTTATACCCTTTTTTTTTCGGTTCCAGTCTAGGATTGCATTTAGACTTTGCAAACTTTTTATTGTGAAAAATTTCAGTCTCACAAAAGAAGAAAAATGAATAATATAATGAGCCCTATACCCAACACTTGTATTTAATAGCTGTTATTTATCTGGTGGTTTTTTTTTGGCTACATTTTGTTTTGTAGTAAATTATTGATATTATAACATTTTATTCCTATGAATATCTAAAGAATAAAGACATTTTCATATATAATCACAATATAACCACATATATAACTACAATATATAACCGCAATCACATTTAACAAAATAATAATTCTGTAATATTCAATATCTAGTATGTATTCGTATTTTCTTAATTGTCTCCAAAGCAACTTCTTGTTTGGTCTGTTTCTTAAGGCTAAATCTAAAACGATTTCCTATTCTCTCCCTCCTCTTCCTCCTACCCCTAAGTGTTGACTTGTTGGAGAATCTGAGTCAGTATCCTATGGAACTGTGCTTCTCAAAATTCAGTGTGTATATGAACCATGCTTAGGG
>NW_006430462.1:5304916-5311942 GCF_000325575.1 Pteropus alecto
GGACCTGAGAGTCTGCATATTTCCTGTGCTCGCACATTTTGCTTGTCTTTGCACCACATTTTGACCAGGAAAGCTGTAGAGGACCCTTTCTGGATTTCTCTAATTGGACCTTGTGGTGGTGTTTATTTTCTGCAAACCAGACAACTGGACGATTTTGTTGCCCTACCCCCTGACATTTGCCAGTGCCTAGAGAGAGTTTTTAATTGTCAAAGTGGTGGAGGTGGGATAGGAAAGAGATGCACAACTGATATCCAGTGGGTAGCCAATGATGCTAAACATCCTACAATGCACAGGACAGCCCTTCCACCCTTCTAACAAAGAGTCATTTAGCCTCAAAAGTCAATAATGCTGAGGTTGAGAATCCTTCTCGAAAGACTTGATTAACTTTATGTTGAACCTTTTTAATAAGACTTACCTTGTTGCTGATCCCCTGGACTTCATATTGCATCACCACAGAATGCAGTCAGCCCAGTTGTCCTAACAGTCACTGAATAAGGGGACACTTTGTGAGATGATGGACATATACTAAGTGTAAGCGTGTTGCTTGATGGCATGGGGCTGTAGGACCTTGACCTCTTCTGCATTCTCCAATATGTGGAAAAATTTACCAAGTGATTATTGGCATTTCAGGTGAAGGCTGGAGCAGACGTCAAAATGGATTTGAGAAAGCCTTTTGCTTTTCAGAACGTGTTTTATTCTTGCCTAATGTACAAAGATTTTGTGTTTAAGTCAAAACAAACTGCTTTGAGAATTCTTCCGTCTAACTCACCACCCTGTTTCTGGTTCCGTCTTGCTTCCTCTTAGTTTCCCCTCCTGCCTCAGACTTGGAAACATAGTGTCTCTCTGTTTTGCTATAACAGTTTATTATGTCGGTTAAATTTTTGTTTCAAATGGGCAATCTTCCCTCTCCACCCCTGGCATCTGGAGGCTTAAACATATTTCTTTGTAGCTAGTTCTTTCCTATCAAGCTAGCACCAAATGCCAACTTGTATTTTTTCCCTTTTTTATCTTTGTAATAATATTCTTAAAAAATATTTTGTCTTTTATAACGATAATTTAATATAAACAGGATTGTGACAAGAGTTGTGGAAACTTTTAAGGCAGTTTTTTGGATAACCTTTTAAACTTCATATTTCAAAACTTTTAAATCTGTGGGAAAATTGAAAGAAGAATATAATGAGTATCTATACTTTTCATCTACATTTACCAGTTATCGACATTTAATAGGTACATGATTATATTATACTTCATTATGTAACTCCTAAGAACAAGGACATTTTTTTTTTACATAACTAAAATATAGTGGTATTCAGGACTTTTAACATTGATATAAATACCATTATCTAACATATATTTCATATTCAGATTTCTCCAGTTGTCTCAATATTCTTTACTGATATGTTTTTCGTGATCCAGATTTCTCTCTGGAATCTCTAAGAATTCTCTCTAGAATCATGCATTGTTTTTAGCTTAAATCATCTTTTGTGTTTGTTTGTTTTTATAATATTTTATTATGAAAAATTTCAAGCATATAGAAAAGTTGAGAGGATTATACAGTGAATACCCATATATCCACCACCTGTATTTTACAATGAACATTTTTCTATGTTTGCTTAACCACTTATCAGATTACCTTTTTGTGTCATTTAAAAAATAATGCATATTTATTGTAGGAATTTTGAAAAATATAGAAAGCACAAGATAGAAAATAATAGTGGCTCTCCAATCCTATTGAGATAATAATAAGCTGGTAACAGTTATCGTTTATTATTGAGGACATACCATGTACGGGTCACTGTTCTAAGCACTTTATATATCTTGATTCATTTAAATATTCCAACATCATATGAGATAGTCACTGTTATTCCATTTTACAGATGTGGAAACTTGAACACAGTTTAAGTAATTTATCCAAAATCCATGGAAAATTAAGTGACGGAGTATGCACTTGACTCAGGCAATCTACTTCATAGTCTGTGCTTTTGACCACTATATTCAACTTCATATGAATTATACTTTAAATTATTTGTTGATCTTTTGGGTCCTGTATCACTGTGAGATTTCATGCAAGTGATAAGCCGTCTTCTTCTCTGACATCACCATTCATCCCTTTGTGCAGGTGAATTCTTCATACCGCTTCAGGGGATTCCTGGAACCCTGAGAGCTCTTTAGGCTTAACAATATATGAAGTTATGTCTACATAATGAGTATGCATTCATTTGAGTATAATTATGGATATATTAAAATATAATAAAGCATGAATAAATGAATTATGAATGTAGATTATATATGTATATGACTATATCATTAATATATTAAAATTCCCCCACATTATTAAAAATCATTCCTAACATTTTATAGGTTGAAAGTAGCTTTGTTTTTTCTTACTACAAAAGCAATATAGGTTCATTTTAGGAAAATCAAAATATAGTTAGGTAAAGAACAATTCAAAATGCACTCAATTCTACCTCCCAGATACAGTCATCACTACCTGGATGTATCAAACCCTGTTCTCTGTTTATAGAGACAAAAATTATTTTTCACAGAGATGTGATCACAGACTCATGATTTTTTTATGTGATGTTTTAAACCAGCATTTTCCACTTAGTAATCACTAATGCTATTCCATGTCTGATACTCTCCTTCCACAGCATCATTTTTATTGCTATATAGAAATTCCATTGAGTTGCCAGCTATTACTGAACACTGAGCTGATTTTCAACTTTTCACTATTGTCAGTGGTTCTGCCGATGAATATTCTTACAGATAAGTCTTTAAGTATACCCTGAGTCATTCCTTAGTACAAATTCCTAGAAATGGAGTTATGGGATCAAAGGATGTTCTATTTTCATCTTAAGGCTTTTCATTTGTACAGCCAAATAGCCTTCCAAAACCATTGTAGTAGAAAATCTCATTTCCTAGCAGTAGTGTTATTTCTCTGTCCTCACCAATACTGAATACTCTTTTGGGCAGGGGTGGGGGAGGGGCAGTTCTTTCCCAATTAGATTGGAGGAAAAATTCTTAAGATTGATTTATTAATGACAGTAAATGTTTTTTCATGTTCATTGGCCTTTGTATTTCTCTTTCATGAATTGTCTATTCATCTCCTTAGCTCATTTTTCCATCTTTTTTGTTTTTTACTGCTGGTCTGACTTTTGCAATCCAAAGTGAAACACTTCTAACACTATGGTATATGTTTCTCCAGATCTGTTTCTGTTTAGCCCATTTTAAAATTGGCATGATCTTTTAAAATTTGTTTTTAATAAAATAAAGTGTACTTAGATAGAGAGAATAACATTGTGAACTTCCATATGCCTATTCAACAATTATTGAAAAGGATCACATAATTTTTGATAGCTGTACAATATTTTGTCATCTAAAATATGTAATTTAATTCCTTATTGTTAGGTATTTAATTTTTTTCTAATTTAAAACATTATCTATTCCTCCGTGATAAATAAACAGATACATAGTTATGTATCTGAGTTTTTAATTAAGATTTTTTTAGACTTTATTTTAGACAGTTTTAGGTTCACAGCAAAATTGAGAGGAATTTTCAGAGATTTTCCATCTACTTTCTCCCCCTGCACATGCACAGCCCCTGCTCTATTATCGACATCCCTCATCAGAGTGGTGTAATTGTTACAATTGAAGAACCTACGTTTATACATCATAGTCACCCGAAGTCCATGGTTTACCTGAGTGTTCACTCTTGATGTTGTGTATTCTGTGTATAGACAGAGGTATAATGACATGTATCCATCTTTATAGTGTCATGCATTATTTTCACTATCCTAAAAGTCCTTTGTGCTCCAATTATTCGTCCCCCCACCAAACTCAATCTCTGGCAACCCCTGATCTTTTTAGGGTCTCCATAGTTTTGCCTTTTTCAGAATGTTATATAGTTGGAATCATATAGTGTGAGTCTTTTAATACTGACGTCTTTCACTCAGTAATATGCAATTAAGGTTCCTTCATGTCTTTTTATGAGTTGATAACTCATTTATTTTTAATGCTAAATAATACTCCAATGTCTGAGTGTACCACAGTTTGTTTATCCATTCACCTACTGAAGGATATCTTGGTTCCAGGTTTTGGCAATTATAATTGAAACTACTGTAAACATTAGGTGCAGGTTTTTGTGTGGACATGTTTACAGCTCCTTTGGGTGAATACCAAGGGGTGTGATTTTTTGGGGTCATATGGTAAGAATATTTTTAGTTTTGTAAGAAACCGCCAATCTGTCTTCTAAAGTTGCTCCATAGCCTTTTCAGGATTTGATATTGTCAGTGTTCCTGATTTTGTCTATTTTGGCAGTATATAGTACTGTCTTGTTGTTTTAATTTGCTTTTCTTTGATGACATATGATGTGGAGCATCTTTTCATATGCTTATTTGCCATCTGCATATCTTCTTTGACAAGATGTCTGTTCAGGTCTTTTGCCTATTTTTTAATTGGGTTTTAAAATTGTCTTATTGTTGAGTTTGACAGTTCTTTGTATTTTTGGATGATAATCCTTTATCAAATGTGTCTTCTGTAAATATTTTCTTCCAGTTTGTGGCTTGTCTTCTTGTTCTCTTGACAGTGTCTCTTGTATGGCAAAACTTTTTTTTTACTTAGTGAGATCTAGCTTATCAATTTTTTCTTTCATGAATTGTGCCTTTGGTGTTGTATCTAAAAAAAAGTCGTCACTATGCTCAAGGCTATCTAGGTTTCCTCCTATGGTATCTTCTAGGGGCTTTATAGTTTTATGTTTTATTTTTAGGTCTATGATCCATTTTTAGTTAATTTTTTTGTGATGGGTATAAGGTTTGTGTCCAGATGATGATGATGATGATGATGATTATTATTATTATTATTATTATTATTTTGGCATGTGAATGCCTAGTCTCAGCACCATTTGTTGAAAAGACTGTCTTTATTGTATTGTCTTTGCTTCTTTGTCAAAGACCAGTTGACTGTTTATTAATGTGGGTCTGTTTCTGATCTCTCTATTCTCTATTAATCTATTTGTCTGTTCTTTTGCCTATACCTCACTGTCTTGATTACCGTAGCTTTATAGTAAGTCTTGAAGTCGGATAGTGTCAGTCCTACAACTTTCTTCTTTTCAGTATTGTATTGGTTATTCTGGGTCCTGTGTGTTTCTTTAGAATAAATTCTTAGCATTATAATTACTAGATTAATAGAAATTTAACATTTTCTTTTAAAGTTTATTTAATTTTTGGAATACATTCACATGGTTCAAAATTTTAAAGATACAGACCATATACAGTTAACAGATTCCTAGCCATCTCTTTCCACTAATCTAGTTTCCTGATCTAGATATGTTCATTGGATATATATATGTATATATATATGACAAAAATATGAATGTTCTCTTTTAAGACCTTTCATATATCCCATCTGATTATAATTCAGTATATGAGACTGTTCATATCTCTGCTCAACAATGAGTATTAATACAATCTCAAGGTAGTTTTTAAATATTTTCTTATTTTTTAAAAATTTTCAATCTATGTAACTATTGATGTGATTACATTTCTTTGTTAATGTTTGTTAAATGCATTTGACTCTATTACTATTAAATGATAAATTCCCCTACATTTGGGAATCCCATCTTCTCCTTTCCTTGAAACCCTGTAAGGAACCTTATGTCCTGTATATAATAGTTGCTCTGTATCTATTCTATAATAATACTCCTTTCAGAGTGGTGGTGCAGAATGAGAGGAGAGAAGAGTGGACTTCACTCCTCGTGACCATTAAAAAGCTCTTCATCCAGTATCCAGTGTTGGTGCGACTGGAACAGGCAGGTACTGCATCCATGTGACAGAAGGTGCAGCAGGGAAAGGAGGTATAGGTGGCAGCTGGGAGGTGAAGAGGTTCATGCCTGTTTCCCTTCCAGTGCTGTGTATAGTTTCTGCTTTTGGTCAGGTTTCTATTTCTGGTTGAGTCCAGTTGTTTATTATGTATGCAGTAAGTTCAATAATGTCCCTACTACAGGGTGGGGGGCCCTATGGAGCCAGGTACCTTCCACTTGTTTGTTTGTTTGTTTGTTTTTATGGTGACATTGGTTAATTAAATCCAATAAGTTTCAGCTGTACACTTTAACAGTAAGGCATGTATATATTTACAATGTGTGTTCCCCTCCCATAGTTAGATTTCTTTCTGTCACCACATATTTGACCCCCTTTACCCTGTCTACCTCTCCCCTCTTCCCCTACTCCCTACCCTCTGGTAACCACTAGTCTGTAGTCCATGTACATGAGTCTCCACTTGTTTTTTAAGAGTTCATCTTTCATGAGGTGGTTTTCCTTCTCTTGTATCTTTTGCTTCAGAGGGCTTTCCTCAAGGAGACAATTCTACCTCAGCACAAGGAAACTACCTAGAGGCCATCAATCTATCATTCAATGGTGAGTAAGGACCCTAGGCGTCTTGCTTACTGCGCAACTACGAACTTCTCTTTACTAATGTCCAAAGATCCAGACCTAGTTGCTGATGCCCCCACCTCCCTTCCCCCAACATTAATGGAAAGTAATAACTTCTGATGGCCAGCATTTAGCTCTTACGTCTTCCGTTGGGAAACTAACTTGCTGTTCTCATCTGTTTCTCATGGTAACCTAAGAGTAAAAAGAGCTAGAGGGGTCTTCCTTTCACTCTTTGTTTTACTATACTGTGTTCTTATTTTTCACCCTATCCCTCAACTGCTTCTAGGTAATATTTTTTTTTCAGTCTACTTTTTTTTTTTAATTACAAAAGTTACCCACATACCTAGCATTCAAGGAATAAAGAAGTGTATTAAGTAAAACTGAGTAGCTCCTCCCTTCCTCCACTGTCAGCCTCCTTCCAAGAAGGACCATGGTTAAGAGTGTAGTGTGATTTCTTTTGAGTGTTTGTCCCTTAATTTATGTGTTAGCTGACATACTGTAAACAAAAAGAGAAATTTAAGGATGCATGGGCTCAATGGGTCACCAGGAAAGGTTTGAACACCATGCTGAAGAAGGCGAGAACCAGGGTGCCTCTGGGAAC
>NW_006430462.1:5311990-5320411 GCF_000325575.1 Pteropus alecto
TGCATCTGATCACTCTAATTCCAGTTAGGTATCTGTTCTGCCCTGGCCAGTGGCAGAAATAATGATGAGTGTTCACTGCACTGTGTATATCACCTTCCCATGTGTCTGTACTCGAGCTAGGAATTCTAGAGCGTGGGTCTTTTATTAGTAAATCTTTTTGTCATACTCGAATATCATTGATTTTCCAAAGTAAGAATTACACAAGCCAGAAATAAAAAAGAATTGCCAAATTTACAACATCATCACGAGATTCTGGTCCACCTCTCAAATCTTGTCAGAAATTAATATTTTATTCTTATAAGTTTTAGTGCAGACTCATTTATGGATGGAAATTAATGGCATTAAATTTGAGCATTTAAATATGCACAAGGCAAGGATTGATGGGGAGAGATTAACAAAGGTGACAATGACATAGTCTTCTGTTAATACAGTTTTTAATATAGAAGGGAAAGACAGATGTGCATATGACTAACTAGAAATCAAGTCAGAATGTGGCAGTTGCAGTAATAGAAATATAGATAAATCTCTGAGAGCATAGAGATGCTTGCCAGTGGCTGATTTTTGATATGCCGTAACATCTTCATTGGAGGACTTTTTGCTTTTGTTCAAGTGTTTGACAAGCATTATATCAACCGGAACTTTGATCGAACTGGCCAGATGTCTGTGGTGATCACGCCTGGGGTGGGTGTGTTTGAAGTGGACCGGCTACTCATGATCTTGACCAAGCAGCGGATGATAGATAATGGTAATGCTCCCTGGTTCGTGCTGTCTCTGAGTGTTTATAGCTCAACTTACCTTTAGAACTATGAGCTTTCCCTGGCTCTGTGCATGGAGGTCTGGGGATGTGAATAATGATAGAGCTCCATTGTCATATTGGTTTGGGAAATGCTGGGTCGTGCACAGTTAGGCACGACCATTCTTTAATTGCAGATTTTATTATGTTGGTGTATCTTGTTTATTTCCAAAGGGCATAACTGGTACTCTGAGTTTCTCAAATATATGTGACACTAGAGAACCCTTTCTGGGGGGGATTGTTTCAACCAGTATCCATGAGCCCATCTTTGGAAGTACCCTTGAGTCACCAAGTCCAGCCCTCTTTCCGTGATATGCCATGGTTCCCCAGCTCGTACCCCCATTTAATTTGTGTTTCCACAACAAGATGGAGTTGGGAAATAAATCCTGATTGCCAGTAATGAAGCTCTATTAAGTGAAATGGATCGTTTTGCTTTTTACTGAGATGACAGGATTCCTTTTCCTTTCTGGCTTTGACACTTCAGTAATGGAGGCCTGGTTGTCTTTTTGACAAATCATGATCCACAAGGCAGTCAGAGGCTGATTGTCAAGCATCAAATAGTGGCAGGTGTGACAAAACTATTTACTTCTTCGCTGTATAGATAGCTCTGAGGAGGTTATAAATCATAGGATGGTAAGTTGACTTTGCCTCATACCCTCACCCAGTGGAATAACACCAATAACAGATTGGAGCACTTACCTCTGCCTCTCCCCTCCTCAACCACCACCCCCTCAAACTATTTTTGTCTCTTCTTTTTTAGGAATTGGTGTGGACTTGGTGTGCATGGGGGAGCAACCGTTACATGCTGTCCCACTGTTCAAGGTAATTAGATTTTGGATTTTGTACTAAAAGCCTGTTTCTAGCAACAGGCCAGGGTGATCTTGAGAATAATAAAACACAGAAAAGTTGGAGCAGTTTCACATCCTACTTAATTTTTAGCTAATCTATGCTGGCCTTTTCCCTTTCAGCTGCATAATCGGAGTGTTCCTCATGATTCTCGTCAGGGTGATGACTATAATATTCCTCACTGGATAAACCACAGGTGGGTGTGATCTTGACTCATAGTAGATGATAAGACTTCCTTACCATTTTCTTTTCAAATCTGTTAAGTTCTTACTATAAAGTCTTTTGTCAAGAAAATGTAGAAACCAAAGTTCCAACATTTGCTTTAAGCTTCTCTACATGTAATGAATGCAGTAGCAGTAACATAAGAACAGTCTACAATGAAAAAAATAGAAACAAATTTTGGAGGACTTATTTCCACTATTATTCCCAACCCTTACTATTCCGCACTCCCACAGTCCATAGCAGACCAACATTGTGCCTGGCCTCCTCCGTTTGTAGAAAAATCCCCATGCCTCTTCTTCACATGGGACGAGGCCTCAGTGTCCCTGCCGATTCCAGCTCAAGGATGGTGTCTCTCGTCCCTCTGCCAGTGCCACTGCCTTATCCTGGCCTTCATCTTTTTGAACAACTGCAGTAATTTCTCTTCTTCAGTCCATCCTTTATACCAGGATTTCTCAACGTTGACACTACTGACATTTTGGCCAGATCATACTTTGTTGTGGGGGGCTGTCCTGTGCATTGTAGGGTGTTGACTAACATCCCTGACCTCTACTCTCGACGCCAACAGCACATACACTCCCAGTTTTGACAGCCAAAAATGTCTGCAGAAACAGTGGCTAAGTGAATTTCCCTATCAAAAAACCTGGAGAAAGATAAACTGCTTCTTTGAAACACTGTAGGTAGAGCTCATACCTCTGGAAACTAATTATGAGAACTAGATGTCCTCAAATAAACACGCCAAAAGTGAAAAGAATTAAAAAAACATTCTTTTTAATGTTTTATGATTTTTTAAAAATGATTGCAGGTTATGGAGAATACAGGTAAAACCATTGGAAGCTGGGGAGGGAAATCATTTAGATTGAAAAATATATTTTTTTAACATCTGTAGGTATTGCCACACGTACCCCACAGGTGGCAAGATTACCCCCATCTTCCCATTGAGAATCACTTCTTTAGAGGTGTGCTTTCTTCTTTCCTTTAAAAATTTTTTTTTTCTTAAGTAACAGGGCCCTTTCCTCGAGTAAAAGTCTTACTTGAAACTAAGTATATGAAAGCAAAACAGCATTAGTGTTCCTCTCTGGCCTCACAGAGCAGGCCCTGATACCGCACCAGGGAACCATGGGGGTCTATCAGCCACTGCTGTACGTGGTTGCCAGTCATTTTTTGTGAAAACCAAATCCTATGACTCTTTTTCTAATTCCTCATGCTGGCTTGATAAAGACTTAAGTCTGACGTGTGAGGCCTCGTTTCCTACCACTTGCCTCCTTTCCTACCACTTGCCTCCTTTCATTCTGCCTGGCAGACACCTATCTAGAGGGCCTCTCCACCTGCCCTTTCCCTCGCAAATGCTTTTTATCCTCTGACAACCAGCCCCAACATCTCTCTTCGTGAGTTCTTCCTGTGCTGCCCCCAGTGCCAGTAGCCACGTTCTCTTGAGTGCTTTCAGAGCACTCTATCCTTCTCTGGGTTGTCTGTCTTCAGGCAGAACTCCTGAGGGGCAGATGGCTACTTGGCTGATGCCTCAAGCTCAATTTTGGCTTCTGTTTAGTTGCAAATCTTTCCTGGAGACCAGCTTGAAAACTCATCACAAACACTGATTTCAGCCTGTAATATTTTCTTTATCTTGGTCATGGACCAGATTGTCCTTGTATGGTGGTTGCTGCCGGTCAGTTGTAATCATTCATCAGTGAAGAACCAGTTTCATGAGCAAGGAATAGTCATTTGGCCAGCTCGTACGGTTAGAGTGGTCACATTGTAATTATCCTGTGCTATGTATGCCTCACTCTTCTCGGGGAGCCCAGTGAGATCCTCTCCGGTTGGTCATCCATGTTATTCCTTTACATATATGTATATGTGGCTGTTTAATGATGCTTAATTTTGTACATTGTCATTGTATTGTCTGACAAAGTCACTTTACGAAAAAGTGACTGCTTCATAAGAAAATGCCTTCAGAATCTTCCTCATCTTACATTTATGTTACTGTTATTTTAAAAATTTGGTTGAGGTAAAATAGGAGCATTTTGAACTTATTTCTTTTTCACTCCAGAGACAAATGTATATTCTTTGTTAGTCGGTCCTCTAATTGTTTTTGGATTTGTGATCTTAAATAAACATTCACATTTTTTTGCCAGTAAGAAAAGAGCTGCTGTTTACACACTGTATTTCATGGTTTCAAGTTTAGTTGAGGAAACAATTAAAGGAAAAGTAGCCTTAGCACGCACAAAATTATATATGAATTTAAGTTTTGCAGTTTCCTCAAATTTTACCACTAACTTGAAAGTTTCCTGATTTTTCACTTTATTTTTAATCCTAAATTGGCTCTCTGATGCCAGTTAAGATGGAGGATGAATCCATGCGGGAAGGGGCTTCAGGATGAGAGCTGGGAAAGGCCCGAGGCCTGTTTTTTACATCTCATTGTGAGCCTTGTTTACTTGAGCCACTGGGGAGGGGAGCAAGAGGCCTGGTGGCCTGAGATGGACGGCTGCTCACAGGGGCCATTATTCTCATCCTGTCAGCAAAGCCTCTTCAGAAGCGGGCAAAATGTTTTCACTGTTTAGTACGGTCAGAGACCTACTCAGCATAATTAAATTTTCTTCAGTAAGAACTTATTACTCCCAAAGTATTTCTGGCTAATAATAAAAATGAATTAGAAAGTTAATTAATACTAGATCCATAAGAATTATAAAACTGGGATTTTGGAATATTACAGGTTGTAACTGGAATCTGCTTGGACATCATAGAGAGCATCTTGCCACATCGTGCAGTGAGGAACACAAGTTCCAGAGAGGTTAAGTGGCTTGCCTAAGGTTGAATGCCAAGTTCATGGCAAAGCCGCAGCTATTGATATGAACCATTTGAAATTATATTAGATTATTATTATTATTATTATTATTATTATTATTTATGCCTACAGCACCTGGTCTTCCTAGGTGGTCTCCCATCCAAGTATTAACCAGGCCCGACCCTGCTTAACTTTCGAGATCAGACATCAGGCTTGTTCAGGGTGACATGGCCGTAGACCATGGATTGCGGCTCTACTGGGGCACGAACCCAGGACCTTCTGTGTGTAAAGCAGATGTGCTAACCGCTACAGTATGGAACCATGTCCTGTGTTAGATTGTTTTTGACCTTCAAACACAGCAATTTCGTGTGCTTCAATCTAATAGAAACTTATTCTTCTGGCTGACATCACTTCGCCAATCAGATCTTTTACAATTAGTGTCTGGAAAGAGAATAACATCTTTTACTTGGTACTTTTCTTGATACCACTGTGAAAGGCCAAGTCCCAGAGGCTGGTTGGACTTCTGGTCTGATTACAGGCAGTATTTCTTAAATTCTTATGCACCTAATGTGCCACTAGGATTGCCCAACAGTCCACTGGTTATCTATAGATACTGGCCCCTCCCCTTTTTTTTTTTGCTTATGATCAGTTATTATAGAAGATGGGGATTGGTCAATATTCAATATTCAATTTTTAGCACAAGTTGTAGATTTGAAAAAATACAAGGAGATGCATAAGGAATAGAAAAGGCTACACAGCCTCTATTCACTTATTCATTCATCATACCCAGGGCAAGGCTGCGTCTCCAGTTTTCTTGTGTATCTGACATGACTGCATTAAGATTAGGACTTGATGGTTTGTTTCTGCCATCTTTTCTCTAATGCCACCTTTTCTTTTTTTTGCCTGGATTGTTCTTGCTTACTAAGTGCTGATCGATCAAAGAGTGTTAGAAACCTCCCTTGTGCCAGCATCATGCCAAGTCTCTAGGTGAAAAAGTATTGTGGTATAAATAGATTTATCTCTGCCGTAAGGAGAAGATTCTAATTCAGTTAGGAATCAGGAGCTAGCATGAAACAATTTATGGGGGAAAAGAAGAATAGAACACAGTTAAAAACTTAATGTTTTATAATAATTACAAAAGAAGTTAGAATTGGGAAGACCAGTGAAGCCCGAGACAGAGGCTTTCACAAGAGTACTGATCCATAGCTGGGATTTCAGTTTTTTCTTGAGGTTTAAAATGAAAGGAGTTTAGATTAATAACCCCGTTTGTTTCTTTTACAGTTTCTACACGTCCAAAAGCCAGCTCTTTTGTAACAGTTTTACTCCACGGATAAAACTGGCAGGAAAGAAGGTAGGTGTTACCAACCAGCAGAGCCTTCGGGGCCTGTCACACACCCACGTGGTTATTTTGGTCCTAAGACACTCACTTACCCCCATGATGATAAATGAATTTAAGAAATTGTCTTAGAACTTTATAATTTTTCATGTTAAATAATCAACAAGGCAAACCCCCAGACATAAGAAATACCTTTGATAAAAATATGACATAGAACTATTTTTAGTTCTTTAATAATAAAAACTATTTTTATTATGATGTAATTGGTTTATTCAGACACGAAGACCTCTTAGATACTGGTAAGGACAAACACATAGACGCACATTGCAGCAAAGTGGAAATATAACTAAAAGATTGCATCTTAGTGATAGTTAAAGACATTCAAACAAGAATGGTGGTTCAGTTTTTGCATACCAAATATGTTAAGAACGTATTAATATTTATACCAAATGCTGGAACAAAGTGTGGTGAAATTGGTGCTTGAGTCCCTGGTTGGTGTCCATTACATATGAAAAGCATTTCAGCCATGTGTATCAAGAACAGTACAAATGGTCATGCCACTTGACCAGATAACTACATTTTTAGCCATGTGACCTAAGAAAATAATTGAGGATATTGAATGTCAAGAGATCTTGGTCTAGTTTTATTCATTATAGTGACATATCAAAAATAATAAGGAAATGGCTAAATAAACCATGAAATATCCACTTGGTGGAATATATTTGCACCCAATAAAAATGCTACTCAAAAGAATGTGAAAAAGCCTTTTTAATGTAATATGAAGAGAAAATCAGGCTGTATATAGGCCTCACACTAGGGTGCTCTCTTCCATCTGCCTATTTCTGGCAGAGCTGAACCCTCTGAAGGTTGCCCCACTGTGACTGTTACATTAGTGGTATCAGGGCCATTTCTTCCCTTTTTTGGAGGGGAGGAGGTTGATGTTACTTTTCTGATAGGGAAAATATTAATTTGGAGGAATATGAGGACTCCTAAAAATAGATTATATCAAGTAGAGAAGTGCTAAGAGAGTGAGACTCTGCCTAGAAAGGTCCTTCTCCAGCCTCCTAAGGTTTTATGCCTTCACCGCAAGCATTCTTGGCAAAGTGGGACGTGGAGGAACTTCTCTGCAACAGGATCGTTTTGAAGGTTAAAATGTTACAGAAGGACGTGGTTCCATAGTGTAGTGGTTAGCATGTCTGCTTTACATGCAGAAGGTCCTTGGTTCATGCCCAATGGAGCCACAGTCCATGTTCTACGGCCATCGGTTACAGTGAAGGCTAAGACATGGTCTCTGCCCTGTAGAGCAGCCATCTACATTACTGTGCCTGTAATAAGTTCTGTTCTAGCAGAGAATGGAGTGATTAATTCTCTATTTAATTTTACAGCCTGCCTTTGAGAAAGCAAAAAATGGCCGTGATACTTGTGAGTATTTTTCTTCTTTTATCTTTTTTAAGAAAGAGTTAGCTAACTCATGGCAACAAGATTATGTGGGGTCACATAAAAAGTTCAGCCAAGTTGGGAAACCTGAGTTCTCCTTGTGTGACCTTTGGAAAGTCCCTTAACCACTTTGCATATTTTTGTCCTGTCAACTACAAAATTGATGATAATAAAACCTGGTGTTTTTTTTCATAGTTCAATAGTAGGTGTCAGGTAGAAAAATGTCAAAGTACAAAACATACATATGAAGATGATATTTTAAAAACGGGATCACAGAAGAATTACATACTGCCGTCGCCTTGCCTTTACTTAATGCCACACTATTTCTACATCCTTTGACATATAAGTCATTTAATCTCAACAAGCTGATGAAGGGTTATTATCCCATTTTTTGCAGGAGGAGAGGATGACGATGATTTCCTGTGCCTTCCAGATTTTGATGAAGAACCCTCTGAAGGCATCTGGTCGAAATGTATTTTGATGACAATTTGTATTATTTGTGTATTTTAGCTCTTGGGACTCCAAAAGAACCTGAGAACGCCCTTCCCATCCAAGTGGATTATGATGCCTATGACGCTCAAGTGTTCAGGCTGCCAGGCCCATCCCGGGCTCAGCGTCTCGCCACTTGCAGGTTTTATTTTGCCAGATTTACTTTGGGATGGATGTTTAGGAAAACCTGAAGTCCAGTAGGGACTTTCATGAGATCAGCCTCAAAAATGTTTTAAATTAAAATTAACCAACTAGAAGCCATACCATATAGATCATTAAGGGTTCTGTTCTCAGGCTCTCTGGGTCAGCCATTTTGTTAGCTATGTTTGTTATGAGGTGTTTCTCCAAATAAAGAGAGCGTTGTGCATTTTCTAGTCAAAAGAAGCAATTCACAAATTCTGGAATCATCTTTTCACAGGCTGCCACTAATATATATAGGTCCTAAGGCCCAGAGTTTCTTTTAGGTTTATTATTCCCAAAGGGCAAGAGACATTTTTCCCTTTCATCCCTGCTTTTTAA
>NW_006430462.1:5320493-5344945 GCF_000325575.1 Pteropus alecto
TAATTGTGATATAACCAGATTTACCAATATAGTCATTTCTGGGTTTTGTATAAGAAAGTTGTACCCCAAGGTTAGAGATGTATATTTTATATATTTTTCTAATACTTTATATAGTCTTCGATTTTATGCTTAATTCACTGTGTAGAAAATTTGTTTTTAAAGTGTAAAACAGTTCTAGCTTATTTGTTTCCTAGTTGACTAAATTTACCTAAGATTTCTTAAATATGCAAGTTTAAGCATAACTGATTAGAACAATATTCTGTCTCTTCACATTGTGACAGATGAGCTTATAGTGGCTACATGACTGTCTTCTTGTCTTTTCCCTCTTCTCATCTTAATGTCTTGTCCTGAGAATGTTTGGATCTCAGAATAAATGCTGTTAACAGCAGCTCCTGTGCACAGATTCTGCTTAGGGGCACAGTACACCCCACAGCTGGCTACCCCAAGATCCTCGGTTTTCTTTTTTATAATCAAAGATGGCAAAACTTGGTCTTTGAGACACCCAGGCTTTGTGTTCCTGAGGGCCTAGACCATGTCTCAATCAGTACTTTGTCCCCCGTGCAGGATTGAACATATACTCATATGTTTCTGTTGAAATAATGAACCTGCAGTCAGCCTCGGGATCTATTTTCAGGCTCTTTTTAAGCTCTTACTTCAAACAAAATCCTTCCAGGCAGAAAGAGAACAGCTCTGATGTCAGAGGGGCAGACCTATCAATGGTTGCCTGACTCTCATTCTGGATTTTTCCTGCCCACTGGGATTTTTCTGATCCTTCTTCCTACTGTTTCCAGAGGTTTTTCCCCTGAGGGAGTTTCCTGTTTTAATCAGGGTGTACTGTTTTTTAAACTTTTATTAAGGAAATGTTCAAACATGTTCAAATAGAGAGACTAGTATAATGAACAGTTATCAGCGTGTTGTCAGTCTCGTTTTCATCACTTCCCACGCATTTCAGATTTGGCTTGAGTAGTCTAAAACAAATCCCAAGCATCCTATTTTTTTTACCTGTAAATATTTCAGTATGTGTCTAATAAGAATTTTAAAAAGCTACGTTATCACAGTACCCTATTACTGGTAACAAAATTAACACTAATTCCTTAATATCCTTAATATTCTCTGATAGCCAGTCCATATTCAGATTTCCCAATTGTCTGAAAAGTGTTTTTACAGCCATTTTGTTTGAATTGGGATCTAAAGAAGATGCACATGTTGCATTTGGTTTTAATGTCTTTTTTTCTATGACCGTAGAATATCTTGCTTTCTTCATTTGAGTGATTATTTCCTTATAAAGTTTAACTTGTCCTCTATTCTCTGAATTTCCTGTAAACTGGCAATTATTTCTAGAGGTCTGATTAGATTTAGGTTCAGTTTTTGATGCAAGAACACTCCTCAGATGGCGCTGTGTACTTCCTCTTGCATCATGTCATATCGTATCTGATTACCCTATTTTCAATGATATAAGATGGATTGGTGGGGTCAGACTGGAGCAATCATTTATTCACAGTTATGATGGCCATTTGAGAACTGTCTGTTGTTTCTTCCCTTTCTTACCAGCTGCTCAGGGCAAAGTACCTCCTATATTATTTCCTACTCATAGGTTTCATTGGAGATTTTTAAAAATTGATTTCCCAAGTAGCTGGAGCTTGTGACAGTTTTTGGAGTTTTAACTCTAGGTGAGGCATCGTCCCTTACTCAGTGGTAACTTGTCTCTCTTGGTCAGGTCTGTGCGAGAACGGGAGAGTCACAATCGAAAGAGTGCCAGCTCCTGTGATGTCTCATCCAGCCCTTCCATGCCCAACCGGGCCCTGCCCACTGAAGAAGTGAGGAGCCAGGCTTCTGATGACAGCTCCCTGGGCAGGAGCGCCAACATCCTGATGATCCCACACCCCCACCTGCACCAGTATGAAGTCAGCAGCTCTCTGGGCTACACCAGCACTCGAGGTCTGAGGAGATAATGTTGCTCTTAATCCAAGTAGCTTGAAAAGTTTTTTTAAAAATTATCTGAATAGTAGAATTGATTTCAGTGTCCCGTGGTGATATTTGGGAGTTTATTAGAAAAGCCTAAAAGTGATTCACTGGAATATGGTAAAGCAGAGCATCTATAGGCCTTTAGTTTTCCTGTTTCTCTGTTATGTTTGGGTGTTTAGGGGTTCTCACCAGTGTACCCACTCCATGTGATATAGGAAACATTTCCCGTTACCTCTACATATTTTTGACCCCTTTTTCCTTCAGTCCTGTTTCTCATCCCTTTCAAAATATGTACTAATCTTTTTTTAATTGGGTTTTCTCATGTTATTTCCATGATAACTAACTAGACCACATTCTTTTTTATTTGATAAACCAGGATGTCAGTCACTTTATTAATTTACAATGAAAAATGCAGCTTTCATGGAGATCCGAATGTTCTCTTCTTGCCTGTAAATCGGCTTGAGGAATTAAATATTGGCTCTTATTGGGTAGAACCATGGAATTTGCATCTGCTGGACCCACTTTCTGATCTCAGGAATTGCATAGTGAACATGGGATGCACACGGGAAGTTGGTTGTGAGTTTCAGCTCTTTGATCCACTCAGGTTCACATGCTGCCTCCCTCTCTATAATAGGGACCATTAGATGGGACAGGTCATGTCTAAATATCATGTCATCTCCTTGCCTGGTTAAGGCTTGATACATCCATTTTTTCATTCTTTTCTCCCCCCAAAACATTTTTAACACAAAAACATTTGATTGCTTACTTATGTTCCAGGCCACTGAGTCAATGAAAGGGTTTTCTGATCCACCCAGTCATTCAGAACCCCAGGCTCTTTTCATCCTGGGATGCCATGATCATCAACACTGGTCTCCAAAGTTGCCACAGCAGGGGAAAAGAAAATGGAGATCTTTTGTGGAGATATCTTTGGTCTAGGTCTTCATTTAGAGCATGTCATTTCCATCAGTGTTTTATTGGCTAGAAGTTGGCTAAGTTATTTGGCCCCAGTGCAGAGGGACTGGAAACTATAGTCTTGTTGTATGCCTAAGAGAAAAATCAAACAGGTTTAGCAAACACATCAACTGTCTCTGCCAGGGTCTGCCTCTTGGTCACCAAATATATATTTTTATTGTTCTTCCCACATACAGTATATACCCACCCCAAGGAAGACAAGTCAAGTCCTACCGTTCACTCATTGTATCCAGACTAAAGTCCAGGGTCTCCAGGCACTGTCTGGTTCTTCCCATTTGGTTTGGGTATGGCTTTATCTGGCCATTAATTTGGGAACCAGAAATCCTTTCTCCTAAGTATTTAAAAAGTAAACAAACCCAATATTCCACTTCTTTATAGTTTGGTGATTTTACTCATTTCCCTCACTGCCTAACATATATGATATCCAAGATCCTCGTTAGCCTTGGCTGATCGGTCTGCCTAGTTGTGGTTTCTTTGTAGCTCTATGCTCTCTCTTTGTGCCTCAACTCTGTGATACCCGGCAGATGTCCTGGAGAACATGATGGAGCCACCACAGCGAGACTCCAGTGCACCGGGGAGGTTCCACGTAGGCAGCGCAGAATCCATGCTACATGTTCGACCTGGGGGATACACACCCCAGCGGGCGCTGATCAACCCCTTTGCCCCCTCTCGAATGCCCATGAAGCTCACATCAAACAGAAGGCGCTGGATGCACACTTTTCCTGTGGGTAAGTTGGTGGCTCAGGAAAGGGCCCTGGACTGGGAGCTCCTGATCCTTGTCCTCATCACTGATCAACCACGTGGTCTTGGTCAAGTATCTAAACTTCGCTGCACCTCTGATGCCCCGCCTGTGAGGTGGGGGTAGTAACCGAGACCATTTTGCCTACCGAAGAGTTCTTGTTGGGATCCAGTGGACACACTTGAGAATGGGCTTTGTAACTACAATTAGCTGTATCAACCTGAGGGATTCTGTTTTTCTATTTGAAAGAGACTATGCTTTGTCACCTGCTTTCTTTCCTAAGACTAACATCTGTCATTCTTGGTCATTCTTGGCTCTCTCTAGATATTGTATTGCTGTTTTGATTACACAGTTACATTCCCTTGTTTTCTCTAAGGGGTCTCTGACAACTGAAAAAATTTTTTTTTCCTCCAAATTCACTATTTTTCATAGTCCATCCTTTTTGATCTATATTCTGTCCTAAAGATGATAGTAGGGTTTTATAAAGCTATGGCTAAAATTAAACTTCAGCTTAATGGGCTCTTACTGGGCTGGGAAGGAACAGATGCAGTAAACTCCAGGGTATTTTCATGGAAGCCGTCTGCTGCGTGCCTGGAAATGTTTAGTTGTTGTTGTTGTTTGTACTTGCTTATAGTATTAAAAGTTAAGTAAGTGAGCAATGAACCTGGTTTTCTTGGCTGTATTTGGGGGTCATTTCCCAAAACCTCCTTTGCCCCGCTTATTTCTGCCATAATCAGTCATACGACTTGTTTCTTTCTGGTGTCTTCTTTAGTGTCATTTTCTTTCTATTTTTATCTCCACTGGCTACCTTCGAGTTCTCATACAAGAACTATTGATGTTTCTTCCTCAACTCCTGTTGCTTTTGTGCTTTTCCTCCTAACACAATTTTGTACTTTTTCTTCTTTTACTAAAACAGCATTCTCCAAACCTGCATCCTCTTGCCCACCTGGCCCTCTAATTGCTGAGGCCCTACTTTCCAGGCTCCCCAATGTCCTGTCTTCTCATTCCCATCCTCAGAGGTTCTTTTCTTTCCCAAGCTAATCTGGTGGTCTCTGGCATATGTCTTACCTCTTCTGCGTTTAGGGTTTCACACAGATTGTTCCTTTTACCCAGATGCCCTCTCTTTTAGCCCCTCTAACTTTATTTAACACTCAGCTCTGAAACTTCTCTTTCTCTAGGAAGCAGTTTTTGGTAGATTTATTCTGATTTATCTCCTACTCGATGTCTTTTTTGCACTTACATATTCTCTGCTTCTTAGAGTCACAGTTGTTGCTCTTTTATGTATTAACAGAATTATTGGTGTTTCACTTGCGTGTTCCTTTTCATTTAGTCTTTGTTAACT
Organism: Pteropus alecto; assembly: GCF_000325575.1. NCBI lineage: Eukaryota > Metazoa > Chordata > Mammalia > Chiroptera > Pteropodidae > Pteropus > Pteropus alecto. The sequence goes on from NW_006430462.1 coordinate 5,325,512, forward strand.
CTCCCAGGAAGGGCCCTTGCCTCCTGTACTTTTGTATTTCTCTGTGGCATCTCAGTTAACATGCTCGAGACAGAGGATCTTAAATGTTCTTAGGCTGAACAGGATGACAAACATGAGGCCCCACAGGAGGATTGAGTCTTGCCCAGAAGAGGAGGTGTCCCGTGTGGGAGCCAGAGGGTCATGTGTATAATGTTCTTCTGTGTGTGTAGTCTGTGATGTGCTCTTTCAACCTCTCCAACACCCGTTATCTCAGCAGCTAGAAAACAGGGAGATGGAGCTAAGTGCACAGCACTAGCTGTCGGGTGGGAATGATGCTCAGTGGATCTTCGTCTGGGTAGGACCATCCGGAGAGGCCATCCAGATTCATCACCAGACTCGACAGAATATGGCGGAGCTACAGGGCAGTGGGCAGAGGGATCCAACTCACTCCTCTGCAGAGCTGCTGGAGTTAGCATATCATGAAGCTGCTGGAAGGTGAGACTGTGCACAGGGCTCTGGGTGATACTTTGAGAACATTCTCTAACACCCAGGAATATGTGCAGAACAGACCGCTGACAAAATGTCATGTTTCTAAGACTTGAAGAGAGTACAAGATCAAGGCCTTCCTTTGTCAGTCAGCGTCATTCCCTTCACGGAGCCAAGTGCAAAGCAAACAGCCTGACATTTTTCCCAGAGATGTTACTTTGGCCCTGCTTTAGCTTTAGGTTTAATTCGAAGCATGCTTTGTAAACTTCAGACTTGAATATTTTCTAATCCTCAGTCAAGGGTGAAAATGGGGGCTGAGATAGGTGATTCATGCTGTGTGTTTTGTGCAGTCAGTCTATGACTTTATCATTTTGGTCACTGAGAAATTCCACTGTTGAGTTTAGGAGAAGTTAATGCTGAAAGCAATGAAAATCAAGGCCTGTGTTTATGGAAACAACTCTTTTTGAACTAGAGTTCTGAATGTGTTACAAGGCATCCAAAGAGAGTCCGTGTAGGAGGAAAGTCATTTAATCCTTGACAAGCATGAGCCCAGGTTACACCTGTACTTAGTGTAGTATTTTAGGAAATACTTTGCAAAGACCAATCTTTGGCCCCTTTTTCACTTACCTCCATGTCCAATGGCGTAGATGAGGGATATAGACAGGGCATGACCATCTTTACCGGACTAACTTGGTACCTCTATTCATGTACCTCATATCCTCCCGTTAGTGTTAGCAGGAGGAGGCTTAGAACAATAAGGGTAGGTGGTTTAGTGTGGCAATGGCAGCTAAGGTGCCAGGGTAGAAGGAGCCTGTCACAGGAGGCCAGAACTAGCACACAAACCAAGCACTGCAGCCTAGTAGCCTGTGATATGGATCCCAGTGGTTGCTAGCCTATGTGGCTAAGTATTCACGCCAGAGTGAGCAGGATAAAAGAGGTAATGCTGTGCATTAAGCCAGGTGGCTAGGCTCTGTTCTCTGTAGGCACAGCACTTCCCGCCAGCCTGGTGACAGCATGTTCTCCTTGAACTTCAGTGGAACTGAAGAGCTTTCTGTCAACCTGCTTAGCAACAATGGTGCAGGTAACCAACCCAAGAGATAACAGAGTTGGGATGCTCAGAGCAGGCTCACATCTAGAAACGACACAGAGACTAGAAAAGCAGGGCTGCGTCTATTTTGGAATCATTTCAGCCACAATTTTGGGTGACCTATTTAGAAGCAATGCTTTATAATGCATGGAATTATAAATGGGCCGCACAGTACATTTTTAGCCGAGAACATGTTGGTCAAGCCACATTTATCATCAGTCTATCAATGAGTCGTGATTGAGGGAGGCTTATGAGTTTGGTGTTGAGGGCAGGGCCAGGGCCAGAGCAGGAGTGGTCTCTGCTCTAGAATAGCGTTCAATTGTGTACGTGTTGGGGGGCGGGGCAGGGGCAAACCCATAAAAATAATCAGGAGAAGGGCACAGCGTAGTTTTTTGTCCTTTTATTTCTTTGCATAGACTAGTCCCTCTAAATGGAATATGCTTTTATCTTATCTTTGCCCCCTGATTCTTCCTGGGAAATGTCAGCTCAGTCTTTATGAATTAGCTCCGACAATACCTCCATTTTGAAGCCCTCCCTGGTGCTTCTTGCTTCTCCCCTGGAGATGTTGGGTGTGTTTCCACAGTTTCACATGCATAACCCAATTGTACCGCATGGCACATCATGATCTCACTGTTTGTTTCCATGGTTGTGTCTGCTAGACTGAAAGAGCTTATCTTTATTCATTCCCACAGTGACACATGAACTTATACTTCCAAGACCAAGCTGCCATATATGAGAGGCATTTAATGATTCACAAAATTAGTCTAATTGATGTGTAAGTGTTCAATTAAATATGTTCTAGAATGTTTAGCTTCTTAGAGAAGATATGGGCACCTTGAGTTGTTTTTCTAGTCAGAGCAATATAGTGAAATAGGGTCATCCTTACTCTTGCCCAGTCCCTTCATGACAGGTAGCATGTGTTTTCAGAGGGGCCAGAGGTCATCAGGAGGGAGTCTGTAGCATAGGTCTGACATGGGAGTTGAACTCCCATCTTTGATCTTGTTCTTCCTGATTGATTATGTTAGCTAGCCACTGAGAAATTAGATGGAATCATTCTGATTTTTACTACCATGTAGAATACCCAGCTAATGTCAGATTTACCTTTAGGATATATGTCCAGAATCTTACCATATCTTATTACCTCTGCCAGTCCGAGTCTGGTCCAAGAATCCATCATCTTTCACCTGGACTGTCTCAGTAGCTTACTAACTGGCCTTTTTTATTTGCATGTTTTTCTTTTTCTTTTGCTGCACCAAGAAGATCCATTTGTTAATTTTCAGCACAGCAATTCAGAATGACCCCTCAAAAATGAAGTCAGATCATGAAACATTTGCACAAAACTCTCTGAGCCCGCCCCCCCCGCCCCCAAATGCACTAGGAGTAACAAGCCAAAGGCATTGCAGTAGCCAGTAGAGCCCCCTGCATCATGTGGCCTCTGGTCACTCTCAGACCTCATCTGCTTTCCCCTCTCACTTCACTCTAGTGGTTCCCCAAATATATCAGGCACATCTGAGTCTTGGGTCCTTTCTGTTGCTTTCTCCTCTGCTATGCCCTTATACTAGAGAACTTTGTGGCTGAGGTTCATATGGCTGAGTTTGCCCAGGACAGTCCTGGTTTGAATTCACTGTCCTATATGGTTATTAATAGCATCCTCTTTCACTCTCAATGGTGTCCTGGGTTGGATGATAAATTATAGGGCCACTGTACCCACAGCTTTCTCTCTTCTTTCAGGTCTTCCCTGAATTGCCATTCTCTATCCTGGCACTCCCCACCCATCTTTCCTGCCTAATATTTCTCCATACTACCACCTGACATAGTAGATATATTTTTTATTATAAGCTCCATGAGGACAAGGATTTTTTTTGTTAATGGCTGTATCTCCAGAGCTTAAAACAGTTCCTGGCACATATCAGGTAATTGAATGAATGCTAAAAGCCTTCTGAGGTTATCTTTCTCTCTACTGAAGAATGTTTTTCTTTTCTCTTATAACTTTATTGAACAGTTACCTGGATTCCTTTCCTCAAAGAATCGGGCAATCTTTACTTACCTTGCTTGGTTTTGAATTGACTTTCCTTTCAAGCCATTCTCAATCCTCATGGAATATGGCTTGCTTTCTTTATACTTACTAAACTCTGACCCATTTCAGAAATGTTTCTTGAACTCTAGGCACTGTACTACAGCCTGAGAAGAAACAAAATGATTAAGATACCGATTCTCCTCACCTCAGAGACCTCTGGCTTGTCATTCACTTGAGATTCTATTTGAAGCGGTTGCATATGGGGTAAAAACCACGAAAGGAAAGCTTCTCACAGGGACTTGAACTATGAGTGGTTCCAGTAATGCCGCAGGGTTCAAACATGGGAGCTAAATTATGATGTGCTAGACAAGAGAGCATGCTATGGTGAAAGTGACCAGAACAAAGTACCAGTCCCACCTTTGGAGTTTAGCCTTCAGCCTTTGCTGAGCTCAGGTTCTTCATCTGTATAACTGGCATAAAGATCTTCACTTGCCTGCGTTCCTCACAGAGTTGTCAGTAAGGATCAGAAGTAGATTGAGTTCCTTAAAGGCAACATGTCATATTGGGTCCTTGTTTTGGGACAGGGTGGGATCTAAACAAACAACTAGGTAACATTTCATTCATTAAAAAATAGAAAAGTAACAGGAAGAACTCATCCATGACTCCACCTTCATCTCCTGGGCTTGACAGTTTGCACCATCTGCAGGCACTCAAGCATGACTCAGATTTTCTCCTGCATTTGGACTTGATTTATATGTGAGTCACGATTCTCAGGAGTGGTGTCTCTGGGTTTCCCTCCTGGCCCTGTTGAATTTCATTTTGAGCATTGTTGGCTGGGGCCTTGCGCCTATATTATTCACTTGTTTTTTACATGCTGCCCAGCAGGGACCAGGTTGTTGGTGGGACTGGGCAAATAGTTTTTATCCCTCTATTTCTTTAACTAGGCCCCAGTTTATAAGACTTTTTAGTCATATCATTCTCTTCATTGGGGGTAAGCGCTCAAGAGAATTTTGAAAAAGAAAATAAGTAATGCCAAGTATTCTTTCTCTTTCGTCCTGGGGTTTAGAATCTTTACCTTGATGTGTGTGTTGTGTATTAGGCCATGGGGCAGATTTAGCCTGAGAGCTAAAGGAAAAGTAAATCATAGCCTTAGAGTCACTTATTCAGGCCAGGTTGGGCTTTTTATGGATAAATGCTCTCTCTGTAGCCCAGAGAGGAGAAATGACTTGACTTGCCCTAGGCACAAGCTTATAGTTGTCCTCTGGAACCGGCCCCAAAGGCCTCACACTGATTATCCTTTTGGCCTAAAACTAACAACCAGAGAAGATGGTCAGACTTCTCAACTCTGAACAGATGTCAAAAGAGCCAGAACTGAAATAACTGTCTCAGCTTTGGCTCCCCAAGTTGTGTTTCTGGCTTTGAACTTTGAGAGTGGGGTTCATTCCCAAATGTCAGGTTGGAGCATAGCTGACTGACCAGAAGGTCTCACCTCTGTCCTCTCAGGTTGTTGGGGATTTTCACCTGCCAATAGCAAGTCTGTTTGCCTCAAAGGTAGAGCTGGTGGGAGAGGCAGTGAATTGGGCTTGAAATGCAAATGTGTAAGCTTTGTAGAAGTCCTTAAAATATTTATTTCTTCAAACTTTTTTCATTGGTGTTTATTTAAAATAAAATTAGTATGTGTGCGTGTGTGCGTGTGTGTGTGTACATATGTAGCATCAGAAGCTGGTGCTCTTGAATGTGCTTGTATGAGTTAGAAATGGTACAAGTCTGCTTTTGGCCTACAAGCCAAAGCTGTTCCAAGAACTCTTTCATTGTTTGCCTCTTTAAACAATTGCATGAGCAATTGAAGTGTTTGTTCAATTTGTAAGTTGAACTGTTTTTATTAGTGTAAGAATTTCAGTTCTTATAGACCAAGTCTGGATTGGATTTTCTTCCAAAAAAAGAAAAAGAAAAAGTTATTGAATGATTAAATTTAGCAACCAAACCTGTGTGGTGATGTATTTAATAATTTTCCTATTGCTCAGAATGTTTTGAGAATGCCAATTTTATAATTTCCGTTATATCCATTCTTAGGCTGAATAAGAAAATCCACCACTTTGCTTCTTTATAGTCATGCTTTGTGTTTTCGTGAAAATGGATGTAATCAGCCAAGACAGATTTTTCTGAAAATTTAGCTCCAAATGGCTTTTAGCTGTTGACAAAGAGCAGATAACATTTTCAATAGCTGAAAACTGGTATCCCAGATGGATAGTCAGGAAATAGAGCATCTGTAGAGTTGAGCAGGAGTCTAAACACAGGTTTCACCTACTTACTCTGTGATTTTCAGTAAATTGCTTAATTTCTCTGAACTTTAGTTTCTTTATCTGTAGAAAAAGGATAATACCTAACTCCTATCTGCCTCATAGTGTGGGTGTGAATAAAATAAAACACTATATTTGTTTGACTTAATAAATTGTATCTTATTATGATGACTAGTAATTTTTAAAAATCTACTGGAGGCAGTTCCAAAAAAGAAGTTCTAAAATTGTTTTGTCCAAGTGACATCATCTTTTTAAATTAAAAAAAAAATTAATTTTTTAATTTACATACAGTAAAATTTGCTGTTTAGTGTACAGTTCTATGAGATTTGACAAATTCATAGAGCCATAACCACCAACACAGCTACCAAGATACAGAACATGTCCATTCCCCCAGGTTCCTTTGTGCTGCCCCTTGTACTCAACCCCCCCTCCCACCCGCTGGCAACCATTGATACTGTTTACTCTCCCTTTAGTTTTTGCCTTTCCCAACATGTCCTGCACATGGAACCATACAATATGTAGCTATTTGAGTCTGGCTTCTTTCACTCAGCATAATGCTTGCGAGATTCATCTAAGTTGTTGCGTACATCAGTAGTAATGTTCATTACTTTTTATTGCCCAGTTGTATTTCATTGTATGGATGTACTAGTTTGTCTATCCCTTCACCTGTTGAAAGACATTTGGGTTGTTTCCAGGTTTTGGCAACTGTGAATAAAGCCACTTTAAACATTTACATAACAGGTTTCTATGTGAACATAAATTTTCGTTTCTCTTTGGTAAATTCCTAGAAGTGGACTTGCTGGGTCAAATGATAAATATATGTTTAACTTTTTAAGGAACTGCAAAACTTCTTTCTAAAAATGATGTACCATTTTGCATTTCTATTATCAATGAATAAGGGTTTCTGTTACTCGACACCCTTGTTAGCACTTGGTGTGACCTGTCAGGAGGTACGTCACTGTATTTTAATGTGCCATTTCTCTAATGACTAATGATGAACATCGTCTCCTGTGCTTATTTGCCTTCTGTATATGTTGTTGGTGAAATGTCTGTTCAAGTCTTTTGCCCATTTTCTAATCAAGTTGTTTGTTTTCTTGCTCCTGGGTTTTCAGAGTTCTTTATATGTTCTGGATACAAGTCCTTTGCCAGATCTGTGGTTAGCAAATGCTTTCTCCCAGGTAATAGCTTGTCTTCTCAAAGATTTTATAAGGGATTTAAAAATATTTGTTCTTGTTATAAAAAATTCAGATGACACAAAGTAAAGTAAAAAGCACAAGTTTTCATTTACCTTCTGCCACCTCCTCCAGCTTTGTTCTCAGAGATAGCCACTGTTGACAGTGTGGTGAGGATCTTTCCAATCCTTTTTATAGTATCATAATTTTCTAGTAAATATATGTTTTGAAAGGGACATTTAAATATCAATATATGTGTATTAAAATTAGTTCTATTACTTTTTAGTCACTAAGTTGCATTTCAAAGAATCTTTTTGTTTTTCTTGCAGCCCAGTAAGTAAAATCATTGTTGGTTTTTTTTCTCTTAAAGTAGTGAGTTTCGATGTAATACTTCAAAAAGCCATGATTTGAGGAAGAGAATTCCAGAAGATAACTATTGAGTGAACTGAATTCAAATAGGTCATTTTATATTTGCTAAAGATTGTGTTAATTGGTTGAAATGACTTTGAAATATGTCCCTTTTCTTACTATAAATGGTAAATTGCTTTTTGCTGTGCCTGTGTGTATACATGTGCAGGTGTGAGCATATACTAACGGCCTCATTGGGCAAAGAATAGTATTGATAACCTCAGAGTAAAATTCTGGCTCATTCCCAAATTTTAGATTGCTCATTTTTCTTCCATTGATTCTTTTGTCCTGTTGGAAATATTCAGCACAGATTTTATACTTGGTTCACATTTTTATTTTTAACTACAGTTTTGGACTTTTTTAACCACAACTGGTCAGAACTTTTTTGAAGAATGAGCTTCATTAAAGCAAGTTGTTTTCATCTTTCCACAGGTCTGAATCCTAGGACCCAGAATAAGGATTCTCTAGAGGACAGTATTTCTACTTCTCCAGACCCAAGTAAGAGGGGGCAGCTGACTGGGGGGGTGGGGAGTAGAAAGGAGGTGGGGTTATGGGGTGGTCTGAGCATGAGGAAGCAAGAGGGAGCTCTGTAGGAACAGAATGGTCTGGAAGTCTACACAGCTCTGGGCTACCAGAGGAAGGACTCTCCAACCTCTCCAGGGGAAAGCAAGGGGAAGGGCCGAATGACCTGTTCCTGGAATGTGATTCAGAGGAACAAGGAAAGGGTAACAGAATTCCTATGATGCCTTTGTGCCAGTCCAGAGCTGGTCTTAGTCCTTACATGCCTAATGATGGCTTTGGGGAAAATTCGGGAAGAAGTAATACGAAGAACTGGAACTGTTTACATACCTGTAGCTGAATATGTTTGGCTTGGGTTGCATTTGTTTTGATTATCCTTGTCCATTGAAATTGTTGAACATCTAAATACAGCTGACCCTTGAAAATGTGGGGGTTGGGGACGAAAAGCTGCATATAACTTGTGACACTCTCAAAACAACTACCGATAGCCCACTGTTGAGCAGAAGCTTTAGTGGTTACATTAACAGTCAATTAACACATATTTTGTATGCTATATGTATTATATACTGTGTTCTTACAATAAGGTAAGCTAGACAAAAGAAAATGTAATTAAGAAAATCATAAGGAAAATACATTTATAGTATTAATTGAAAAACATCCACATATAAGTGGACCCCCGCAGTTCAAACCTGTGTTGTTCAAGGGTCACTGTATTTAAGAGAACATCTAATTATCTACAATGGCAACATACCAGAAAAAAAAATCCTGCCACCTGATAGACTTTATTTTACTTAGCTGTGACCAATGAGTACACATCACTGAATCTTTTTGTTCCCACTTATGGTTAACTTAATGATCTTTTCACTACTTCTTCAGGTCCCTCATATTAGTCATTTTTAGTGGCAATATCAAAGAAGTTACTATATCTCAGTTTGACTAATCATTTCTTATTGGCGTCTATTTGGGTGGTTTCTATTTTTTTTTTTGTGATAGCTTATAACGCAGATACAATGCATTGTGCAGTTGGCATATTTTTTCTTTTGGTTCAGATCCTTGGAACATATACCCAAAAGTATAGTTGGCAGATTATATTCTGGAAAGCTGCTAGCAATGAATAGATGAACGTTTTTCTTCTTTACAACCCCAGCACTGGATTTTGTCATCTGTGTTTATCGTTGTTAATTTAATGGTTCTGAAGTGAAACCTTGTTGGAGGACTTTGTAGGGCTGAAGATACTGGAATTAGAAAAGAGGCCACATTCTTTTCTCAGTGAAAGAGCATCATTAAACTGAGAATTTGGGGCTTTTCTCACCATGGGATTTTGGATCAGGCATTTAAATTCTCTGTATTTGGTACATGCCAGCAGAAAACTTTTCTTCAATGTTTCTATAATCCTGAGTCAGGAAGCTGATGAGGACCAGAATGATCTAAGAGGACATAAAGATATAACTATCTTCTGTTTCTAGCTTTCCTACTGTGGCTTTAATCAGGTGTTTTTCTTCTGGTGCTGGTTCTAAGCAGGAAGTAGGAGTAAGCTTACCCCTTCGTTTGCCATATAGAGAAATTGGGGTAATTGATTAGGCTATTCTGGGCTATGTTTTGATCTTGAAGTGTTAATGAGTTAACAAGACTTGTGCAAAGTCAAACTCATAGAATCAGAGAGTGGAATGGTAGTTGCCAAGAGCTTGGGGACAGGTAGAATTGGGGTGTTACTAATCAATGGACATAAAGTTTCAGTTATGCAAGATGAGTAAGTTCTAGAGATCTGCTATGCACCAAGACCTGTATAGACCATAGAGTTAGGCCTGTCTTGGGTCAAATCATCTTCTCTAAGGCAATGGTGCTGCATGGGACATACTTCCTGCTGTGACTTAGCATATAAGTCCTCTTCTTGTCCTTTAACTCCTGGTTCAATGGGACTCTGTTGTACTGGGTAGCATCTATCATTATATGGTAGAAAGATTCATGAACAGAGAGACCTCTGGTTCCATAACCTCTGGGAGGTTCAGCTTGGCCAAGTGTTTAAAGGGGTTGATGATGCCACCATAACTGCTCCGAAGAGGCGATGTGTGGGCGGACGAGATGACAGAGGTACACCACTGTGAAAGCCACACTGCATTGTGCAAAGATAAGGTCTATGAGGATCTCACTTGGGACTCAGGCTAAGGCATGGAGTGTTTCTGCTTCATATTGTTCCCTCATATAGAGATTTGAAAAATATTCTTCACTAAAATAACTTAAAGAGATAACTGACCTTATTACTTTAACTCAGTGATTCTCAACTAGAGATGATTTTATCCCCTATGGGACATGTGGCAATGTTTGCAGACATTTTTGGTTTTCACAACCAGGACATGCCACTGGCATCTTGTGAGTAGAGTCCAGGGATGCTGCTCAACATCCTGCAATGCATAGGACAACTCTCCACAAAGAATTATGGCTCCTTTAAAGCTCGTCTGGCCAGAGGATCAGAGAAGCGTGGTCTCGTTAGAGGGAGCTAAGTGGTCATCAGTTCTAGGCCCCATTGTTTACCATGAAGCTTTGGACTCCCTCTGGATTTTCTTTGAAAAACCACTATGAAGAATTATCTGGTCTAAAATCTCACTAGCGCTGAGATGGAGAAAGCCTACTTTTAACTAAGAGCAGGCAATTTTAGGCAGACCCATGTGATCAGGCCCACTCTACCGATTGAAGCTTTCATTTCTAGATTAAACTGTTTCTTAAAGTTCTGGCCTTGTAACTTTCCCAAACATCCTTGATTTTTTTTCCTCAAACCCTTTTGAACGTATGATTTATTTTTGCAGTTCCGAAAGTATTCCTGAATTCTGCTACCTTGTGCTGTTTGCTCCAAAATCTGGCTAAGCTCTCTCTTCCTTTCCCTCCCTAGCCACTCTACAGTCCTCACGAGAGGCTCTGTTTTGAGCTCTCTTCTGTTTTTGGAATGTTGATTTGCTTCAATGTGTAATTCTGCCTGCCCTGCCCTGCCCTGCCCTGCAGTAACCTCCCTGGCATTGCAGCTTGTAGCTCTGATCAGCAGAAAATGAAAAGTATCAGCTGTGAATCCCATTTGCATGATGGGATTGGATAAGCACGCGCACCGCATTGTCTAACAAACTGTTTCTCTCTTTCTCTCTCCCCATCCCCTTGCCTGGCAATTTTATCACCTTTCACCATGAACATTTTTCCCTACCCTCCCTTTTTACTTCTCCCCCTACCCTCCACTTCCCACACCCATCCCATGCCGGCTGTGGTGACCACACGTACCTCTTCCCCGTTTACACGAGGCAGTTCTGACACTGTCTGCTCCCCCTGTAGTGCCAGGCTTCTGTTGCACAGTTGGAGTGGACTGGAAGTCTCTCACTACTCCGGCGTGCCTCCCCCTCACCACCGACTACTTCCCTGACCGTCAGGGCCTGCAGAACGACTACACGGAGGGCTGCTATGACCTCCTTCCAGAAGCAGACATGGACAGGTAGGTGTTAGAGGACAGGCTTTGTTTGTAGGGAGGTTCTGGTATGGCCAGGTGTACATCAAAACACTGAATTTTCAAACCTGTGTCCTCTTACATTTAGGAAATTTTATGAGGCAAGAACTGTTAGTTTTCTCTTTAGAATTCTATTGACTTGCCTCCTTTAACCATTTCTCCTCATTGATCCTTTCTTATATTTTCTATTCCAGTCGTTCTGGGCACACTAAATCTGATCTTCGTTTCTAGGATTACCCATGTGGACATCAGATTACCTGCTTTCTTCTTCCACCTCTTGAACTGGTCATTTTTCCCAAAACTAGGTTACAAATTATTAGTTTTATAAACCATCATAGAATAGTTATCAGAGCTGGCTTGTGGGATTGAAGCAAAGGAGAGGGTGGGACTGTGGACTCTTGAGTGTTACTCTGCCCTTAGCCAAGCATAATAATGTGGACCATTGTTCGTTTTTTCAGGAGGGATGAGGAGGGTGTGCAGATGACAGCCCAGCAGGTGTTTGAAGAGTTCATTTGCCAGCGTCTCATGCAGGGCTACCAAATCATAGTGCAGCCCAAGGCACAGAAACCCAACCCTGTCGTCCCGCCCCCACTGAGCAGCAGCCCCCTCTATAGTCGAGGTGAGTTTTTCATTTTTCCTTTTCTACTAAATTTGCATAAGTAAGCTCTCAAGATGGTAGGGAATAAATTTAGGAATAATTGTTTTTCAACACAAAATTTTTGTAAATTTTACTTTACATGAAGAATAAAGTCTTAAAGTCCTGAAACTCTGTTTCATCTTCAACTCTCCTTTTAAGGAAGAGGATATGACCAAGTTCAGGAATGTTACATCCTGGCTTGGGCAGCACCTAGGAGTAGTAGGCAGCTGAGCTAGGACTGAGATATCAAACATCATAGTGAATATTTTAGACACAGAAACCTATATTTATTTATAGTACAGTACCTGACACATACTAGGTCCTCAGATATTTATAAACCTGAAGTTTATACTTGTTCTTTTTTTCCTATACTGGATTCATTTTTTCTTGTCACTGAGGCTTAGTGACTTGAATCAAGAATGGGTCATTTGTGAGTGATAGAGGCTAATAAGTGACAGAGACTCAGTGATGCCAGTTGAGTTGGAGCCAGACTCTGGAGAGCTCTTCTAAAATAAGCCAGGCAGAGAAAGTTAAGTGTGGGCGCCCGGAATCAGAAAGCAGCAATCACTTCCTGGAATAATCATGAGCAACCATTAGCCTCCTGCTTTCTTCTTGCAGCTACCCTAACCACCCAGCCCCAAACTTCAGATCATCTTTGACTCCGTTAATGTTCCCCTGGCCAGAGGATCAGAGAAGCGTGATCCTGTTAGAGGGAACTTAGTGGTCGTCAGGTCCTGGCCCCCGTCGTTTGTGATGAAGCTGTAGACTCTGTCTGGATTTTCTTCAAAAGCCCCTTGTGTTACTTATCACATGTTGCCTCACTTTCATTTTCTAGGCTCTGCTAAATAGTAACCTTTCTGAGTGCCAGGACTATTCAGCTTCATCTTTTTATCCACTAAAATGGAAACCACTATGCCTAGCATACGACATTATGAGTTGATAAATATATGAATTCATTTATTCATTCATTCAACAGTATTTTTGAACTTTCTGTTTTGTGGGGAATTTTTGGTCCCGTGGAAGAAAATAACATTAGTCGAACTATGAAATATAATTCCATGTTATGATAAAGACTGTGAGGAAAAAGTCAAGGGACCTGATCTGGTCTTGAGGGTCAAGGATGGCTTCCTTGAGAAGGTGATGTTTGAGCCGAGACATGAAGTATGTGCAGGAGTTGTTAGAGAAGCAGGTTAGGGGTGGAGAGAAGGAGTAGGTAAGAAGAGCATGCCAGGCAGAGGGATTACTATGTGCAAAGGCCCTGAGGCAGGAGGGGTTGTGACACTTTCTGGGCCCCAAAAGGAGTAAGCCAGAGATATGGCCAGAAATGTCAGGAGACTCAGGCCTCACAGGACCACGTGAAGGATTTTGTTCTTTATTCCAAGAGTAGTGAAATGAATTTGCCTTTAGGGTCAATGGCCCCATCCAGGCTGCCTATTTGCTCTTCTCTGGAATAGTTGCTCAGTGTCCCTTAATTGGTGGTCCGTAATTCCTCTAGTGTCCAGTTCTGTTCCGGCTGATTCACGAGCCTCATATCATGGCTGGTTGGCTAGAGGCTACTCACCTGACTGTATCCTTTCTGGCTATTTTTCTCCTTTCATAAATTTAATCCTTTTTATTTCTATAGTAACAGAAATGGTACCATTGTTATAGTTACTGGAAAAGTGGCCATAATATGTGAGCCTGTGCTACTCACTATTGCAGATTTATTGAATACCAGTTGTGAGCAGGACCGTGTTCCAGTAGTAAATAGAATAGCATCAGCCCTGTCCTTGGAGTTTACAGTCTACTGGGGGAGACAGATGTTAAACTAATGAACCACAAGTATATATTTGATCACAGATTGTGAGGAGTGCTCTGCAGGATTTAAACAGAAATAACTGTGGTGCACCTAATTTAAATGGTGTATAGGTGCCATGCTAGGTGCTCGTGAACGTTATCCCATGACATTGTCTTGACAGCCTGTAGGGAGCTTGTTGCGTGAATGAAAGAATGCTGGGATGGGGATAAGCCCTCTTTCTAGTTTTAGAAAGTGAGACTCAAGAGATTGGGTACCCAAGATCACACAGCTGGCAGGTGAAAGTGCTGGGGTTTGACTTGGGTTCCTTTGAACCTCTTTTATCTGTAATCTGCTTGCCTCTCCTTCGCCATTATCTGGAAAATTCCCACATGCGGAGTGCAGATCTTTTCAGCCTCCACTGTCCTCTCTTCTGACAACTGCCATGCTGCCTGACACTGAACAAGGGGTCTGTGTTTCATTTCTTTCTAGATCACGGAAATCCTGTCTTGGTTCAGTTGTTTATTAAGGTACCTGTGGAATCAGGGATTCAGAGATGAGGAAGACCCTGTCCTTGCCTTTGAAGGCTCGTTGCCTAATAGCTCAACAAATAAATAAGTAGTCCTTTAAGACTGAAATGTGGTATGTCAGTGAGGGAGTCGTGGGAGCTCAGGCCGGTAAGCCAGGTCGACTGCCACCCTGGGGTGAAGACCGTAAATGCCAGAGTGGCAGCTCATACGTAAGTGGAGTCCCACAGTCATCTCAGCCTATTAACATCTTTAGAACTTTCTGGAATGGCATCAAGTTGTTCAGCTTTGACAGTGACATCTGGGTGCTATCAGAATCCCCAGGCTCTAATCTGCTGTTGGTTCAGTAACAGAAAAATCTGCCCAAATCTGCCAACTTTGGGACTTCTTTTTTTTTTTTTAACCAAGAATAATTTTTTTCCATGAAACTACTCCTCAAAAGAAAGTGTTGCCTCTTTTGTTTCTCTTTTTCTGAATCTGTATGGAAGAGAAGTAATTGCCTATTAACAGAATGATCCTCAACCATATGGAAGAAATGATTTTTTTTTTTTTTTCTCTGTTAGGCCTTGTATCCCGAAACCGCCCTGAGGAGGAAGACCAGTACTGGCTGAGTATGGGCAGAACTTTTCACAAAGTGACACTGAAGGATAAGATGATCACAGTGACACGATATCTTCCCAAGTGAGTCCTTGGATATTTAAAGTTTTCAGATGCTGTTCTGAATTGTGTCTACATACTGTCCACATACTGAATTATGTGTATCACACGTAATTCAAACCGGAGAGGTAGTTGAGTGGTTGGTTTTTCTTCTGGAGTTATTGTTTTTTTTTTCCCCTAGGGTTATCTTATGGCTATAGTTCCCCTACTTCCAAAAGGGATTTAATTCAGTTTATGATATTTAGCCTGATTCTTAACAAGCCAAGTAAAAATAAAGAATGTGAGGAGAGAAGAATGAGAAAGTTAGGAAGAGCCGAGAAATCTCCATTACCAGTCTCCAGGGATGAGTTGTTTACTGTGGTCAAGGGTTGAATGCCAAGGATGATGCTAAGTATATTGAGATGGAAAAGGTAGAGAAGGATTGGGAAGGATTCTCTTTTGGACTTCCGGGCACCCCCTTTTTTTTTTCAGGTACCCTTATGAGTCTGCCCAGATCCACTACACCTACAGCCTCTGCCCTTCTCACTCAGACTCGGAGTTCGTCTCCTGTTGGGTAGAATTCTCCCACGAGCGGCTGGAGGAGTACAAGTGGAATTACTTAGATCAGTATATCTGTTCCGCTGGTTCTGAGGACTTCAGGTCAGAGAATGTGCTTTGGCTTTCCATCCTGGCTGCCTTGGGTGTGTCCATATTTTAACAGGTCCAGCCTTTTTTTCTGATTACAAAATGATCTCCGTTTTAGAAAATAATGGAAAAAACAAAAGCATATCTTTACTGGGTTAAAAACTCAGTGATGAGATGGATGGTGGTGATGGTTGCACAACGGTGCGAATATACTTAATGCCATTGAAATGTACACTTAAAGATTGTTAAAGTGGTAAACTTCGTGATGTGTATTTTATCACATAAAAACAACAGACTCAGTGATGATGTTCTCTTTGATGGAACATCAGTGCAAATCATGTTCTTAACATTTTCCTGACTACTTGTGGTGGTGCGTTTTGAATTTTTATGCATGATTTCTGATTACGATGATACAAAGCCACAACTTCACTGGGCCTGGGTGTACAGAATCTTCTCACATCTCTGGAATATAAAGTAAACACAACCGTTAAGTTCTTCCTTCTGAGCTTGTGTTTTTCTTGTTTTTGTTTTTTCCCATTTAAAAAATTATTTTTTAATTATAAGTGACATACAGTGAGCTTGTGTTATTATCTACTTTTTCTCACCACCACTCCCTCTTTCTCCTTTGGCCCTCCATAGTTTAATTGAGTCTCTGAAGTTCTGGAGAACCCGCTTCCTGCTGCTGCCAGCCTGTGTCACGGCCACCAAGCGCATCACGGAGGGAGAAGCCCATTGCGACATCTATGGGGACAGGCCCCGGGCAGACGAGGAGGAGTGGCAGCTCCTGGATGGCTTTATCCGCTTTGTGGAAGGCTTGAACCGGATCCGTAGGCGCCATCGTTCAGATCGCATGATGCGAGTGAGGGCTCCGTGGGGACCGTGCTTGGTCTGGGATGCAGCAACTGTCTCCTATGTCATGGGCCTCTCACTGGCCACTTTATTTACTCCACAATTGTCCAGCATTTACTATAAATCCAAAACAGTGTGTTCTTCTCCATGGCAGGGCAAAGAAGGGAGGGGGCAGTGTTCTGTGGCACAGGGCAACCTGAGGACGCAGCTTCTTGTGCTTCCCAAGTTGGACCCGGTGTCAGTCACAGCTGCTTATGTGATGTGCTGAATTGTTGAGTAGAAGCTCTCAAGAGGGTAACAGCAGCAATATCACTTATATCACTTTTAGATTTTCCAGCACCGTTGGGCATTCATTCAACCACACACTCCCCGATGGGGACACTGGGGCTTATGGGAGTTAAGGGATATGTTAAAGGATATGAGGATACCCAGCTCTGTGTGTGTGTGAGTGTGTGTGTGTATGTGTGTACTGTACACAGATCTAAGGATTTTACAAATATGCAGATGCATGTAACCACCACCACCACAATCAGGATATGGAATAGTTGCCATCACACCAAAAAAACTCCCTCCAGCTACCTGTCATGGCCACACTCTATCCCCATCTCTCACCCCTGATCTGTTCTCCATCACTATATTTTTGTCTTTTTCAAGGGTCATGTAAATGGAATCATGCAATATATAACCTGATGCGGCCTTCTTTCACTCAGCTTCCTGCCTTTGGGGTTCATCCACGTTGTCACTTGCATCAACCATTTGTTCCTTTTCGTTGATGAGTAGTGCTCCATCATCAGCTGTGTTTTTATTGTTTGTTTTTAATCTCAAGTTCAGTGTTCTTTAACCTACCCAGCTGCCTTCTGTACACAGCATCACTTATGATTATACACAGCATCATTTCCAGGAGAGCTTGCTTATGTAGCAGAAAGAACCTTAGTTTTGAAGTCAGGTAACTAGTTTGAATTCCAGTTCTAATGGGATTTGAGATAAGTTAATTAACTTCTCTGAGACTCAGTTTTTTTTCCCGTAAATTAGATATACCGTTATTTACTCCCTAGAGTTGTGATGAGAATAAAATGAGATAATACGCATAAAACATCTCAAAGAGGCAGTTTGTTTTGAGTCAGTAGGCATTAGGGACCTTCAGTTTAAGTGAAAAGCAGTTTTCTGGCATTTACCGAATACTGAGAACCCGTGTTCCTCAGTTAACTGACTCCCAGAGCCTGCAGCAGGACAGATGCAGCTGCAAATGCTGGGGCATGAGTGGCGCCTATTGAAGGGTCCACTTGGGCTGATGGCTTTGTCTCCTCTTCTCTGCTTTAGAAAGGGACAGCCATGAAAGGCTTGCAGATAACCGGACCCATCTCTGCGCATTCCCTCGAGTCATCTGGCCCCCCAGTTGGGAAGAAGGGAACCTCAGCTCTGTCTGCCCTGTTGGAGATGGAGGCCAGTCAGAAGTAAGTGTCTTATTGGAAGAGAGACTTGTCCCCACCCAGTACTCCCTGAGAGTTTTCAGTGCCCTGTTCTTGTGAGTGGAGTGAAATATGATTTCTGTTTGCAAGGAGCCTATAATTTGCACAAAGACACATACACGAAAAGAAAACTGGGTTAATACCTAATGTCAATAACACAAAATAGTCTGGAAGTTACAAATTTGCAATCTGGGCCTTAATTCAAACTACAGATACATTTAGTTTGGCCCGCAAAGTGATTATTTTTGTTAGTTTTGTTTTTCCAATAGACCTTATTTTATAGAGTAGTTTTAGATTCAAAGCAAAATTGAGTAGAAGGTACAGAGATTTCCCGCACACACCCAATCTCCACACATGCATACTTCCCCTATTATCACTATCCCCCACCAGAATGACGCATTTGTTACAATTGTGGAATCTACATTGACACATCATAACCACCCAAAATCCACACGCATCAGTTTACACTTGGTGGCGTACATTCTGTGGTGGCATACATTCTGTGTGTTTAGACAAATTTATAATGACATGTAGCCACCATTAACAGAGTAGCTTCACTGCCCTAAAGACATAAAACATTTTTTAAATATTTGAGCCAAATTTTTTTGTTTGAAGATTTCATATAAAAATGTGGACTTTATATGAATTCTTATTTTAAAAAATATTAGTATACATAACATGCTGCATAGTTGTATTATATAACACACAAGAGAATATATTATAGATAACATAATATAAACTTATAGGTAACACATAAAATTCAGCTCTGCTTGATGTAGTACAGGCTCACTTAACACTGGGTCCACAGTCATACCCAGGTACCATGGGCTGGCACTTGAGCATGGACATGTGCCCTCTGGTTTACAGTAGAACCAGCACACCCTCTGGTTTTGGACTTGTCTTGCACCCTCAGTCATGCTACGTGACCAGCTTCTCTAGGCGTTTGAGTGTGTGGTCCCTTTATAAACAGTAAGTGCTACAGCTCTCAGGTTGCTGGTGGGACCACATCTTACTTGAGAGGGCAGGGACAGCGTTGCAGGAGGTAGAATTTAAGTTGGCCTTATAGGAAGGGAAGCATTTACACAGAGGAGAGGTGGGACTTGGGGAAGGGGAGAAAACATTGCCGTGAGCAGGTAGGACCTGCCCTAGGGTGCATTCCATGCCCTCCTCATCCTCCCAAACAGACCAGGTTCTCTCTGTGCTTTCCAGCATCCTGGGCCTACGTCTGTCTGAGCACTTACCAGTATCATTCTGAGGGCTGTAACCGGTTTACTCATCTTCCCCCCGACTTGTCTGCGCTCTGAGGGCAGAGGCTGTGTGCTGTGCCTGCTATATAGTATGTGCACAATAGATGAGAATGATGGAGAAAGGGATGTGGAGGGTCCCTGTATAAGATGTTAGAGGAGACTGGACCTTGTCTGTCTAGTGTGAGAGTCTCTGTCGCG
>NW_006430462.1:5345032-5346983 GCF_000325575.1 Pteropus alecto
GCAGGAACCTGCATCCATTTGGCTTTCAGAAAGTAGCATGGAATAAGCATGAGGCATAGTGGGAGTTAACAATTACAAAGGCCGCGTGGGAAGTTGGATTCAGGCTGTCCTTACACATTCTCATAGCAAGAGCGATCCTTTGAAAGTTTATTTTAATGGAAAATTTCAAACATAAAAAAGGTAGATGCACTAGTATAATGAATCCCCATTTACCCATCACCCAGCTTCAGTAATTATCCTCGTGGCCAATGATGTTTCATTTTGTCCCACTTGTTCCCATCTTCTTTTTATTTCTTATTAAATCCCAGACATCATATCCTTTCATCTGTAATATTTCAATGTGTATCTCTAAAAGATAAGTACTCTTTAAAAAAAAAAACAAACAAACCATAATACCATAATACCATAATTTACATAAAAAGGTACAGCAATTCCTTAACATCACGAAATATCCATTCAGTGTCTTTACCAGAAGTGGTGTTTTCAGAAATGAGCCCCTTGTATAGGTGGACCCAGTGGGTGGGCCCCAGGAGGCAGAGACCCATTGGTGGGCTCTCATTAGTCCAGGCAAGAGGCAGCAGGCTGGATAGAGGGTGATGATGACATGGAAAGGAAGGGATGCAGAGAGAGAAAGTGAAGAATACAGTGAGGTGACTGGGGGCTGGGGGAGGGTGGACTCATTCCTGAGGGCACTGGGTCCTCTTTAGAAAATATCTTCATCTCCCCAAGGAAAGACCACAGAACTCTGCCTGGCAGGTTCTCCCTCTCACTAATCAAAAAAAAGGAGAAAAAGAACAAGGAACATAGATTGCTCTGAGGGGCGTGAAGCGGGGGCGGGGGAATCTTATTTTAATTTGTCAGTGAGTCACCATTCAGTACGCTCCAAGGAGCATGTTTCTGCTCAGGTTGGAAGAGGAAAGATAGCTTGGGGTGGTGGTGTCCCCGTGTAAGAGATGAGACTCTCAGCTAACCCCATAGCAAGAGGCAGGACAGAATCTAAGCTTTATTCCTTCCCCTGGATCAGTGCTCCTGGGCGACATGGTATGTTTTCTCAGTGCTAGAGGTAGAGAAAAGGGAGCCAGACCTTTATATGATGTGTGCTCACATGGCGTTTTTTACTTATGTGCTTTTCTTTTTCTTTTGTTGCACCAAGCAGATCCAATTTTATTTATTATGAAAACAATATGATAGCAACAGGAAAAAGAATTTTTTAAATGTCACATGTAGTCCTGCCATCTTACGATAACTATTTCTTCCACTTCTCTTCCAGTCTTTCTCCGTAGGCATATACGTTCAGTCAGGCTCTCATGGAAGAAAGAGAGCCCTGGAAGCTTGGCTTTGTGCCGAATAACAGTGTGGCCATGAGCCATCTGGGCAGCAGGTGCCGGTCAAGGGCCTTTGCTGCCCTTGTTAGCTGGGGATAATCTGATGACAACCAAGTCGGAGCAGAAGAGACCTCCACATGGCAGTTGTCACTGCCTCTGTGGAAGCTTGACTAGTGATCCCTTTCCAGCAAAAGGCAGTGTGCCCTCATATATATTCTCACACATATACATATACAATACATATAACTGGTCATTTTGTGACAGTACCCTCCCCTGAGCTATTAGGTAATGAGCCTTCAAAGGCAAGGACAGGGTTTTCCTCATCTCTGAATCCCTGATTCCACAGGTCAGCACGTAACGGGCAACTCAGCGAATTATCACATACATCAGACGATGCATCTGAGGGGACACTGGGGGGTAACCAAGGCTTCCTGCTACTGCTGTCCCAGGCTTGGGCCGCTGCAGCCTTCAGGAAGTGCAAGAGCATGTCACAGTGTGCGTTTGTGAATGAGACTCAGAGGAAAACACAGTGCGATGAGGTAGAGAGGGAGACAGTGGACAGGAGAAGGAATCCAGCATTTATTCTGCTTTTCCTATGTGAATTATACCTCAGAGTAACCAAGTAA
>NW_006430462.1:5347015-5377423 GCF_000325575.1 Pteropus alecto
TATTCCAGCTAATAGGTACAAAAGGAATGATAGAATGTTACCATGTGTAGTTTTTAATGAACTTAATGGGTCCAGCAGAGATCATCAGCGACAACCAGTATCACCAGAGAGAGACCACTAGACATTGTGGGCCTCTAGACAGAAGTACATGACACACTTAGGAAGAATTCTTGCCCCAAATTGAACCTAAATTTCCTCAAACTTTTAGATATAATTTCTGATTGTCAGGAAGTGCAGGGCACAGAGGAACATGATAAACAATAAAGAGACATAATCAGCTCATCCAGACTGTAAATTTACGGGATGAACCAGCTACTTTCTTCAACAAATAAATTGCAAGGATGAGGAGAGATGAAAAGGAGTTTATATCTTAAAAGAGACGTAAGAGACACAACTTATTATAATGTAGGGGCCTTAGCTGAATTCTGTTTTCAACGAACTGTAAAGGAATTTTTGGAGATAATTAGAGAAATATTTATTAGAAAATTAAATAAATGTTTCGAGTCTAGTGATGGAATTGTGATTATATATTTTTTAACTTATTTTCTTTTAGAGATACAGTATATACTGCAGTGTTTATGTATGAAATAATATCATGTGAGTTTTGCTTCAAAGTAATCAGGGTGGATAGGTAGAGTGTATAGATGAAACAAGATTGGCTCTAAATAAATAATTTTGGGGTCTGGGTAGGTATATCTGAAATGTTTCCATAATAAAAACTAAAAAGGAATGTAACAGGTTACTATGGAAACTGATTTTTAATCTCTGGGATAAGATTACTTCACTGTTAGTAACAAACATGTCAGAATTTAAGACTAGAGAAGTGTCACAGGTTGGATTCCTGGGGAAGCAGACTGAGATGGAGTTTAACATGTAGGATTTTTATTAAAGTCTTAGGCTCAACACCTGTGGGAGGGAGAAGAAGGGAGAAGTAGAAGTGGACAAAAGCCGAGATGCGGTGAAGACCCAGTGACAGCCTCAAGCCACCTCACTCATGCTCTGGAGCTAGAACAGCCTTCGGAGATGAGCTGGGTTGGGCCAACATAGCCAGGCCTTTCCACCCCCTCACTGATCATTCATTGTCGGCGTGCAGCCTGAGGAGGGGCGAGAGCTTGCACGAGGCTGCTCTGCAGCTGGGGCTATCCCTGAAGGGGCTGACAGCTGAGCCTGCTGGACAACACGTCCAGCTACTATGGCAACAAGGCCAAGGCAGAGGGATCTGGGTGGCACTTTGTAGTGTCCACCACAAGAAGTATATACTGCAATAATAATGAAGTGTTTAAGACTATAATGAGAGCCTTCTGAAACCAAATAAAATTTCAGTGATATTTTAAAGCTAATTTGTGGGAGCATTTAAGTTATAATAGTTCATAGTTAATTTTAGTATGGAAAAAATTAGGAAAATAATATGTACATCAGAACCAGGATGAGATGAGATGTTATAAGAAAATCACAATTGTCTTCTGTTATGAGATCATGTCTGTTAGATATGTCTGGGTTTTTTGGGGGGAAGAGGAGGGAATGTAAGTGTGTATGTCTGCAATATTAACATAAACCTTCAAAGTGTGTAGAGAGTCAACACAATTCCCCCCATTAAGGTTATGCCACATGTTAATGCAGCCCTAATTTCAGAATGTGCTTCTTTCTCAGAGGATTAAAAAAAATGATGTTCATGGATGGAGTCACTCACACCATGTCACTTGCCTTTTCAAAGTTATATGTAAGCACCAGGAGCTGCCAAGATGCTTTTAAAATTGGGCTGTTTTCTGATTTACTGTGGACGGCTGGAGATTGTTCAGGCAGTGAATGAAATTAAGGGTGTCATGTAGGGCCCGAAGGAGAAACAAAGCAGAAGTGTTGACAGCAGCAGACCTGTCTTCATTTCATCTTGGCTAACGGGGGTCCTTCACCAGGAGGTTCTGAGCAAGCCACAGTCGTGTGCGTTTCCTTCTTTCAGGTGCCTGGGAGAACAGCAGGCAGCTGTGCATGGTGGCAAGAGCTTGGCCCAGCCAGGCGAGAGCAGCAGCGTTACCATGACTCCCACCTACGTGGACAGCCCACGAAAGGTAAAGGAGGCCACTCCAGCAGGGAACATATTCTGAGACCCAGTGTGGAGGGCAGAATGGATAGCCGCGAATGTGCTGAAGATTTGGGTGAATTCTACCCTGAGCCCTTTTAAGCATTCCTATTATTGTTGAGGAACTTTCCTACTCACAGTTGTAAGGAAGCGAACTGTTAGATAAGTGCAGATACACAGCAGTCAGGCTAAACAGTATTGGTCAGGGCCCAGGATTTGGCTTGAGCTTTAAAACTGGCCATCTGGTTTTCCTTTAGTTGCATCTTTGACTCTCCCAGGGAAGGTGGGGGATGGGGGGAGGTAGAAAGCTACTGAAGCAGCTTTCATGAGAGCACGCTCTTTTTTTTTTCTTTTTCTTTTTTTTAACTCCCTACAAACAAAAGTCCAGGACCAGAGAGCTCACTCTTTGGTAATGCTTAGACTCCTGAGAAATATAGTCCAACAAGAGCATCCTGTGGGAAAAAAACAAAACCTTAGTTTTTGAGCCTCTTTATGGAATAGCAAGTAGAGCATAGGGGCTGAAAACTCCATAGGTCAGGCTTTTTGTATCTTTTAAGACCCATAGTCTTGGCTCTATCAACTCTTTCTGGGAAATTCAGACTCTGAGATCATTCTGATATGGTAGGATGAGCTGATGGTATGTTCTTTTATCTGGTCCCTATCACTAGGAAATGAAGGAAATTTAATAGCTATATTTTCTTTTCAGAATTGTGGCCAAATTGTATATCTATCCATGTGTTTATTTTACTTCCATATCATGAACATTTCCCCATGATGTCATTAAATATTTTTCAAAAGCATGATTTTAAAAATTAAATTATATAGTATTATATCATGTGAAAAGACTTTATAACTTACGAAAATTTTTGTTCAAAATGTAGATGATGTATGATTTTTAAAAATAATTTTTGGTAATCCATAAATTATTATAATTATGCTACAATGTATCAATTATAAATAATACTGCAAATAACATCTTTGCATATAATGATTTGACCACATCTCTGATTATTTCTTTAGGATAAATTGTTAGAATTAGACTACTATGATGGAGGGATTAAAATCTGAGAAAAAGTGTAACAGGCTACAGGCAGCTTTTATGATATCAAGATCAGAGGTTGGCAAATCTTGATAAATATGTATTTTGTGGGCCAAGAGGCAAGATCAAAGCTTTTGTGTAGGTACTTCCATAACCATTAAAAAATTTAAAAACTACTCTTAGTTCATAGGCTATAATAAACCAGTGGCTGGATTTGGCCATTAAGCTGTAGTTCACTGACCCAGCTGTAGGCAGTGACTTTAGGTGCAGTCCCAAGGATAGTCTGCACACAAGGAATGATCTGTTGGTCATGGAAGAGGCTTCTCACCTGTCCTCCCTCCTGCGTACATAAATCTCAGCAGCATTAGCACCTTCATTCCTATATGTTCTGGCAAAGAAGGGACATAGATGGAACAATGAGAACACATAAGTACCTTGTGTGCTGTCCATTAGCTTTGACCTCTGCCTATTGCCATCTTTGAGAATTAGCTACAGTGCCAGGGACAGAACTGAAAAGTAGAGAAATTTTAGAGCCACAAGCGTTAGGTTAAGATGCACCAACAACCAAATATTAAATTACTGTTTAGAACACTCTCCTAATCTTCCAACTGAAACTGAACACTGAAATCTACATAGATGGCCATCACTCATGCCGGATGTAGATTTCGTGTAGTCAAGGAGAAGCAAAGGTGTTACGAGATGGCCAAAGTGAAGAGCCCCGGCTGACATACTCAGAAACGTCCAACAGTGTCTCTAGTCAGATGCTTGTGTCGGGACGCGTGGAGGGGTACCTGAATTTGCATCTCTATCGCCTCATTTCTGTGGTTTGTTACTTGAGTTCGTAGTGGTTTGTAGAAAATAGCAGCAGTATTGATTTAAATGAACAGCCAAATATTTCAGTGATTCTAATTTTAGAATTGAACAAAAGTTGTAGGAAAACAGAGACCTTCAGATTTATCAAGTGCTTTTTCCGAATTTCAATGGTAATACATAAAAAGTAAAAAGATTTTGAAGGGGCAAGAGGACACTTCCTGACCTTAAGAAAGAGGGAAGGAAGGGTCTTTGGAAATGTCTGCTATGTCGTTTTTGTTTCAAATTCATGGCAACTTGAACTCCACAAGAACAGGGTGGGGAGGGGAAGATAGCTTCAGGGAGCCTACCCACCCCAGTGAGTACATATATATCTGACATCGTGGCTTCTCGGGTATTTTGTTACACAGCCAGTGGAGGAGAAGGTGTTGCTGCTTCTGATCTCCCGTTTGCTCAGAAAATTAAGCAAGAAAGTTTTCCTGCATGGAATCCTCCCATCTGGCTGCCATGTTTAGTAACAGGCAGAATTGAGAACCTCAAGCCTCTGTGTATCTCTCCACGTGGGCTGCTGGTAACCCAGCTGACCACTGAAGCCTGTCACTTGCAACTTCCTACAAGCTGCCCTTTGGCCTCTTCTCTCCTTCTTGGCATAGGTCTGAAGGAAGTTCAGAGCTATGTGGGAGGGTGCAAGCATCCAAGACAGGCTCTGAGGAGACCTGAGGGAGCTTGGATGTCCCTTCTAACCTAGGTGCTATCTCCCACATGGATGGGATATTCTGCCCAAGAAGGTGTGAGTTCCTGCTAATGCTCTGCATTTGGATATTGTCTTCCTGGGTGGATCTCTCTCGTGCACCCCGACCCATTCCCTTCATATTCCCTTGTTTCTTTCCTTCCCTCCTTGTTTTTATTTTTATTTTTTTCTTTTATACCCCTCTCCTTCCTCCTATGGTTCACCACTGGTCCACATTCCGTTCCTTCACTCCCTTGAACCTGCTGCTGCCGCCGCTGCGTCCTCCTCCTCTGACTTCAGGATGGGGCCTTTTTTATGGAGTTTGTCCGCAGCCCGCGTACAGCGTCATCTGCCTTCTACCCTCAGGTCAGTTAAACTCTGCAGCCCATGCATGCCTGTCCTGTCAGCAGAAGCCTTCTGCTCGGCTCTGAACAGATGGAGTTGGACTGCAGCTGAGTTTCAAGGGCAGGTGAAACTGAATTTGGTCCCAGAAGTGTGCATTCCCATTCATAGATTTAGCGGCTTCAAAGGGGGATGGAAATGATTAATGTCAGGGAACAAATGATCTCACCAGTGTTGACTCAGTGTTTCCTATCTCTGCCTGTTCATTTCACATATTGCCACTGATTCTCTGCCATGTGACAGCATCTTCCCTTTTAGGTGTTTTTGTCCGTGTCATATAAGCAACATGAAATATGCTTACTTAATGAATGAGCGCTGAGTTTTTCCCTCTCAGTACAAACAAGATTTTTAACAGTGTGGCAAGAAGTGGTGAAAAACAGAGCAAACGTTTATTAATAGGCATGCGCTTTGTCAGAGGCTAGTGGTGTGTGACCCTGGGCAGCTCATCCAGCCTCTGGACTTCCCTTAACTCATCTGTCAAATAAAAGGGTTTGGACCAGATCTCCAAGGGCCTTCCACGTCCTAACATTCTTCAGTTACTCTCTGCCAAGCACATAGTATTATCTCATTTCATCCTCACAGCATAACCTATGAGTTAAGTAGTTTTATTGCAGTTTTATAAATGGAGAAATTGAGGGACAAAGGAGGTGTGTTGGGTTCATCTAGGACCAACAGGCTTAACTCCTGACCCCCACCTCCCCACTCTGTAATTACCGTTCTGACAGGTCCTATGTGAAGAGAAACTAGACTCCCTGCCCTTTATCATGACCCTTAAGTATATGAAATTGGCTTAGTTGCAGAGATTTGAAAGTGTTACGAGGGTTTGTGCAGAGAAAGGCAGGCTAAGGGGAATGGGACTTAGAGGTTCAAGGGTAAAGGTTAAAGAATCCTTATCTGATGGAAGTCAGAAAACCAACATTACTTGAGTACCTACTCCACCAGCTGTCGTGCAATGGTCTCTGCAAACATAATCTTCACAACAGTGTTTGAGGGGCGGTATCATCACCCCAATTTCCAGATAAGGAAACTAAGGCTTAAAGATGTTACCTGGTCAAAGAGCGTACAACTAGTAAGTGGCTGAGCCCCTGCACCCTCCTGCCCACCATGCTGGGAGGGGAAGGGGTCAGTTACCGTTAGAGTCTTCCCTTCCTTTGGGTTGCAGAGGATGCCATACCTGTCTGTGCAGGTCTTCAGAGGTCTGCGCCTGCCTTTTCCAGTGAGCTGTGTGACCCTGGGCAAATCCCTGTCAGGACCTCTGAGTCCTATTCCAAGAATCTCTCATCTCTGAGTGTGGGAGGCACACTGCATTTTTGGTTTAGAACAAAATCGGTCAGATTTTTTAAACTTTTACTTTTTAACAAGAGACCCTCTTGTGACAAGTTTTGGATTTAGATTATAATTTAACATAAGAAAAATCAACTGAGCTGGAAGAAAAGAATTGTTTTATAAATCCTAAAATAGTCCCCATAGTTTCACAGTGGTGAATTTGCCAGTATAACAAAAGTGGACGAGTTAGCGCAAATGGAAATAGCAAATAGAGATGGATGTTAAGAGAGGCACGTGAATAAAGTTTATATTACCCACCAGGTGTGTTGTTAAGAAGATAGATAATTAAAATTATCTATACTCATATTAGATATAGTAAGGGAGCTCTCTATACTTACACAAAATTATATTATGCTTTGTTTATTTTTGTTTTATTTATTATTAAAATATACATAACATAAAATTTGCTTTGTTTGCTTTCTCACACAGCTTGGAGAGTGAAGGGGGTCAGCTCCTTTCAGATCTTGACTTCAGCACCGTACCAGGGAGCTGCTTTAGGCACGATAATTAACCTCCTGAACCTCAGTTTTCTCTTTTGTAGAAGGAAATAAAAATAATTTCCTTGTAGGGTTGTTTGAGGATTAGAAGTCATATCTGTTTCTCAACAAATTTCAAGGGAATGAAATCACGTAGAGCATATGTACAATTAAGTTATGTGTCAGTGACACAAAGATAACCAGAAAAACCCCACGTATTTAGAAAGTAAACAAGACACTTCTAGTAATGCATGAGGCATGAATGATATATGTAAGGCTGCTGGCATGGTGTGTGGTATGTGCTGGCCACACAGTGCAATACTAGTTTAGATGAGGATTACTGCAATGCCAGATTTCAGTGTCCATTTTGCACATGTGTTTATTAGTGCCTACTCCCTATTCCTGCTCTACTCTCCACCCTAAAAAGCGAAGAGTGTTCAGTGAGCTCCTTAAGAATGGGGCTACTTGTTAAGACTGTCCATGCAGGCTCTGGCATCAAGCTGCCTGTGACTCCACAGACTGACTGTGAGCCTTTCAGCAACTACACTAACCTCTCTGTACCTTGGGTTTCTCTTTCGTACAATGTGACTGATAAATGTGTTCTCCTTATGTAGAGTTGCTGTGAGAGCAAAAGGGGACGAGGCATCTTTGTGGCTAGCTCAGGGCCCCTGACATAAAGTAGATTCTCCATACATGTATCTGTGTGTGGGAGAGGGAGAGAAAAAAGGGGAGGGGAGAGAGGGAGGAAGGATCAGGCAGGGTACAAACTAGTGAATGAGCTTGAATGAGCCAGGCAGCTCTTTTCTCTTCAGTATGTGTGTAAAAATGCACTTAGACTAGGTGACCTCTCCTGCGCCTTTTATCTCTGAAATTCTGGGATGACCCTATTAGACCTTGGAGAGTAAGTCCTCCAGCTCTGGCTGAGTCACAAAGGTGTAGCCTGTGATTTCTGCCCCTCAGTGCAGCTCTCTGCTAAGAAGGGGTTCCTGTTGGCCAAGGGAAGGGAGGCATCACCCCAGACTTTGATTCTGCTAAGGAAAGGAAGTTCCTGTAAAATTAAAACAGACAGCAGTACACAGAGCTGGTATCAGAGCTATGCATGAGGTTTGGAAAATGGTTCTTTGTGCTACCAGTTCATCATTCTAATGATAATGTGTCACTCTCTGTCTGATAACCAGAGTTACATA
The DNA here is from genome assembly GCF_000325575.1 of Pteropus alecto. Lineage (NCBI taxonomy): Eukaryota > Metazoa > Chordata > Mammalia > Chiroptera > Pteropodidae > Pteropus > Pteropus alecto. The sequence continues at coordinate 5,355,063 of NW_006430462.1, forward strand.
GTTTTCCTCTCCATTGATTTTTATCATCACTGACTTACAAAAGAATTTAGAGGGCATGAGAAACAGTTACGGGATTTTCCTCAGAAGTCAGCCTCATGATGTCTTTTGTCTGCAGTTTGGAGCCTGAAGGAACATTATGGTCAGGGAGACAGGCTCCTGATACATGAAGCCTGAGCCAGTGTTAGGGTCTCTTCCCTCCCCTATCCTCAGACCTCAGAGTTACTCTCTCAAGGAGGCTTGACTTTCAGCAACTCAGCCCAGCATGTCTCCTTGGTAAATGTGTCTGGAGTCATCTACTTCTCTCCCTCACGTCTGTCACCACCGCCGCCCCCCCCACTGCCCCACCCCCGAGTACAAGTGACCATTTCTCACCCTGATCCTGCAGCAGCCTCTGGCGCGGTCTCCCTGCTTCCATCCTAGCCCTCTCCAGTCTTGTTTCCTAGCCTGCCTCCAGGATTTACCTTTTGAAGTGAAAATCTGATTGTGTCAGCCCTGATTAAACCTTTCCATGGTATATTAATTAACTCGGGGTGCTGTAGCAAAATACCATAGGCTGGGTGGCTTAAACAACACATGACTTCTCACAGTTCTGGAGGCTGAGAAGTCCAAGATCAAGGTGCCAACACATTCATTTTCTGGTGAGGGCCCTCTTCTGGCTTGCAGGTGGCCACCTTCCCACTATATCCTCACATGGCAGAGAGAGACAGCGTGCGCGTGAGCAAGTTCTGGTCTCTCTTCCTACGAGGGCACTCATCATCATGGCGGCTTCATCTTCATGACCTCATCTAGACCTAACTATCTCCGGAAGGTCCCACCTCCAAACACCATCACACTAAGGGGTTAGGACATCAACATAGGAATTTGGGGGGCACACATTCAGTCCGTGGCACATAGCTTTCTTTCCTTTACGATAAAGGCCAAAATCCTTATGATGGCCCAAAAGTCCTACGTGATCGAGCCCCTGCTTGCATTTCCAGCCTCATCTCCCACCACCCTCGTCCTCACTCTTGCACTCGAGCGACACAGGCCTTTCTCTAGACCACTGTAGACAACAGGTTTCCTGCTGCCATGCCTTGCCACATGCTGTTCCCCTGATTGTGCCTAGTTGATTCTTACTCATCTAGTCAGATCTCACTTCTTGAACTCGTATGGCACCAGTGCTTGTCCTTGCAGCACGTCTCATTGTCCTGCTTTTGTGTTTGTATGACTGGGGTTAATGCCCATCTTCTCCGTGTGCTGAGAAGGCAGCTGCCATGTGTGTTGCTCACTGTTGATTCTTCAGCATCTAGCAGTCACTTAGGAAGGACTCAGGAAATACTGCCTTGGAGATGCCAGTGCAGGAGATGGACATTAAAAGTTTGTTTAAGCAGTAGAACGCTTTCTTTGATAATTTACACAAAACCCTGAGCTATATACCCAATAAACATGGAACCGTCTGGCTTAAGTTTGTAAGGAGGGGGGTGAAGAAGGTTCACAGTCCCCAGCACTCATACCCTGTGATGGCCCCAGAGATGCTACCACAGACCCCCAACATTCAGCAGAATGCACTTTCGGGCCATGGCTGTTAGGGCAGCAGTTTTCAGTGTGCTCATGGGAGAACAGAGGGAGTTTTCTGGGGAGTCAGAGGTGATGTGACCCAAAGTGGACTTTTTACCCTTTGATCTGTTTTCTCTCTTCAGAGACATGAATTGAAAGGCTCTGTTCCAAGGGCTCAGTCCCCCCAGCAGACACCAGGGGCATACTAATCAACCTTTGCCCTAATCTAAACCCTACCCCATCGGTCAGGTACTTATCAGAGGTGTCTACATGCAAGACTTCCTCAAGGAGCATGGTGGTTCACCCGAAGGCTGATCGCTCCATTCCCAACTCCTGAAAACATGTTCGGCCTTGCTGTGTTTTTAAAATTTTTGAATTGGTTGGAAATATTTAAAAGTCAGGAGATTTTGTACAAAAATCCAAATTTCTGTCTTATATTGTAAAATCAGCTAGACATCAGGCCTGGGTTCCTTCCCACCAACCGCAAAGCAGCTTGTGGCTTTTCCTTTTATAATTTTAATACTTAGCCAGCTGTGCCAATACATACCTACCGGCCCCGTACACACGTTTTGTTTGCAGCCTTTGCTGTAGAACCGTGTCATCCAGTTGAACTTTCTGCCGAGGTGGAAATGTTCTCTATTTACACTGTCCAGCACTGTCGCCACAAGTCACACATGGCCAATGAGCATTTGTCAAGTGGCTGGTGCACTGAGGAACTGAATTTTACATTTTTATTTTAATTATATTTAAATTGCCACATACAGCTAGTAGCTACTGTATTGGATGGCACAGCTCTAGACATCTAAAATGTTATTGTTAGAGTACTTATTTAGACTTTAGAATTTCACGCTTTTCCTAAGCATTTTTTCTCTTTTTTTTTTTTTCACATTTCTTCTACCCTTGTTTACTGGATTTTCTTGTGTATTTATTTTATCTCATTATTTGTCTGTTTATTGATAGTTTCATCTTTTTTTGGAGTGATGCAAGATGGAAACATATGAGTAACCCATTCAGAATAAGGGGTTAGGATGGACAGGAGGAGGAAGGCTGTACTTGGGGAGAAAATTCAGTTCAATTGAGATCGCACATCCTGAGCACCTGCTGGCTGTAGGGCTATGCCAAGTGCCTAGGGAGACAAGGGATGAAAGTACTTTATGGACATTACTTATTTAATGTCTCCTTTCCCTCTCCACCTCCAAATGGTAAGCTCCATGAGGGCAGTGGAGAGGGCTTTGATTTGGAATGATATTCTTTCCTTCCCTGATATTATAAAACTTGGAAAACATCCTGGCTATCTGGCTGGGAGTTATTCCCAAGCTCTTCAGCTCTAAAAGGTATATGGGATTCTGTCACAAGTCTTTTTACCATTTACCTATGAGCCTCAATGCACAGTGGGAGAGCTGGGCTGGCAGATCTGGCTTCCTGGTGGTTGATTGTCCTCCAGCATGACAGGTTGGAGGCCTGTGGGGGCGCCTGTTATGGTTGGTGCTAATCTCAGAGGCATCCCTGGCGGAGCCTCCTCCCTCACCATCTCCCACAGCTTTGGGTGTGTGGGGAGGTGGGAGGAGACTGGTGATTGATGTTGCTGGTGAGGGTTTGTTTGTTTAACTAAATGCCAGACTTTGTTTGAATTTTATCAGTTTTCTTATTAATGTCCATTTTCTGTTCCAGAATTCAATCTGGGGCCCCACGTTGCATTTAGGGGTCATGTCTCCCCAGTCTCTTCTTGTCTGTGACAGTTTCTCAGTCTTTCCTTGTTCTTTTATGGCCTTGATAGTCTTGAGAAGTCCTGGCCAAATATACCATAGAATGTCTCTAAATCTAGGTTGGTCTGATGTTTTTCTTATGGTTAGACTGGAGTTATGAGTTTTTGAAAAGAATGCCACGGAGGTGAAGTATGCTTCTCATCACTTCATATCGGGATACACAAGATTCGCATATCACCAGTGACATAAATCTTCATCACTTAGTGATGTAGTATTTGCCAGCTGTCTCCACTATGAAGTTATTATTTTTCCTTTTCTATATTCTATTCTTTGGAAGCAAGTCACTAAATCTAGCCCACTCAAAAGAGGAGGGAGAGATTAAACTCCACTTCCCGGAAGGGGGGAGTATCTACTTAGGTTAAATGGAATCCTCTCTGAGGAAGATTTTGGATGAAGTTCCTAAAATGAAATTGCATTCTAGCCAAGCACCTCCCTCCGCTTAGCTCTTTCCAGGCCTCTGTCCATCCAGCCTTCCTTGTCTTTTTGCTTTCTACTGGTCTTATTCCAAAAAGTTATTTCAGGTGGATTATGGAGGTAAAAGCAACCTCCAGAATAAAAAATGTGACTAGATTGTCACATTCAGGGGAAATAAAAGAAATGAAAAAATAAGACATAAAGTGAGGTCTTAGATCGAAATTCGGCCCTGAACTTCTTGGTTTCCAACAAAAGTGGGAAACCTCTGTTGCAGGATTCATAGTGGTCATAAGATAAAGACAAAGTAGTTGCTCAGGAGAAGCATCAGTTTTCCCGGTATTAAAATCTGAGCAAAATGCCTTTCTATGCAGCCTCTTAAAAGATGGACATTGTGTGATAGAGAGCAGGCGTCAGAAACTGGGGCAAATCTGGCCTACCACCTGCTTTTATAAATAAAGTTTTATCAGAGCAGAGCCATGCCCATTCGTTTACATTGTCTATAGCTGCTTTTGTGCTTTTTCGTGCAGAGTTGAGTTGTTGTAACAGGCCTTCTGGCTCACAAAGCCTAAAATATTTACTATCTGGTCCTTTACAAAAAATGTTTGCCAATTTCTGATTTAGAGGATAACTCCCTAACCACATCTCTAAGATAAAACAGTAGGAATCACTTAACTTTTGGTAATATCCTGCAGTATAGGCCAGTGGGACAGCTCTCAGGGTGCAGTAGATGAAAGATAACCCCATTATAGGTATGTAGAAGGCAGCACATAAGAGCCACTCTTATGTCCCTAAGAAATGTGTCTAATCTCCTTCAATTAGTTTCTTTTAATTTAAAATTAGAGTGTAGTACCTGTTCCTAAGTCTTGCTGGTTGGAGGCAGATGGTGATTGGTAAATGCAAGCTGCCTCTTACCGTATTTCTCCATGTATTTATGGTGCTGGCAGAGTCTATGTAGTTCTTTTTTTTTTTGCGAATTATTGAGCCTGCTATAGGCAAAAGATTTCCTTCAGAACCAGGGGCAATGTTGCCTCTCAAGGGATATTTGGTAATCTCTTGAGACATTTTTATTTGTCACAACTAGGATGAGGGAGATAGTAAGGGGGCTATTACTGGCATCTGGTGTGTAGAAGCTGGGGGTGCTGCTTTATATCCTACACAAGATAGCGCCCCTCCCCACAACAGACTCATCTATCTCTAAATGGCAGTAGTGTCAAGGTTGAGACACCCTGTCTTAGAAGGAGTGATTTTTACATCATACAACAAAATATCTGATAATATAAGGCTCCATTGTGGAAGTACTCAAGTACTCCTAGTCCCATGTAAGAGAGACTAGGAGTCTTATATTTTTCCAGAAATGCTCTGACAATTTTATCATTCTTTCCAGATATTTGCTGTGGGGTAGAGCCTTTCAAGGTGAGCAGGTCATAATCCTGCTCTTCAGGACATTTAAAGGGAATGAGACAGATATGACACCAAAATCCAGCAGCTACCAGGGCAAGATCATAGAGGTCCAAAGTGGAGAGGAAGATGGCTTCCGTTTGGGGGTTGGGGTGGAGTGATTCAGGAAACATTTTACTAAAAGAGCAGCATTTGAAATGGTCCTTGGAAAATGATGGATTTTTAGCCTGTGGTTGTGGGGAAGGGGATCTTAGAGTGGCCAGGCACATAGACAGAATTAAACACACAGGTTTTGCTTTGGCTAGAAATATATACATAAGTGACAGTGCGGTGGGATCACAGGTCAGGGCTGTTTGTGTAGGACCGTTCTCATGGGGAGACTTGAAAGATTTCAGAGTAACAGTAATGGGATTGGAACTGTCCTTTGGGGAGATGAAAATGGAAGTAACTTGCAGGTAGGGTTTTCGGAGGGGAGGCTGTAGTCAGGGGAGTCAGGAGACTTGTATAGCCCTCTGAGTGTAGAAGTAGTAGAAAGGGCATGACTTGAAAAGACACATGAGTTGGCAGAGGGGAGGCCACAGGATAGGGCTTCTCTTTGGAGTGAAGCTAGAGAAGGGAGCTATCCATTGCCCCCTGAGGTTCGAGCCTGGGCAGTTAAAAGGCTCATTGTACCACCGACAGACGCAGGAAAGGAGGTGGGGTCGGAAAGCATGAGCCAATGTAAGTGGAGGGTGCCTGCTGTAATACTCACCCGTTTGTCTCTGTGTTTTCCCTCCCTCCTCCCAATCTCATCATAAGAAATGATTTTGACTTCTTTACTTTCAATTGATGATTTTCTTTAGCGTAAACCTTGTGGTTCAAGTCAGGAGCTGGAGCTCTTTCTTTGGTCCTGGAGATTTACTGTGAACAGTGGCCTCCTGTTGCTCTGATAGAAGGCTGTGCACACAAGGCTGTCGGTGGTCCCTAGACTCCTCTAGCTCTTCCACCAGGGGCCAGCGAGACTGGGAGTGAGGATGGAAAGGACCACGGATGTAAATAGCCTTAAAAAATGTGTGTGTATACGTGTGTTAATTTTAAAATCTCCTACAGGTATCCGTGGACCAGACGGCCATTCCAGTGTTGGATGGCACCAGTTTGGGGGTAAACACAGGACAATCCATGGATCGAAGCAACAGCCAGACCTTTGGGAACTCCCAGAACTCAGGGGAACAGGGCTTCACCTCTGCAAACCCCAGTGACAGCAGGTGAGATTCAGAATCACCAAACTCGTGCTCCTGGACTGTGGGGACGGTCTAACAGAGGCCGCGGAGGCCAGGAGTCCCAAGTCCATTATAATTGGGAGCCTGGGCCAGTCAGTCCTTACCAGGCCCTGCTTGATGGGGCTAAGGATCATTTCCCTGCCTTCCTCGCAGGATAGCTAAGAGGGTCTCACAGAAGCATAGACCAGTGTCAGTCACCGTGCAGGGCTGAGCTCCAGGAAGGGGGCCCAGACCAAGTCTGTCCTGTTCAGCGTGGCACTCATGGCATGATGACGTACATATGATAGCGTGCAGTTAGTACATGCCACTTGAGGAAATGAACAAACAGTGAATAATGAGTCACTAATAGTGGCCAAACATGGCAGTTTTGTTCCTACTCGTGCATGCACAGAGGGAAAATAAGCTGCTTAGACCTCATTTGCTTGAGGAAGTGCCCCAGTTTTTAATACTGTGGTCAAATCTGAGAAACTTCTTTTTTATTTCCTAATTGCTTTATAATGATCTGCCCAGTCTGTCCTTATTGCCTCGCCGTATTAACTGAGCAGTCCTTGGCTAAGTATTCTAAGAAACTTGACTTTTGCATCCCTTCACCTGAGAGCAGAGGGTCCTCTGGGATAGTCACTCAGTTTCCTCTATGTCATATGTTCTGTGCTCGCTTTTCCCGTGTCTCTTGCACGTGCGGCTTATTCATATTGACCAGTAGAAGTGATGATCAGAGGCATAGGCAGGTCGGGGCTTTTCTAGTCTCTGTCATTTCCGAGGCCCAAATCCCCACCAAGCCTGGCTGGCTTTTTAGCTCTGGCCATGGAGGGGATTGGAGGGGGCTGCCTGGTGCACTGGAAGGGAGTGCGTTTCTCTGCTTCCTCATTGCTTACCAGGGTAGAGTAGCAGGTTTTCTTCTGCTTTTTGAGGAAAAGAGGAACTAGGGATGTTTAGGCTAGAGATGGAGACCAAAAATGACACGAATCAGGATCAATGACTGAAAATTACAGAGAACAGATTCCATTTCATGATAAAGAACTTACTAGCAGTTGTACTGCCACAGGGAAATGGGCCTCCTTGGAAAAGCCTAGTTCTGTGCCCTTGAAGATGTTCACACAGATGGGACAACTCCTGTCCAGACTCTTGTAGCAGGGGCTCGGGCATTCAAAGGAAATTCACTTCCAGGGTCCTTAAAGGCTTGTTTTAATCCTGAGATTCTGAAATGCTCCAGTGGGTCCTGAACCCTCCAAATAGGAAGAGGAAGCGGGGCTAAGGAAAGGGAGAAGTTTTAAGGAGCTTGAGGAACTTCCAGATAAACCCCAAATTTGGTATGGTAGGTGGCCATGTGTATCCCATGCCCAGTGATACTGGCTCAGTTTCTGAGTATTAAGCATGTTTAAGGGACAGTTGTACCACTGAGGAAGAACTCAGGCAGCAGGTGATAGAAAGATCTGGGCTCTAGAGTCTGACAGACCTGGATTCAAATCCCGACCTTGACACTTCCCAGCTCTTTGACCTTCACCAGCTCCTTTAACCTCTGAGTTTCAAAGGGTTGATGCTATCATTATGTTTAGTGTTATTTACTGTCTTGGACTTTATAAGTGTCAATCCTACGCTCAGTATTTTACACACATTAACCTCACAGCAACCTTGAAGAACAGGAATAGTATCATCTGCATTTTTCAGATGAGAAAACTAAGGCCAAGGAAAGTTAGAGAATCTGCAGCTGGGAGGTAATGATACTGGGATTCTGTCCCCTATGCTCTTATGATGTCACCTAGGGCTCTCTGGTGAGATTAAGTGATGTGTGACTTGTGAAAGGCCTTAGAGGTAAAACCAGAGCAGTCCAGCTGTCCAGGGAGATTTTTTGGAAGTGCTCTGGCCTGAGGCAGATTATCAAAAGGTGGGGTTTGGGAGATACCTGTTAAGAATAAACAGTTGTGGACACAAAACCACTTTGAATTTTTTTTCACTTTGGAAACGGAACCCGTGTGAGATATCCTAGGACTAGCTATCCAGAATTTCCTGGAATGCCTTCAGTGTCAATGTCATCCTGGTTTCCAGCTCCGTAAGAAGTTGAATGAAATTCCTAAGATCATGCATGTGCCCTCTAACTTTGCTGACCAGACGCTCTGTGTTACAGCTCTCAGCAGCTGGCGGCAAGCTCTTTGACGTCGTCCTCTCCCCTGGCGGAGATCCTAGAAGCCATGAAGCACCCCTCGTAAGTGGCTCGGCACATGTCTGAGTGCAGGGGCGGGAGGGTCTCACGGGCCCAAGCTGGGCCGGTGCCAGGCAGTGTGCTTTGGTGGGTTCACACCTGACTCTACTACTCACCAGCTGTGAGACCTTGGGCAACTTACTTGCCTCTCTGAGCCTCTGTTACCTTGTTTGTAAAATAGGATGATAGTGGTTAAGATACAAGGTTGATATGAGGATTAAATGAAATAATTATGGAAATACCTAGTAGAATGTCTGACAAGTTTAGATATTCTTTAAATGTCAGATCCTTTTTTCTTCTCTTTTCCCCTTATTACACCATTTTTTTGTTCCGCCATGGGGATTTCTCTGGGTCTAGAAATAGTGTAGAGAATGTACACTATGGGGACTGTCACTTCAGATATTAAATGCTTTAGTGGCAGTCCCTTCTTTGTCACCTTCTCTTTCTGTTTGTTGCCACCTTGCACACTCATACCCTGCTCCCTGCCCACTGCATTGGAAACCAGGACAGGAGTCCAGCTGCTCTCTGAGCAGAAGGGCCTCTCGCCGTGCTGCTTCATCAGTGCGGAGGTGGTGCACTGGATGGTGAACAACGTGGAGGGCATCCAGACGCCGACGATGGCCATTGACATCATGCAGGTGAGACAGCAAGGGCAGGGCCCACAGAGCCGTCCACTCAGGCCCCCATGAAGCCAGTCTGTCTCTGAAGCAGCCTCCCTTTTCAGTAACAAGGTCTGCTGGTCAGGGTGAGGATCTGTTTTTAATAAGTGTGAATCCCATCTGGAATAGATGAAAGAACAAGTCTTGCTTTGAAAGATATGATACCTTGACTTAAAAATCTGGTGGAATTTATTGTCCGCACTGAAAAATTCTGAAAGGAATTTGCATTTTTGAACCTCGAAGGGAGCTCTGTGAAAGATTCCCGGGGAATGTCCTCCCTCTGACCTTGAGCCCCTGTTTTTCCCTGCTCACTCAGCACTGGAGGTTGGATTCAAGCCTCTGCCTCAGGGACTTTCTGGCCCCTGTACTTCCTCTATCAGAGCACTTAACAGAAGGGAGCGAAGATTCTGTCTATATCTCATTCATCTCCCACCTCACCCAGGCTCCTTGAGGGCAGAGCCACCTCTTACTGTGCATTTCCCTGTTGCTAGTGCCTGGCATGTTGTTTGGCACATGACAGGCACTTAGCAAACACTTGCTGCATTTAATGATATTGTTCAGAGCTGGAATTAAACTGGAGAGGAGAGGAATGGAAAGATCGAGTTGGCTGAGGCATCTCACACCATCCTGTCTACACAGAGGCCCCCACTGGAAATCAGTACCGTTTGCTGACCAGCTGGGTCGTCATCAGTGAAATGTAAAATCAGTAATTGATTTGAATAAGCACATAATCCTCAGTTGTCTTTTTGAGGGTCTCTCAATAGGTTGTTTGTATGGCCTTTGCCTGATTATATTCCCATCTCCCTGATAATTGTATTTCCATGTTCGTACAATGAAGGCTACTATAGCAGTTAAAATGTACAAGCTGAAGGTACATTGATCAACATGGATAAATATCAGAAGCTTGATATTTAGTCAAAAATCCAATTTACAAAATGGTAATAGTATTACACCCTTTATTTAGAATTTAAAATCTCTTGAACATATCTCCTATCTTTTATCAGTATGTGTCTATAGAATAAAATAATTAAAAACGTGCATGAGAATAACATTACACTCATCTGTTTCTGGAGAGAGAGGAAAAGGACTGGGACTTCGAGAGTCTATAGACATATATTTTTTAATAAAAATCTTAAATCAGTGTAGCAAAATTTTAAATTTGCTGAAGGCACATGGTGATATACTTAGATTTTTATACTTTTCTGTATGTTTGAAATATTCGATGATGTTATAATATGCATTTGTACTTTATAAAATCATTTATACCAGGCACAACATTTAACGAGCAATCATCATCCCTGTCATTCTCTCAGAGCCCCTGTCATTCCCTTGACTCTAGCGCATAACCGAGGGCTGCACCCCTAAGGTGTCCTGTGCAGGAATCTCAGAGTTTCAATGTCTCTCCCTCCAGAAAATGCTGGAAGAGCAGCTGATCACTCACGCATCTGGTGAAGTCTGGCGGACCTTCATCTACGGCTTCTACTTCTACAAGATAGTCATGGACAAAGAGCCCGACCGAGGTCAGAGACGAGGCGAATGCTGTTGCCCCCGGGGCCTGATGTCTTGCCTGGCGACTTGCTCTTTCAAATGATGCTGCTTCTTGAGTTCCTCCTGTCACTTTGTAGTCTAAGTTGATGGATCTGTCAACTTGCTTGAGCATTTGTACTTAACTTAAGCATAACCAGAGTGACAAGGGTTTTTTAAAGCTATAGTATGTTTTTGGTGAGAACACTGTAAATGGAAGATAAACCTGAAAGAGGCCGAGGGACCTGGCATGAGGAAGTCCTCATAGGTCTTATTTTTTGGTGGCTCTTTTTAATTGGAGTGCCCCACACCCAGTGCGGGTGGTTCTGATTATGACATGATGGGCTCTAATCTGCAACTTCTAGCACTTTTTCCTTGCTAGGCGGTCAGACTCCATTTCTTCCCCCAAGAATATCAAGTCCTAACAGGTCTTCTAAGATATACATTAAGTTTTTGTTTTTAATGAGAAAAAAAGACTCCCAAGAGGGGAGCAGTTTCCAGCACGGTCAGAGCTGGCTCGCATAGCTCTAGAGGCAACAAGGATTCAGACCAGCGTCTCTAGTCCACCCACAGCACATGGGGCCTTGTCTGGGAGTGACTCCTATCCTGCAGACAAATGGCTTCTCAGCCTCTGGGTCTTAGGAATCATACATCAGATAAAGCAGCTAGTGCCGTCACCGAGTTCTCTTTTCCAAGGATGTGTCAGAAGTGGATCTGCATAGGTTTTTTTTCCTTTTTAGCTACTACTGTGTCCACTGCCACTTCTCCCCTTAAATTCTAAGTTTGACTAGTACATACCTATTTTACCTTCAGGTTGAAGAAATCCCGGTCGCCATTGCATGCTGTGAAATGAAAGATCTGAAACCGAGAATAAAATCTTTTTTTAAAATTGAAGTAAAGTTCACATAGCATAACATGAACCATTTTAAAGTGAACAGTTCAGGGGCATTTAGCACAGTCTCATGTTGGGCAACCACTACTTCTGTCTAGTTCCAGGTTGTTTCCATCACCCCAATAAGAAACCCTGATTACCCATCAGCAATCACTCCCACACTACTCCTTGCCCCATCCCCTGGCCATCGCCAGTCTGCCTTCTGTCTCTAAAGATTGGCCTGTTCTGGACATTTCACTTAAGCGGCATCATAACAATACGTGGCCTTTTGTATCTGGCTCCTTTTACTTTGCATAGTGTTTTCAAGAGTCAGCCATGTCGCACCATGCATCAGTAAGAAAATAAGCATTTGTGCTGAAGGTGCTTCCTCTCCCCTCTGCTTTTCCCAGTGGCCTTGCAGCAGCCCACCACCTGGCACACGACAGCAGTGGAAGACTTTGCCAGCTTCCAGCGCAAGTGGTTTGAGGTGGCCTTTGTGGCCGAAGAGCTCTTGCATTCTGAGATTCCTGCCTTCCTCCTGCCCTGGCTGCCCAGCCGGCCGGCCTCCTACGCAAGCAGGCACAGCTCCTTCAGCCGCAGCTTTGGCGGACGGAGCCAGGCAGCTGCACTTTTAGGTAGGTGTCCGACTCACATGGGACCCGGAGGGTGCACTGGTGGGTGGCTGAGAGAGAGTGACAGCCAGCCAAGAGTACAGTGACATGGGGACCAGAATTAGAGCCGCAGTGGCTGTCACACTGGACACTCTGTCAGCACTGTGGGCTCCTGTGCTAGTTTCTACTTGCTGAGTGGGTCGAGTTCATTATTCTCCCACCCAACCAACTGCGTTCAGCAGTTCTCAAATCAGGGCATGGCGCTAAACCTTTACGGAGAGGAGAGAATAGACATTGTGGCCACTTTTCCCAAGAGGCTCTCAGGATTCAGAGTATATGAGCTGGTGCTCACTGCTTGTTTAGTTTCTGCAAGACACCTTCCCTAGGACTGTAGTGTCCTAGGACCTCAGAAGAGGAAGGGACTTCAGAGGTGGTCCCTTCCCAACACTCATGCTGATCATGAATTTCCCTCTGCCCAAATGTGTTTACCCCATCAAGGGATGTGATACACGACTTGTCCTTCCTGTCCTTGGTTCCTACAGCTCTAAGATAAGGGTAAACACCTGCTTTTTGAATGACAGTGACCTCTGATAGGCCATAGGGACCTCTACTCTTGAGACGGAATGATGGGTTGAAATATGAGCATCTTTAGAAAATGCATCACCTAGCAAGGCATCATGAGATTTATCTCACAAGCAGGTTGGAGAGATTCTGGCAACCCTTTGGAATGAAGGAAGCAAAAGTTAAATAGATCAAACCCTAGTGAAAGTCTACCTTCTAGTTAGCTTACAGTCGCCCAGCTAATTGGAATGCTCACCTCGCTAGTAGAATGAAAACATTGAGTCAGATTTTCTTGGATCCAGGTATGGCTTTGACCTCACCTTAGACCCTCACCCCAGCATGCGCGGCACTGTATGCGAGAAGTGAAGGGGAGTGGAGAGGACAAAACCTTCTTCTTTCCCACAGACAGTCACCACTTACCTTTCTTTCTTGTGTTGCGTTTCTAACTCTCCACCTCCTTGAGGTGTTCTGGAACAAAGAGGCCAGATACTTTCTGTTAGCCTGGGATGCTCACTTCCAGCAATCTAAACCACCCAGAGCACCACCAGGGCTTGATACCAAAGACCTTTGGGCACCTGAAAAAGCAAGCAGCAAGCTCATGCATCTTATACCACGGAAGGGCCTAGCAGTCCATTAGAAGCAGCAAATAAAAGGGCAGGTACACTGATGCCAGTGAGAGGCAGAAGCCGACTGTCTGACAATGAAGGTGGAGTCAGGGAAACCTATTACAAAATGTAACAAGCCCAAGAACTCATAAGTAGAGCATCAGTCATTCATTTATCATGCTGGATTGCATATGGAAAGCTCCTCAAGAAATTAAGTTTTATGCCATCCCCCCACTCCCCTCATCAAGCTTATTTTTACTAGTCAACTTTTAAAGCCTACTTTTTCCTTACAGGTAAAAATTGAGAATTTCCATCTTCTCCTGGGAGCAAGGAGCTAAGCCTGAAATCTAGGTGCTCTTAGACACATGCTGAAGAGAGAGTTGAAAAGTCAACATCCCATTCTCTTCAAGGTCACTTTCTGAGACAAAGACACAATGAGTTACTTTAAATAAATATCGAATAGTGTATGGTGATACTTTATTTACCTGAGAGCTGAAGGAAGCAAAAAAGATTTCCAAAAAACCCAAATAAATGCCACAACGGAAGTGTCATCTCTTATAGTGAGAGTCCCTCTTAATAACACATAGAGCTGCTTGCTCTTACTGGGTTCTTGCAAGTTTGGTTACAGGTCACTCAGTAATATCTCAGATTAGAGGCAGAGAATTAGGGGCACCTGATGACAGCACATTTTAGAAAAACATTTTGCAAAACAAATCTGTTAGATTTTTGGCTTTTTTTAGGGTAGGTGGTAACTATTAGTTATTTAGAGAACTTCGTTTTCTTTAAAATGTTCGATAAAAGAGTTTATTCTGATGTGAGTCCTCTGCAGAATGTACAAAACCATAGAGCAGGGTTTCTCAACCTTGACACTATGGATGTTTTGGACCAGATCGTTCTTTGTGATGGGGGCTGCCCTGTGCATTGCAGCATGCTTAGCAGCATCCCAGACCTCTACCCACTGGATGCCAGTAGCACCCCACCACCACCCAGTATGACAAAATGTCTCCGACATTGCCCAGTGTCCCCAGGGGAGTGCAGAATTGCCCCCAGTTGAGAATCGCTGCCTTAGACTTAAAGGATTGCAGTAAGAAACCGAGATGGTAGAGCTGAGCGAAACCTGAGAGGCGCAAAAGCTAAGTCATTAACTTCCATTAGCAGGTATCAGGCTGAGAAAGTGAGTGTTTTCAGAGCTGGGGATGGAAGGAATGGTGAGAGGTAGAGCTGAGCTAACTGACTAGAAGGATGCGCTGTTCTCTGGTCTGTCTTGGCTCTGGGCTCTTGTGCTTTCCGCAGGGCGGTTTGTGGTTGCCTTAGCCCTGCCTAACGTACAGAGGTGATGACAACATTCATGCCGAGATTTCTAGATCACTTGTGTGTCAGGCATTGTACCAAGCAGAAAATTACCTCATTTTCTCTTCATCTCTGTCCTGGGATCGATGCTATGATTTACGTTTTAGAGTTTATGAAATTGAGGCTCAAAGAGGTGAATTAGCCAAAGGCTCTGCTTCTACTAAGTGTTAGAACTGGAGCTTCTTCACAGGACTGCCTGGCCCTATAGCCTGAGCCCTCACTACACTGCACTATAGCCTCAGGAAGACAAAAGTCAAAGCCTGTCAGGACTTCAGATGATTGGCATGACGGCCCAGGTCCAGGGGCAGCAGCTGCCCTCAATGATGAAGGACACTTATGCCCCAGCCCTTTACTACGAAACCACAGCTCTCTTAACAAAAGTGTGGCTTTCGTTCCCCCCTCTGCTGCTCCTCCTGCTCTTTCCAGTACACTTTCTCCCGTACCCACGTCAGCAGCTTCGACGCCACCAGAACCTACAGCCAATTGATCTTGCCATCTTGCCAGTCTCCCCACCCACCTCCTGTCTTCACTTTTCTCATTACACAGCTCAGAGCCGTCAAGCCTCTAGCCCCTGCTCCCCTTTCCCTCCCTCAGCATCCTGTCACTGAGAAAACTGAGGCCATCTGAAGTAACTCCAGATTCCCACACGCCATCTCCGTAGCCGTGTCTGTCCCCACCGTGGATGAGCTACCCCTTTTCTTCTCTATGGCCAGTGTTGCCACTTGTGCACAAGGCCTCACCCCTGCAGCACTCGGGGCAGTACTCCAATGGTCACCCCTCTCTACAAATTCCCCACTCTAAAGCATCCCCACCACTCTAATTTGCTCTCTCATTGGCAAAAACAAAACAAAAAAAGCTCAAATCAGGTTTTTGTCCATCCTCTGCACTGGAATAATTTCCATGGTTACCGATCCTCCACATTGTTCAGTCTTGTGGTTGGTCCTCAGTCCTGGTCCCCCTTGCCCTGTCAGCAGCATTTGTCAGATACCCCCGACTCCTCCTCTGAGTGCTTCTTCTGCTTGGCTCTCAGACTGCCAGGCTTTCCTCCTCTCTTATCCGTCTCCTTGGCCAGTTCCTCCTCAGCTCCCTGATTTTTTAACATTGCAGCACCCAAGCCTCTGCCCGAGCCACCACCCCCCCATGCCTTATGACACCTCATCCATTCTACTAACCTTCATTACTCCTAGATCCGATCATCCCCAAATCTGTCTCTGTACCAGATTATGCCCTCCAGTTTGAGACTCATCCATCCATCTGCTTACTTGATATCTTCCCTTCTCATTCTAGTCACTTAGGCCAGAAAATTCAGTCAGGTTCACACTCTCTTGCTCTCCCACCCTACATCCAGTCCAATGGCAAATTCTTTCTTCCTTATATCTACCTTCAGTGAGATCTAGAATTTGACCCCTGGTCCAAACCACTACCATCTGCATTACCTCTGATGGGCCTCCAACTTCCACCCTTGCTCCCCACTTTTCACAGAAGCCAGGGACCCTTTCATATGTAGGTTGGATCGTGTTCCTCGCTCATGTCATGTCACGGCTCCCAACTTAATTGGAATAGAAGCCAGAGTTTTAGCAGCCCACTGGCCGTCCACGATGTGACCCACCCACTCTGCCTCCTGCTTGCTCTCTTTCACCACATGGGCTTCTGTGAACGTCTGCAAACGCACCAAGTACCCTTCTGCTTTAGGTCCCTTCCTTCGGCCTGTGGCATTGTCCCTCCAGGTGCTCTCAGGGCTCCCTCCCTCACTCGCGCCAGGTCTCTCCTCCAAGATCACCACGTGAATGAAGCCTTTCTTGACCACCCCCAGCCTGCACTCTCTGGGCCCCTGACGCTGCTTCTTAGTCTCCTTTGCTCTTAACACTGCCTGCCCTTGTGTGTATTTGTACTGTTTGTGTTTTTTCTGCTTCCACAAAGACCTCAGCTGCTGGGTGATGAATTCTGTTTCATTTGCCTGCTGTCCCAGCACCTACAACAGTACCTGACACATACAAGGTTCCAATAAATGTTTGTTGAATGTATGGAAAAATACGAATGAATATAGTTTGGCAGAATTGGGGAAAGTCGAATTTGGGACGTTTGGTCTGGAATGAGCAGAGCTTCTGACACTAAGCAATTAACTGTCAGATTGTCAGAGAGACAGTCATTTTATCATTTATTCAGAAAACAGACAAGACCTGTATGGTTCCAAACCATTTGCTGCATTTACGCCTTGGTTAGAGTTACTGCTTCTGGAAAATGCTTCAAGAGCTGTCCCCTCTGCACCATCATTTTGGTTCTGGAGCCTGTCTTGCCAATTTCTGCGTGCAGTCCAGAGTCTTCCAGAGTCTTCTCCGGTGGGCTGGGAGAACCCCCTCTTGACTGCCGTAGTCCTAAGCTCAAGGTGAGATTCAGAGCACTTGAGTTTAGCTTTTGTTCTTCAGAAAATTTTACTTAAAGAGGAGCATATGGAAAAATAAGTCATAGTTCCAAAAGAGGGAGATTTATGTCTTCAGGAGATAGTTTATTAGCAAGCATTCTTCACCTGGGGTTTACACATGGGCGTTAGGGGGTTGGTGAGTCTGAAATTCTACAGAATCTTGCGCGTGCACGTGTTTTCTGGGAAGACATCCTTCTAATAGCTTTTCAATGGCTCCATGATTGTTAGAGTGGAATTTCATTCCATCTGCTTCCTTTCCAATCACCCCTCCCACAGGAAATGTGTTTCTTTTCCTTTTAAACCTGACACAACTATTATAGCTAATTCTATCGAGTAACATCCCCCAGACCTTTGTATTAGGATATGAGATACTTCTTCCTAGCATTTTTTCAGATTAGAATATAGATTTTTGCTGTGTCACTTACTTAAACGAGAAAGATCAGTCATCAAATTGGACTATCTCTGGTGTTGTTTTTTTCTTCAAAAAAAAAATGAGCATGATTTGTAGAGGGAAGCAGGCCTGCGTATCATTTATGACCTGCTCCCTTTTTTTTGTTTATTCATTTTGACAACTTCCCTTTTGAACGTTTCTAATTCTCAGTTGGAGGCCAGCAGTGGAAAGTTGTTTTGAAATGCATGACGGTGGCACAGGTTCCTATCTGGCTTGTCCCATGGTGGCTCCCACTTTCCCCCCACCCTTGTCATCCTGTGTCGCTGAGCTGTGAAGCTGCGGAGGCATCTGAGACTGAGGAAGCAGCAGCACTGTATCCCTTAAGCCCACTCACACACCTTTTACTTCTCAGCCTTTTCCTGACAACCCGCTGGATCTCAGGGTCAGAAGGTAGAGCACCTCAGTCCAAACCCTGACACTTGAACATTTTCCATAACACTCCTGATAAGTGAGGAGCCAGCTGCTCTTTGAAAAGTCCTGCCAACGCAGCACTCACTCCTGAGACCACTTGTTCCATCACTGGACAGCTCTAGCTGTTATGTTGAGCTTCAGTCCCCCTCCCTGATTTTTTTTATTTCTCCTCCAGTGACACTGATCCCCTCCCCAGCTCATTAATGGCCCCCTCTCTGTGACCCGGGTGAAGGATGCCCAGCCTGCTCCTCCTCTGGGTTCACATGTGTTTATTGGTCTTGCTCTATCTCCCCTGTCCCAGAATGAATAATAAATAGGTTCTCATGGGACTTAAGTAATGATTCAGAGAGCTCACTGAAAGCTGCAACTCAGCTGGGCTTGCACCTTTGTCAACATCGTAAGCCCGCTGGCAGCGTTTCTGCTGTCAGCTCTGATTCCTGAAGTAGGAAGCCAGTGGTATCTTGAGCACTTAGCTGAACAGTACACTTCCTTGGGCGTCTTCAGACCAGCCCATTCTGAACTTGACATGCCAGATGGGAGGGAAGAAATGTGTGAGGTCACTGCTGGTATTTATCGAGTGCCCTTTCTATTGCGACCAGGGGCTTTTCACCTGTGGAGGCGTACACAGTGCCCCAGACCAGAGGGCAAAACATTCTTCCCGTTAGGTACAGTTACTGTAGCAGTGTCATGAATCAGGAACACAAGCAGAAACTCATTTTAATGAAACTTTTAGCATTGGAGCTACCAAGTTCTTTAAGTATCACAGATGGCTAAGCAGTGTCCATGGGAGTCAGGGACAGGCCTCAGATTGACCATTGGTGAGCTCGTGGCTTCAACTGGGAGGGAGGAAAAACAGGAACAGGAGGAAAGGAGGAGAGTGACAAGTAAGGGTGGCTAGAGGAGAAGGCAGGAGAGGAAGTCTCATCTCTGTTTTATCGATTCTCACCCTTCCTCTGTGAAGTAACTGGTTGGCACCATCTCAGCTTTAAAACAAAGAACTAAACCAGGGGAGAGGGGACAACTTTCTCAGGGGCACATGGCCAGTAAATGATAGAGCTTAGATCTTCCAACTCCAAACTGAGATGAGAATGCTTCCCATATTGCCTGTTCTGGTTTTGAAAGAACGATAAGCCGTACACTGGGCAGCTGTATATCTTCTCCCTGGGTGCCATTCCATGTCCTAGCTGTAGCTCCACTGCCTTCCAGGAGACGTTCATTAAAATTGCTGACTCAAGAGCTGTTTTAGCCTTGTCAGTGATTAAAGCCACTCAGGGCTTCTACCTGCAGAACCCAGAACTAAGCTGACTCCTTCAGATAAAGAAATGCCATTGGACTCACAGGAGCAGCAGAGAATGAGGGGCTGATAAAGGTTTATAGAAACCCGAGGTCTGTCAGTACCCAGGCCTAGCAGAGCCCTGATCTTTTCTTTACTTCTGAGCCTGTTTCAGGCCTTTAGTCTGGTCAGGAACTTGATCGTCTGACCCGTCTCTAAAACATCTCTCTCTTGGATTTCTGAGCAGGAGTCCCAGTTAGGATGAGCTAGTTTGGTGCTGACCTGGAATATTCATACAACGGGCAGTTGATGGAACAACACGATAAGCTTCATTACGAGGTTTCATTTCTTGAAGAAAGATCGTAGAACTATTGCCTTCCTAGGTTGAAACCAGAAAAACAAGACTTCCTCCTCTCTCTGGTTTGGGTTGCTGGTCCAATTGTGTCCCTTCGTGGGTCACTGGGATTAAAAGAACAGAGGTTCAGCCCGGTTGAGGTTCTGATTCTATGATCTTGACTAGTGCATATCCCCCCTTGGGCTGCTGCTTCCTCTTCTGTAAATGAAAGCGTTGGGTTAGATCAGGGGGAGGCACACTGTGGTTTAACTGGCCAAATCTGGCCTACCATCTATCTGTTGGTTTGTTTTATAGGAAACTATATTTTTAGAGCATTTTTAGGTGCTTTATTGAGCAAAACTGAGCAGAAAGCATGGTTTCCATTTACATTCTGCCCCAACACACACAGCCTCCCCTACTATCAATGTCTTGCAACAGAGTAGGACATTTATTACAATTGATGAACCTACATCGACACATCATAATCACCCAAAGTCCACGGTTTACATTAGCTTTCACTCTTGGTGTTGAACATTTTATGGGTTTTGACAGATGTATAATGACATGTATCCACCATTATAGTTTCACACAGAGTAGTTTCACTGCCCTAAAAGTCCGCCTTTTTTTGGAAAATAAAGTTTTATTGGAACATAACAGAGGCTATCCATTTACGATGTAATGTCTGGGGCTGCTTTTGCACTATAATGGCAGAGTTGAGCAGTTGAAACAGACTGCATAGCCTGCAAAACCTAAAATATTTATTACGTGGACCTTGACAGAAAAAGTTTGCCGACCCCTGGACTAGATGACTTCCAGAAAGCTTCTAGAATCTATGATTTTCTCTTAGGTGATTCTGCAGTTTCATATCTGGAGGCTTCGTTGTCTGTTCTTCCTCCTCATCCCACTCCTTCTTTTTCCTCTCTCCTGGGGGCCCTCCTATGTGCTGACATAGCTGCCACTGTCCCAGAACAGAGGACTGTGACCCTGGACGTAGATGTGAACAACCGCACAGACCGCCTGGAGTGGTGCAGCTGTTATTACCATGGCAACTTCTCCTTGAACGCAGCCTTCGAGATCAAGCTCCACTGGATGGCAGTGACTGCTGCGGTCCTCTTCGAGATGGTGAGAACCTCCTCTCGTGAGGACCGGGCCTTGGCTCCCCTTGCAGAGGGGGACAGTGGATGATTAATATTCATGTCACTTTGTTTTTAGTTCAGGCTTCTATTACCTTTCACTTGGATTATTGAAATAGCCTCTTAAAAAAATTAAACACCGGAAAATTTTCAAACAATCAAAAAAGGGTGTAGATCAGAGTTTCACAACCTTGGCACAACTGACGTCTGCGACCAAATAATTCTCTGTCGTGGGGGCTGTCCTGTGCGTTGTAGGATGTTGAGCAACACCCTGGCTTCTACCCACTAAATGCCAGTAGTACAACCCACCTTGAGACAACCAAAAATGCCTCCAGATATTACCACCTGTCCCCAGGGAAGAGGGAGTCATGTCCCCAGTTGAGAATCACTGAGTGAAAAGTAAGTCTCTCTCCCACCCTTACCCTGTTCCCTGGGGTTTCCATCTAAAAGCAGCCATCCTACCACTTGGCTGAGTGTACTGCCAGACAGATTCTATGCATATACAAAGCCATGTTACCTTTTTTTTTTTTTTTTTTTAACACATTCAGTTGCTTGGGATATATACTATTCATATTATGTTTTTTCTATTACCTATGTATTTTCCATACCAGTATAAATAAGTTGGCTTCATTGTTGGTTTTGTTTTTGTTTTGCCTCACTGTTTTTAAGGGCCACAGAATATTCTACTATTTATTTGTATCATAGTGTACTTAACCAATCCCTAGTTAATGAACACCCCTGCTTTTAACTCCGATTCTCCTCTGGAGTGGTAGGGGGTGTGGCAATATCTGGAAACGTTTGGCAATATCTGGAAACGTTTTTACTTGTCACAAATGGTGGGGAGAGTGCTCCTGGCATCTAGTGGGTAGAAACCAGGGATGTTGCTCAACATTCTACAATGCTTAGCATAGGACCGCCTCTACAACAAAGAATAAACCAGCCCAAAATGTCGCGAGTGCCAAAGTTGAGAAGCCCTATTTTAATTGGTCTTCTGCCTATCTTTCCTCTTTCTCTCTCTCTAATGAGGTCATTTATTGCTCCTGAACTAAGAAGCCACCCTGACCAACACCCATCCCCCGTTCCAGTGTCTTACAGAATAAACACTCCTTAGCCAAGCTGCCAGGAGCCCTCTGTAACCATCTTCACAGTCTGCTACTCTTTATATACTCTGTCTTTTGGCCAAAAAGACTGTTTTTCTGTGGCTTCAACTGCATCCCACTTCCCTCTAACAATGGCCCCAAGTATCTCAAATAACAGCTGAAAGCAGCAATAAAGTTCAAAAAGAACTATGAAAAGCTAAGGAAATGACCAAAGAGAAAGGAGCACAGACAGCATCAGCTGGCAACGTAGAGTATTTTTGTCCAGTTAGTATCGGTCCGATTTTGCCGCACAAGCCATGGTATCCCGGGGAAGAGATTTGTCCAGGTTTCTGTCTGCCCAGTTCCCGTCTGTCTCCACATGGCATTAGCACCTTTGAGGACCCTCCCCTGGAGAGAGTCTCATCAGGGGAACATTCTTAAGGTCCAAATTTAAAAAGATGCCCAGCTCCCTGTCCTGCTCAGCTTGCAGAGGACACACGCTCT
>NW_006430462.1:5377442-5384610 GCF_000325575.1 Pteropus alecto
CCCCAGCTGGTTGACACCGGGATGACCACTTCCTCCAGGCAGAACTAACCCTCGGACCCAGGAGGCTAAGCCTTTTCCTTGGAAGCCCTACCACATAATCCTGTCTCAAAACAACACGACCATACTGTTCACACACACATGGGTAGTTACCATTTGGCCAGAAGAAGAGTATTTATTTCCTCAGGAGAATTTAGGAGCTATCTTTTAAAAAGACATTTTCACATCAATTTATGTAAAACCTACTGAAAGCTGCTAATGCTTTTATCATTATTTTGTTAAGTTTTTATAAATCTCTAGTGCATGTTAATTATTATTTTAAAGCAATGTCTAAAATTATTATAACTCAGATTTTATTAGGATAAATATTACATAAAATAAAAAGGTCATTGACTAAGCCTTAGAGATAATCTTGGTCAAGCAGAGAGCTCGGCTTTTGTTGTACTGTTGTTGTGAGCGTTTCTGGGAAACTAGGAGTGGTCCCCTTCAGTTTTTAAATAATCATATTTGTCTAAGTCGAGACATGGCCCAAACTGTAGTTTTCTGAAATAGTATTTGACACAAATTTATCTGTATGCCAGAGCCACATGCATCAACTTAAAATATATATACATATGTGCTTTATTTTTTAAAAAGTATCTTAAAACCTAGAAAATTGCCACTCTTCCCTAAGAAAATGTTAGTAATGAGAAGCTTTGTCCTTATGCCCCAGCCTCTTTCATTCTGTCAGTCATCAGACAGGCAGCTTTTGGGAGTTTGCTGGAGAGCAGCTCTCATTCTGCCAGGTCAGGCCTTATCGCTTTTGGCCAGAGGCCACCACAGTCATCTTGCACCCCGCATCATGTCCCACTCAGCCAGCCTGAGTGGATCGTTTTCCTATTTGATACTTTGGACTTAGTAAATTTTTTATAAAGGACAAAATTGGAAGGACTTAACCTATATCTTGTGACCTTCCTCCAACATCCTATAGAATGAGAAGGGTTTTTAGGAGGCAAGAAATAGCTTTCTCCAGTCTCTTCCTCCCAGAAGAAACACTGAAGCTGCAGAAGCTTGGGCCAAGAAGAGGAACTATGTGTTCAACTCAGTTTTTCAAGTATTCATCAGGAGGTTAGATTGTGCGCTTTCCTGCCCTGGACCGGTTTGGAGCTAGCAAACATCGATAAATAAACATGGCAATCAATGTGCGAGACGCCACTCTGGCGGCTTCTCTCCTTGGGCAGTATTTTCTCTTGTCTGAACAAACTTGAAGATGACACTGTTTTTTTCTGTGCTTTCCACCAGGTCCAAGGTTGGCATCGAAAAGCCACCTCCTGTGGCTTTTTGTTGGTCCCTGTTTTGGAGGGTCCCTTTGCGCTGCCCAGTTACCTATATGGCGATCCGCTTCGAGCCCAGCTCTTCATCCCACTCAACATCAGCTGTCTGCTTAAGGAGGGCAGCGAGCACCTATTCGATAGTAAGAGATACTCCCCTCTCGGGGTTCTGTCTCCATGAGTAAGATCCCCTCTTTCCCCCAAGGACACCTCTCTAGGTATCTGATCCACACAGGCCGGTGCATAGAGAAAGCCTTCGAACAAGGGGCGGAAAGGACCTTGGTTTTAGTCCTCAATCTTCACTTAGTGGCTGGGCGACCCTGCACAAATCACTTAATGTCTCTGAGTCTCAAATTCCTTATTCCTAGACTGGGGGTGGCTTTGAGCTGCTCTGCAACTCAGGAAGACCTTGGTAGGGCCTGGAGCAGAATGGTGGCTGGGAGAGGGTGTGATACCCTATAAATCATGAGTGACCCTGGTGTTCTTCCCACACTGTCCTTCTTGTCTATGCTCCAACCTAACTAGTTTGGGCTGTGGGAATTTGAACCTCATAGGAGACTTGAATCTGCTGTTTCGTGCAAAAAGGCTGAAAAGGGGAGGCATTGAAAGCAAAAGAGGAAACAGTGTCCTTTTGTGCAAAGCTGCGGTGTGTCAGCACCTGGAACATTGCACATGGCTTGGGTCCCAAATATCAAGGAAGACAGAGCAGGAGGAGGCTCATAGGAGGAGATCAGGACCCACATGGAGCCCTTCCCTTAGAACAGGTTGTCAATCTGAATGGGGAAACACAGGGGCCACTGACCCTGCCCTGCTGGTCCACCCAGGTCCACCAGAACTCTGAGGACAGGTGTAGGACAGCTCGAAGGATGCATCTTCACACAGCCCAGAACTTTATATCACCAAGTGCTCATTGTGATGAACATGTAAATAGCTCCTCTAGAGCTTTAGATGAACTTGCAGATGATCTCTTTAAAAATGGAAAGCTAGAGTTGCTAATACATTAGGAGCCTCCTTAGTTTCTTAGATACAGACATTATCAATGCGAAAGAAAAAGGTTTGGGTGTAAAGGAGACGTTTTCTTCCTGTGCCCTTGTAAGTCTGTGTTATGGTTGGTGGCAGAGGACTGGCTCAGAGGTCTCGCCAGGCTGAGGAGGCCAAGCTAAGTGTTTCTGCGCTTTTGCTGAGACAGGCTGTCCCTGGGGTACAAATAGTTTTCATTCTAATGGGCCATCTGTATATTCTCTGTTTACATCTTGGAAGATGTTTTTGTATAGATGCAAGATTTGAAGTGACAGTTGGGATTCCAGGGGAGCCCCACAGTGATCCTTAGAGTTTACAAAGTGCTCTTCTCCCTCCCCCCGCCCCCCCTTGCACACACACACTCTCATGTGCCCTCACTGTGTGGCTGAGACAGGACCATTTTTGCAGTTCTGAAATACAAGATGATTATGTTCATATCTGACAATTTTAAGCTAGATACCGCCTCATACTGCTGTTTTAAATATGTTGAGGGAACAGAGAGATCGTTCCCCACACCATCCAAAGACTTTTCTGGGGTGTTCCACCTTCACGGTAACAGCACAGCATTGCTTCTGGGGCTGGCATGGGAGGACATCTTTATGTGAGCTGGTGGTTTTCTCTGCCAGTTGTAACCTAGTCTTCAAGACCAGCATCCTCTGTGGGTTGCCATGGTTACAGCTGAACGAAAGGAGCCCTAGCTTCAGGGAATAAGGACTTAAATCTAAAAATTGATTTTCTTGCTTCTGTGCTGCTTCTCTTCCTGTTATTACCCCTTCTGATAATAGTGAATTCAAAATCTTAAAAACCTGACAAGAATCTTCTGTTTGTGTTTTTTCCTATTAAAGCCAAAGTCTCTTTTCTCTCTTGCCCTTAGTTGCCCAGAATCTTCAAATCTATCCTAGATAGAAGATTTCAAATGTGGAAAGAGTAACAAGGCCACTGCAGGCACCCCTGATCTTTGGGATGTCATGTGCTGTTGCTGCTCCAGGCCTCAGCATCTCAGTCCTGAGAGCAGCCCGCCCTTTGCCTGTTGCTGTGTGACAGGCTGCCCAGCCCGCCCACCTCCTCCCTCTGTCCTCAGCAACCCTACAGAAGGAGCAAAGCTGGAGCAATGAAGTGGGCAATGGCGGAGGGCAGCGGTATGCATCACTCCCCCCCACGAGATGATCGCTTTTCCCCAAATCATTTTTTTATGTATTTGCTTCAATGTTCCCACCCCTAAAATCGAGCTTATTATATTGCTTTTCCCTATAGGGAAATGGAAGATTGGTGATAAAAAAATTTAAAAAAAATTTTTTTGTTTGCTCTTTAGAAGCAGATAACATGCGTTTAAAGCTTATCCTTTGTCTGTACTTACTATGCTGCTTTCCACTTTTGACATAGTAGGAGGTCATTGGCATGAATCTTCTACTGAGTTCTGATAGCTCACACTGGTTACTGAGGACTCATATTCATCCTCTTTCTAGATCCTGATAGAGCTTGGAGGAAAGGATGGTGAGGATGCATGGCTGTCACTTTCTTTAGGGTGTCCCGCCTTGGGACGGGGGCTAGTCTTTCCTAAAGTAGACAGTGTGGAAAAGCAGAGCCTAGGCTCAAGGAGGAAGAATTGCCAAGAGTAGTGAGAAGGCCAGACCCAAGGAAAATTACAGACCTCGATGTCAGAACTCAGCATTTATTCTTTTCCTTTCAGGCTTTGAACCAGAGACATACTGGGATCGAATGCACCTTTTCCAGGAAGCCATTGCACACAGGTTTGTCCCTTAGCAAGAGAGAATAGTGGGAATAGAGAGAATAGTGCATCCTTGTTTGTCTTGAATAGCAGTTACCAAAGCAAAAACCAGCTTGTTTTATTTTGGGGGAAACAGATCTAATCCACCAATGACAAATTTGCTGCTTATCTCTGATAGGACCCTGGCTTTGGTTTCAAAGATAAACACTACCTTGCCAGTTCCTGTGGCTGTTGTTTTTCAGACCTCAGAGCTCCTTTCTTAGCTTCCAAAAAGACTCTGAGCCAAGCTCTCCAGGAGAGGACATGAGATGGAAAACTGAAATTTGTCAAGAGCCCCTTGCCACATGTTTAAAAGATAACCAATGGTTAAAAAGCAATAGATAAGTCAATAGGTATTCACTGGCGCTGAATGTGTGTTCCAGGGAAAGCCTTTCCTAGGCTTAGCTGTCCATCCCTCAGGCCAGTCCAGCTTTGTCTCCAGTGGCAGTTACTGCTTCTTGTTAATCATGGGATCAGCAAAGCCTCTCGTTCTTGCTTCAGTAATCTTCTTGCTGTACCTTCTTCAGTATCATATCTCCTTATTCAAGCATCTTCAGCTGTTACCATCCCCACCATGCACACGCCTGCCACCCCCCAGCCACAGGGTGAAGTCCAGACTCTTCAGCCTCTCCTTGCCCAAGTTGACCCCGGCCTTCCTTAGACCTATGCTTCCCTTTACTTTGTAGACCTAGCTCTGATGCTCAGTAAAGGCTGTGGAATGAATGCCAGAGCATCTGGTTTCCTCCTTCCAGTGGGAGGGATGCCAGTGTGGGACAGAAGGTAGGGAGGGCAGTGATCAGTGGTAAGGGCATCGATGTGCTGCAGGCAGACAGGCCTGGTTCACCTCCGCCTCCACCAACGTCTGGCTGAGGAACCCTGAGTGAGTCCTGGAACTGCTTCACCTTTGTCTTCTCACCCTTCACAGGGTTGTCGGGAGGGTTCTCTGATGTTTCTGGCCCCTAGTAGGCCCTCAGTAGACAGCAGTTCCTATTAGGAAGACCCCAGGCAACTGATAAGTTGATCAGCAGGTTTGATGCTACTCAGCTCATATATCATCGGGCAGTCATTGCACCTTGCTGGCAAGATATCACTTGGGATGTGTCCTTTGTCAAATCTGCTTTCACAGCATCCTCCTCCAGATCCACTTTAGTCCAGATTCCAGTCATGACTTCTTTAAACTATTGCTCTAACCTCTTCAGCCTGCTTTTCTAGCCTTAGATTTCCTCATATGTCTCTTGCCCAGTCCCCATGTATCACTGCTCAGGACTCTGCTGTGTGCCCCTTCACCTAAACCTGCTTCCCTTTCCTCCCCTAGACCCGTTCCCCCACCTTCCCACCTAAGCCCCACCCCCTTCTACACCTTCCACTCTGAATCCCTCCTTCCCTTTTACCCAATACACTCTGCCCATCTATCATACTAATTTGAGGGGCTCTGGAGGTCAAGGGCATGCATTTTCCTCATTTTCATTTCCTTCTACAAGGCCTAGCAAAGTACCTTGGCCAAAAATGTTGTTTAACGTGTAGCTTTTTGCATAGAGTGGAACTCTAGGTGGGAATGTGGCTCTGAGAGCAAACAAAGGTCCATCCCAGAAAGAGCTAGAAAAATATCTGGTGTTCCAGCTCCTTCTTCATCTTTGGGCAGTTAGCATGAAATTAGTGCATCCCCTTCCTAGGGACTGGATCCCCCTGCCCTCACTGAAATCCTGGCTCGTGTGCTCCCCAAGTGGTCAGTAAGAGGGCCAAGGACCATGTTGTTAAATTACCTTTTTTAAATTAAACATCCTTCCTAGTGACCCAAGGAAGAAATGAGGCAAGAATCTGGTCAGGCTGATGCACGCTGAATAAATAAATGGCCTCGATTGAAAGTAGAGAGGAAGAAAGGCAAAACCCAGGGCCATTCCCATATTTGATAGAATCGGTGCATGTTAGCCTATCCATTTAATTTGCATATCTGACTTCATGTGTTCTTCAGCAAATAGTCATCAAATGCCAGTGTAAAGCCAGCAGCTTATGTAGAGCTACAGCACAGCACCTCCCTGAGGACCTCAGTCCAGGAGAAGAGATAGACATTTTACCTCCTTTAGTTCTGCCTCCATCCTTGCCTTCATTACATAAACCCCTCAGACTCAGAGCAGGGCTACATCTATTAACACGTCCTTTATAGCACTTAGCAGGTAGAGCTGTAATAAATGTGCTTTATGGAAATAGAAAAACCAGGAATAGAACAAGCCATAGACGAGAAATGGAATAGAACAGCTATAGATGAAAAATGGCCCCTCCTGCCTGTTTCTAGAACACAGTGAAGCGGACAGCACCAGATTGGTGTTTCTCAATTTTAAGAAAAAAATTTCAATTAAGATACTTTACTTTAATGCCTTTATTGAGAACCTAATATGTGCTTAGTGTGGAAGACTTTGAGGACAGAGAGAGAGGTATGGTTAAGGTAAATAAAGATAAGGACCATTTTCTGGAGAACCTGACAGTTCCAAGGATGTGGATGGGCACAGTGGGAAGGTCTAATGGGATGGCTGGGGGTGCACAGGAGGGAGGGGGTGCTGGACAGAGAAAGAGTATGGCAGGTGAGAGAGGGCTTTCACCACCACGGAGATGAAAAGAGGCTGGGCGGGAGG
Organism: Pteropus alecto; assembly: GCF_000325575.1. NCBI lineage: Eukaryota > Metazoa > Chordata > Mammalia > Chiroptera > Pteropodidae > Pteropus > Pteropus alecto. Next base: position 5,384,168 of record NW_006430462.1, read on the forward strand.
GGATCTGGTGAGCCATTGAAGGGGCAGAGGTTGAGATGCGGTAAGGACAAAAATTAGCATCCTGAATGTTCTGTTTTGAAAGAGATCTTTCCTTTAGCCCAGACTGCCAGAGAGTCCTGTTAGCCACTCTCTCTCCCCTGTCCCTTTAGCTAAGGCAGCTAATCAGCGTGTCTTCCTGTCCTTCCCGTAGGTTTGGGTTTGTTCAAGATAAATATTCTGCCTCTGCTTTTAACTTTCCGGCTGAGAACAAGCCTCAGTACATCCATGTTACAGGTGAGGCACTCTGGGCAAAATGTGGGCAGGTAGGCCCCTGCGGCGGGAGTGTGAGCCCTGGGAGAGGCCTGGCCCCATGCTCTGGGCTTCTTCCCTCCCACCAAGCCCGTGGCCACAGAAGCACCCCAGCCAAGCGCGGGCACCGCCCCGCCCCCCCCCCACTCACCCCC
>NW_006430462.1:5384957-5415374 GCF_000325575.1 Pteropus alecto
ACTCACCCCCTGCCGCCCGGTGGCTGCGACACGGTTCCTCCTTTCCTGGCAGGAACAGTGTTCCTGCAGCTGCCCTACTCCAAGCGCAAGTTCTCCGGGCAGCAGCGGCGACGGCGAAACTCCACCAGCTCCACCAACCAGAACATGTTCTGTGAGGAACGGGTGGGCTACAACTGGGCCTACAACACCATGCTGACCAAGACGTGGCGCTCTAGTGCCACAGGGGATGAGAAGTTTGCCGATCGGCTGCTGAAGGACTTCACGGACTTCTGTATAAACCGCGACAACCGGCTGGTCACGTTCTGGACGAGTTGCCTGGAGAAGATGCATGCCAGCGCCCCGTGAGGCCCGGCTGCACTGGGGTCAGAGGATGGCGAGGATTCCCGTCTTGCTGTCGATATTCAATAGGATCCATCAGGCTCTGGGCTGCAGATGTCAGTTTGCCACTGTCAGCGAGTGGGGGCCGCTGCTGCTGCTGCTTCCGCACTGGTGTTCTTCCACTCGAGGAGAAAGATTTTGGAAGCAGCTAGCACCCAGAGCAGGTGGGAGGCCCAGATGGCCTGTGGGAAGGCTCCAGTACTGGGGAAGGGGGCAGGCAGCCCCCATGAATGTCCTCTGAGCGTCCTTTTCCTCCACCATCCGTGGGCTGTTAGGAGCAGAATCTGCCGCTTCCTGCCCAGAAGAATGCACAGGATGTAAGATAATTTTGTGAAATAATGTACCATAAGCTCATACCAACTGTATATACCTGTACATATCAGAAGCAGGAATAAAATGTCATGTGCAGCATCTCTGTCCCCAGCCTGGCTGCAGCAGTCCCATCCCTGCTGGAAAGTCGTGTCCTGTTGCCAGGGTCGTAGTGGCCAATGAGGCAGTTGCAGACAGTGAGGAGGACTTTAGAATTCACTATCTTAGAGAGCCTAGCTGGGAGTTTACTAAAAGATGTCTTTCCACAGGCCTGTGGTCCAGAGCAAGGAAAATTTCTGTCGAGCCTAGAGAGCAGACAGTAAAATATACTAGGAAACTGCCGGTTTGTTCAGAGGTGCCTCTTGCCAAGTAAGTGAGCCCAGCTCTGGCTCGCAGACCTCAAGGCGTTCTGAAACAAATCAAAGGAGATCCTCTCTCAGCTCTGACTGAGGTTTAGGATCTTAGCACCCTGCCCTAACCTGCTGAGAGTGTGGGGGTTACTGCAAGCCAGAGGGGTACCTGACAGTTACTGCCGCTTCCTCCCCCTCCATCTTGCCACAGCGAGTTCATCCCAAGTCCTGTCGATTTACCTCCTCAAGTGCTTGCAAATCCATCCTCCGAGGCCCTCTGCTGCCACTCTCGGCCCAGCCCTCTCTCGTCTTCAGCTTCCTCTTGCATGGCCAGGAGGGCCTCCTCAGAAGGCTCTGCTTTCACTCCGGGCCATTCTCCTCTTGGCAGAGTCCTTTTTAAAAAAACACTTGGATGGTGCTCACCACTTATTTAGACCTCTGGTGACTTGAACCTCAAGAAATTTTAGATGTGGCCCTGCACAATCTGGTCCCAGGCTGTTTCTCCAGGCACCTGGAATATCGCAAACTCTTTAGTGACTCAGCTCCTTGTACACACTGTCTCATGTGCCTAGAACACTCCTCTCCACACCCAGTCACTCCTGGTCATCATGCATCAGCTCAGCTCATGTCACTAAGCCCCCGTGACAACTTCCCATAGCCCCTTGTATTTCTCTAACGCACGACACATTGACACCCTAGCATGGCAGAAGCGTGCCTATTGCATTCATTTCTTTGTTCCTCAACGTGTAGCATAATAGTAGATGCTGGAGAAATGGTTGTTGGCTGAATGTGTGGACTGAATGAGTGAACTCTGGGCTCGAGTGTTGGGTACAGGGTGTTATATCCGAATCGCTCCCTGACTAGCTGGGTTCCTAAGTTACTTAGCGGAGGCCATTTCCGCATCTGTGAAACGAGCTATTGATGCTGCATGTACAGATTTTGAGAGAACAAAATGTATGTTAATGTATGTGAAGAGCACTTGTTGATTCCTAGGATGGTGCAGAACCTTGATAAAAATCCGTTCTTTTCCCTTTTCACCTTCCCTTCCCTCAGACAAACCTTTGCTCCTTTCTAAGCATCAATATCTTTCAATTACAATATGGGAGGCTGTCTCCCAGGGTGGTTGGAGGATCAAAAGATAGCTGTATATGGAAGGACTTGCTAACCAGCAGGCAATAAGCAAACGTAGGCTACTCTCACATTCCCAAGTGGGAGCCCCCTTCATAGTCATCTGTGATCCTCAGGATCCTGCATGTAAGACCAGCAATCGCCCCTGCCCTCTTCCCTCTTGCAAAGATGACCAGAGAGAAGAAGGCCCAGAGAATGATTTGGTGGAAGAAGAGACGGCTGACAAGTTAGAATGCCAGGTCGCTATCCTTCAGAGCCGGGCCTGAAATGCACATGCCTCGAGCCCCAGTTTCCCCACCAGCTGCTCCCCCTGCCTTCCTCCTCTCTGACCAGCACCCGCTTCCACCCACTCATCCAAGCCAGAATCCAGAAGTCAAAATCCTCCGTCATCATCCAGTCCTCCCACCTACCTATTCCTACTGCCGTTGCTCAGACTCGCCCACCTTCTTTCATCCCTGCTGCCCAGATGCAGAGCCTGGCTCTTGGGGATTGTGTGGTTTGGTTAGATATGGAGTATGTGTGTCTGCTGATTGCAAGCCCACCACCAGAAGATAGATACTAATAACCATTTCTTGGTAGAAGAGAGAAAAGCAATAGGCTTGGACCCAAGAGGACCTGGGTTTAAATTCCAGCCCTGCCATTTCTTAGCTGTGAAAATTAAGGATAGTTCTGTCTCTTGAGCCTATTTTCTCACCTGTTACTGATGATGTGGCTTCACCTTTCTCCCCAACCATCATACACACACGCACCTACCCGTGCATACCTCTGAGTATTGCTCTTCCTCCTGTGCTTGTGACACTGTACTTATTTGCTGACCTGTTTCGGCTCACTAGGCTGAGAAATTCCTCTGGCAGACTCTTCAGTCAATGAGAGTGGAATGAGTGAGTTGGAGAGATGAAGGGAGCAGGTGGATGTGGTAGGGTCCCTCACAGAGCCCAGCACGTAGGAGCAGACACGTGAACTGTGAGAAAGACCTGGACGGAATCACCTGATCTCGCTCCCTAAATCAAATCATCGAAGGCACTTATTCATGTTAAGAAATGAGGCCATTAAAGCCAAGATGTGTGTGACATACCTTGGGTGACCCCAGTGTGGGTGAGGATGAGGGTGGTCCAATAAGAGCCAGAGAGCAGAGGGGTTCTTGGAGATCTGGTCCAATCTCTTCATTTTCTTCCCGATAAACAGAGTGACCTGTCCTCGGCTCTAGATGGAACCAGCACAGGACCCGGGGCCTCTGGCTCCCAGCCAAGTGCCTTTCTAGGCGTTTGTTTTTAGTCGGTAGTATGGCAGTTCAGAGGGCAGGCTCAGGAGACAGGCAACTGGATGCAGATTCCAGAAGCACCAGCACGTGACTCTGAGTAAGTCACTGCACCTCTCAGAGCTCCGGTTTTCCCATCAGTAAAATGAGACAACAGTACCACCTCATGGAGCCATGACAATCACATGAGAGAATATGGGTAAAAAGCCAAGACAGTGCCTGGAATGTTGTGACCCCCTCCCTAAACGTGAGCTGTTATAATGATGATGATAATGATGATGGTCCTGGACTCTGAACCCCAGGAGTTTAGAGACGGGAATAACCACAGTGGGCTAGAGTGAACAGGGTCGTCTTTAACCCATTTCCTGTTTACCCTGAGACTACTCGCCAGCAGTGCTTGCAGCTTCAGTGTTTACCCCGAGATAACTCACAGATTACAGTCCTAACCTCACCCCCAAAGTTTGCCACGAAATGTCTCGCTCTTATTATTTTCGCATCGCTCTAGTATATCGATAGTCTTTGGAAACAAATGACATGATTCTATTTATAGCATTCTGTGTTCACTTGGGGTATCTCCATTTACAAAATATAGTAATTCTCGATCGCTAAAAATGTCAAGTCCTAGAAAACGTAGCATTCCTACATGTAGTGTTAAATTAATGCTGGCAGGGAGCTGCATTTTTTTCTAAACTGGAGAAGGGTTAAAGAGGAAGCAGCCTCCAGCCTTGTGGCATGTGGCATGTGCAGGAATCAGAGTGGTCAAGAGGTAGGACTTCTTGTTCCGCCTTGGGCTGGACGGCTGCTCTCCTCTAGCTACTGTGGTGGTTCTGCCTTGTCTGGGTTCTAAGAAATTCTGCTGGGAAGTTTTTTCTGTTGGCAGAGACGCCATGTTGCCAAGAGCAGAAAGAAGGGCCTCCTGACCACACTGCCCTCATGAACAGGGATTTTGCCCCAGGCAGCTCTGAAGACATTTCTAAGCCTCATGGTTGTGCTCGGGGGTGCACACAGGCCCCAGTACACTTGGGGCAGCACGAGCTGGCCTCCCAGACTTTGTAATGAGTCTGAGGTGAGGAACCACACAGGGCGTGGGATGCAGAAAAACATGGTGGGAAAAGAAATGAGCTAGGGCAACATGTCCCTTTACCAAAGGAACTAGGAAAAAAACCAAAAAGGCCTCAAAGCAGAAGTAGCTGTCTTAGTCTCCTACTTGTGGTTCTCCAATGCTACTGTGCAGAGCATCTCGCTTAAATCGCAGCTTCCACAGCCTTCTCCCGAGATTCAGATTCAGGAGGTCTGGGACTCTGCATGACATGCCAAGTGATCCTGCTATCACTGGTCCATGTGAGAAACCCTGCCACAGACTCCTTCCGGCTTCCCCCTGCCTACTTTATACACAGTTCTAACCAGCCTGGAAATCCGATTCTCAGACCAAAGCAGATTAGAAGCTGCACACTACAGGCAGTGTAGTAGAGGCGGAGGACTCGACAGCAGAGTGAAATGACAACTGACAGCTCAATGGATAGCTACAAGGACCGCCACAGGTACAGCACCTCCAGAGGTATAGGACTGCCAAAGGCTGAGGGTTGGGCCAGGAAGTGCCCAATCTTACATTGGATGGGCACTGAAGTCTGTATTCCTTTGTAGGAAGTGACCTATCAAAACAGTTAAAATGGAACCTTTGGCTATTACAAAGAAGAAATACATTTGACCCTTGAACAATGCAGGGGGTACGGGTGCTGACCCCCACACGGTCAAGAATTCACATAATTTGTCAGGCCTCTGTATATGGAGATTCCCACCACAGTTGGTTGAATTCATAGATGCAAAACCCAGGATATAGGGGGCCAACCATATATTTATTGAAAAAAAAAAATCTTTGTATAAGTGGCCCTGTGCAGTTCAAAGCTGTGTTGTTGAAGGGCCAACTGTACATGAAAGACACAAAGGGAATCTGTGAGGCTTTGGTAAAGTGGATGGAAATTGGGGGAATGGAAAGCTGAATAGGAGCCGACTGACAGGCCTCCTCAGTTACCAGAAAATTTCAGATACATGGAGTAATAACGATCACTCCATTTCTTGAGCACTTCTTATGTTCTGGGCGTGTAGCATACTTTACATGCCTTTTCATTGTGTAAACTTATCATCATACCAGATGAGAAGTAGAAGGCCCCAGGAGGTGAGGCCTAAGACCCCACAGCCAAAAGGGGAATCCCAGAGCCCAGTTCCCCCTCCCTATGTTGTTGCCCTCACCTTCTGAGACCGTTGGGTCAGTGAGGCATCGCCTGCTGCTCTCTCTGGGGCCCTGGCTGGGGCCTCTGTATTCCTCTCAGCAGACTATCCTGTGAGTGGTACAGTCCTGCTCAGGTACAGATGCTGTGTAACGTGGACATAACCTCACATAGGGGCCCTCTGGTAGGGAAGAGTCACTGACTCTGAGTGGAGGCCAGTGGCCTTTCTTCTCCCTTCTCTGGAAGGCACTGTCTGTCTGCTGCTCCTTTCTCTCTGGCTCACAGCCCCTGACTTCCGTGGAGACCAGTGACTTTTCTTCTCCCCCAGGCCCTTCTCTGGAAGGCACTGTCTGTCTGCTCCTTTCTCTCTGGCTCACAGCCCCTGACTTCAGCCTGCAAGCACTTCAGGCAGCTCCAGGCCTTCACACTTGCCCTAAGCCTTTTTGGGGGCAGAGCAGGTGCCAGGAACTCAGTCCTATCTGCCTTTAGATTTGACTTCTATCTGCTGCTCTTGCGGCAGCAAGATTCACCTATTGCTCAGTGAATCAGCACATACTCCTTCCACAAAGAAAATCTGGTCCCCGTGAAGGTAAGGGGAGATGGGGAGTTGCTGTGTGATCCCCAGCAAGTTCCTTTCTCTCTGAGCCCCAACCTTTTCATTTGAACTCCACCGGCAATGAGACTGGGAGAACCCTTGTGTGTGTGTGGAGGGGTAGGAATGGGGGTGGGGAGCACAAGATTTCAGACCTTTTGTCTACTCAACTGACAGGAGAGTCCCTGTCAGTCTCAGGCAGCTCATGGCTGTCATGACTGGAACTGAGTCTGCCTCCTCTCTGTGAGCTTTGAATTGTACCAGATTGCTTATCCAGATTGAATTTCCCCTCTCTCTTTAATCCTCAAGTATCTCTTGAGACAGAAAATATAATTTTAAAGCCCACGGCATCCTGGGAAAGAAACATTTCCTGGCGCCTTTGATATTCATCCAACCCAAGTAGCTCACATCCTTCTCTCCGCAGCCTGAGAACATCTGGTAGGCATGGCCAGGTGCTGTCTTGGGAATGAGGCCCCTTTTCAAGATGAAATATGCTGCTGCTGCTCAAGCCGTGTGTCCTCAGAGCCTGAGCGACACAAGCTGAAGAGAGTGGGCAGGGCTCTGCCAGAAGTGACCCTGTGAAACTTTCATCCCGACACTTTCAAGACACTCCTCCCCTCGCCTTTTCCAGGCCCCCGCATACGGTGCTGGAGGAGAACCAGGAACTGGCCACGGGTTCTCAACTTGGGGGGGATTTTGACCCCCATTTGAAGGATATTTGGCAATGTCTGGAGTCACTTTGGGTTGTCACAACTGCAGGAGGTGTTACTGGCATCTAATGGGTGCTTCTAAACACCCTATGCTGCACAGGACAGCCTCTACGACACCCCCAAACGTCAGTAGTGCTGAGGGTGAAATACCCTAAACTAAATTCTGAGCAGGTAAGAAGTTCCCCTTCCTCCTGTGACTTTGGAGGAAGAGGGACTTGCCAGTAGCCCCTGACTGTGGAGCTCTAAACTCCTCGATGGCAGCCCAACCCCCAATCTCCTGTAGTGATGACTCTTGCTGGGTTCCAAGGTCAGTGTGGCTAAGAGACCTGCTTAGAGCCACACAGCAAGTTATGGGCAGAAGCAGGATTCGAATCCTGGTTGTGTTCAGCACTCACGTGCTATGGCGTGGCTCTTGTGTTTCCTTCCTTGCCCCTGTAGCTTGCCTCTCCAATTGTATAGAAGCTCCTTGAGGGAAGAGAACACAGCTTGCTCACCCTTATATCCTCCACTGTAAGTGCCCATCGCACACAGGTGCTCGTTTAGAATTGGTTGAATTCATTCAGCCAACGTTTATGCAAAGCTGAGCCGATGCGGGAGCTGCTCTCTTGGTGAAGGGTAACAGACTCGCAGAGCAGCAACTATGGAGCTCTAGGAAAGGCCTGGTAGGGGCTGTGTAGGAAGCACTACAGAAATAGAGGAGGAGGCTTAATGCTGCATAAGGGAGCTGGGGAAGATGGAGAAGGGGGCATTTGGGTCGGGGTTTGAAGGCTGTGTAAGAGTTCGGGTCGATAAGGAGGAGGGGCTGGGGAGGGAAATTCTGGAGGGGTAAAGGGCTTTGGCATCAAACCAAACAAGAAAAGGTGACAGCCTGGAAACTGGAGAGAGATTTCCCCGAACTTCCCCCACCCAGCCTGCACTTTCAATAACTGATTTCCAGAGGGAAGTGAGTGTTGTCAAGTCCAGGGTTCAGAGTGACAAACGGGCCATTGTCTGGGAGCCCTGATCCAGCCTGGGCCCTGGGGTCACATCGCAGGGGACGGTGGGGGAGGGGCGAACCTTGCTCACTTGTCAGGCTTTGCTCTTCTCGGCCCCAGATCTGGGTAGAACACAAGTTTAAACACTCCCAGGCTCCGAGGGGCTGGCCGCCATCTCGGCTGGGAATGATCCCCTTTCCTCATCCCCTTCCTCTTCCCAAAGCCAGAACCCTGCTCTCATTCACCTGCCACTTCTTCCCCATGTGACCCTGCCCAGGCTCTGGAAACTACGCTGAGCCTGGGGGTTGGCGTGAGAACTGGAGAAATAAGGGCTTTGAAACGTTCTGAGAACTGAACCCCTTTGCAGTCTGAGGGGAGCCCTGCTGTTCCCTGCTGTCCTTGTCTTACTTTGGCACCAACTACCTGTAGGATCCTGTGCAAGTCTGCTCACCTCATTGGACCTCACGTTTGGGGGCGAGGGGATGACAGTCTCCTTCAAGGGGTCATGGTGAGGATCTGATGACATCAGCTTTGTAAAGGTGACTGGCTGGTGCAAAATACCCCATAACTTTAGGGCAGCACTGTAAACCCCCTTCATTGATGGGAGCCATCTGAACCTTCTGTTTTGAATACACCTAGAAGTCCTCCGACACCGCTTGGGAAGGGTGGGAAAGAAAGCCAATTATATTTATATTTTATGTTGAAACCCAAGCACGCGTGAGCCCAGTGTCCTACTCAAGCCCGAGGGCAGCCCAGAGGGAGATGGGTGGGCGATGGTACCCCTGCTTCTCAGAGGAGAATCTGAGTCTCAGGGTTGTAGAGAGACTTACCCAGGGTAACTGAGCACACACATGGCAGAGGAAGAATTGAACTCAGGGATTCTCTACCCCAGGGCTCTTCCCTTGGTGAGAAGGAGTTGGGGCGTCGGAGAAATAAGCCCACTGCTAGTGGCTTCCACAGTGGGTCAGCCGCATCTGGGAAGGAGGCAGGGCAAGGCTTGGGGCCTGGGCTCCCAGCACAGCAATGAGAACCATGTCTACAGGACCTCCAGTGCCTGAACAGCACGCTGGCCACCGTTGGTGGTTGGTTCAGGAGGACAGGATCACTCTCTGGGTGGTCTGATACACAGGATGTGTCTCACCTCAAAGCAGAAGTGAAACAGGGCATACTTCCCCTTGCAAGACAGGAGGCAAGTCTGACCCCGCCACTGTCGCCTGCGGGAACCAGGAAACTGGCTGCCACTGCTGGGGTCTGAGATTAGGGGATGACGAAGAGAAGCCAGTCTTGTCTGGGGACAAGTCCCCTGTCACCCAGCAAAATCACAGCCAGTCCGTAACTGCGAGAGGGATTTTCATTTATGGTTTATTCTCTCATTCATTGTTCTCCCATCAACAAATATATTGAGAATCATCCATGTGCCAGGCATTGCACGGGTATATAAGGACTATAAACACAAAATTACATGGCTCACTATTGTTGTGGTTGTGAAATAATACCTATAGTTGTGAAAAGTACTCCAAAGGCCAAGCAGAGGTTGCTGAGAGGTTTAATGGGGTCTCCCAGTCTGGGACTCAGGGAATACTTCCTGTGCATTTCCATGGAGACCTGATGGATGGCAGGGCTTGCAAAGGGCAGAGATGGAGGAAGAAGGGTAGAGCTCCTGGCACTGAAGCCCCTGAGACCCTCAGATGGAAAGAAACTTGGTGGAACCAAGGGAGAGGGCAGAGGCTGGTGTAGCAGAGAAGGAAGCAGAAACCAGATCACGCAGGACTGTGCAGGCTATGTAAGGGGTTCCACCTATTTGATGCATCTTCAAGAAAAGGAATATCTTGAAGCCTGGGTGACCTTGGGCAAGGCTTTCTCTTCTCTCAGCCTCAATTTCCTCATCTTTTCAATAGGAACATATTCTCAGTCCTTGCGAGGTTGTTGAAGAGCCCTTAGGTAAAACACTAGCACAGCAGCTGGCACAGTGGAGGTGCCCGAGAAGTGGAGCCATTAGTCTAATTTCTGTGACTGAGCCAGACCAGGAATCTGGGCTCCCTGCCCAGCTTCCGCTCCAGCGGCTGTGGCTGCAGTTCCTGCCTCCCCGCAGGGCTGCTTCTAGGAGACATGGAGCCAGGTGCCATCATCAAGGCTGAACACATGGGCCCCAGCTCCAACTTGCTCTCTACGGAAGTATTTCTCTGCTGTTATCACTGCCCTTGTACCAGGCAAGTTAATGTAGCCTGGGAAAGGCTCCAGTCTACAGCTGTGGTCAGCCCTAGAAGCTGATACCCCCTTTCCTCCTGCCAGCCCCCAAAGTTCCCCTGGCTCTGGCTAGATGACTTAGTCTTTGCAGACTCCTGATTCCTTAATGGCAGCCATGTGCCACGCAGGTAAGGGGCAGGGTGGCACAGAACTGGCAGCCCTGGGGTTGACCAGCTGCAGGACTGCATTATGCTGAAAGGGTAGAGCCAACCTGGACTCTTTGATTCAGGGAAAAAATCCTCCTACAGGAGAAAGATGCTGGTGTTGACCACATGCACGCCTGGGGCTGTGCCAGGTGCTTTGTTTGCTACCTTGCTTTGTTCTAGCAATAATCCTTTATAGTGGATATTATTGGCTGCCTTCCTACAGCTGGGTAACTGAGGATTGGGGTCACCAAAAGTCACCCAGTCAACAAGCGGCAGAGTCTGGATTCTACTCCAGGTTCCCATCACGTTGCCCTGACCCTCATCCAGTGCTAGTTGAGTGTAGGAGACCTGGAAATGAAGTGGGCGAGCCTGAGCTTAAAATTTCTTCATCCGGCAAGTCACCTCAGGAGTGTCACAAGATGATCAAGCTGAGGCCACCTCAGCAATGGCAAGGCCAGCCCCCTGTTTACAGAAAGAAAACTGAGGCCCCCAGAGGGGAAGCAACTTACCTGAGGTTACAAGATTGATCAGCGGAGTGCTCGGTCAGGCTGGACTCTCCCGTGGCCTCCTTAGTTGGCCTTTTTTCTCACCCTCCCTTGCCGGCCTCTACGCCTCTGTCCAGTCTTCACACGTTGGAAAATCCCAGCCTGTGGCCCCTGGATCTCTTTTCTGCATCTCATTCCCCTGGTGACCCAGTGCTGTGTTTCTAATTACTATCTACATGCCTGTGAGTCTCAACCTGGGATTTCTAGTCCTGACCCTACCTCTGAACTCCAACCTGTCTATCCAGCTGCCTTCTTGGCCTTCCCTTAGAAATCTAAGAGGATAACAAACTGGAGATGTCTAAAACATAACTCTTGATTCAGCTGTGTCCTCTTAGCCCCCACCCAAACCTGCTCCTCCCAGACTTTCAGGCCAAAAGTCTTGGAGTTATCCTACATTTCCTTCCCTCAACCCCTACCTCTAATCCATTAGCAAAAATAAATTGCGAACTGACTCTTCTCCCCATTTCCATCCTCGCCTGATACAGCAGCAACCTAGCTCGAAAGCTCTTTTGCCTTCACAAATTTATTCTCACAGCAACCAACAGGCTCTCTTTTAAACACAGAACATGTCGCATCATTCCCCTGCTTGAAAGCCTTTCGGTCACTTCACATCAGTTAAAGATGAAATCTCAGCTCCTTCCCAGGGCCCTCAAGGGCTCCTAGGAGCCTCCAACTCCATTCTCATTCTCCTCCTGCTCACTCAGGATGTTGCAGCATCTCCTCCTTCTGTTCCATGGACACCTCCAAGGTTGCCCCTGCCTCAGGGCCTTTGCACAAGTCCTCCCTCTTCTTGAAACCCTCTTCCCAGGATCGTGGCTCAGTGGTTTCCTCATTGCTGGTGTTGCTAGTTCCATCTCTGACCACCCCGTCCTCTTCGCCTGTCACTGCCCATCGCCATGCCCTGCTAGCTTTCCCTCACAGCCCGTCACTACCTGAAACCATGTGTAGTATTTGCCCACTTGTCATTGTCTTTTCTTCTCACTGGAATATAAATTCTGGGACTGTTTTCTGTCCCTGCCATGTCCTCAATACTTATAACAGTGTGCCTAACATGGCAGATTCTCAATGGGTGCTTGCTCACAGCACCACCACCTGGACCGAGGGCTTAACTTACCTATCAAGTCTATTCCAGGTTGCTTGTCCCCAGATTCTCTTTTATAGGACAGCATTTCCCTGTCCCATGACTTCTTTAAGACTAATTTCTTTAAGTCTCTGACCTGCCAACTCTCTTACCTACACGCTGTGCGACCTTAGACAAGTTGCCTAATCTCTCTGTGCCTCAGTTTTGTCAACTGTAAAATGGAGCTAATAACAGGGCCCACCTCAGAGAGTAGATGTGAGGATTAAATGAATTAATGCATAAAGAGCGCTTAAAAACAGTGAGTGGGACATGGTCAGAGTTCAGTAACGTTAGCTCTATTACTATTTACATCATCATTGCCACCACAATCAAGTTTTTTTTTTAATCAAGATATACTTGAATATAACATCATATTAGTTTCAGATGCACAACATAATGTTTCGATTGCAAAATGATCACCACGGTAAGGCTAGTTAACATCCATCACCAGTCTGACTCTCGGAAGAGTCAACTGTTATTTCTTCTCTGCTATCAAGTAATAATACATCAGGCCACTTTGCCTGCTCAATACCCGTCAGTAGCTTCCTATGTCACTTAAGAAGACCGAGCCCTTTTAAGTAGCCTGTGAGGCTCACACCTACCTCTCCAGCCTCATCTTGCCTATCTATCCCCATTGTTCGACCTGCTGCAGTCACACTGGCCTCACATCTGTTCTTCGTGTGATTTATGTTCATCCCATACCAGGCACTTTGCCTGAAATTTGCTTGTCCTCCTTCTTCACCTGGTCAGTGCCCGTTCTTCATCCCAATCTCAGCTCGGTCATTACTGTCTCAGCCTCCCATGACCACTGACTAGGGGACTTCTCTTATTTCATGCTCTCCAGACGTGGGCCTTGGCTGGAGCGCTTAGCACAGTCATTAAGTTGCACTTTTCCTTCTACTTGGATTCATATCTGACTTTTCTCGTAGACTCTTAGCTCCATGAGAATAGAGGCCAAGTCATTCTTTGCTCACCTTTGTACTCCCAATGCTAGCAGGGTGTTTGCGCGTAGGAAGTATTCGGTCAGTATTAAATGAACGAGGGAATGAATGAGGGCGAGTTGGAGAGCAGCCCTTCAGATCCAGCAGAGAACGGCCCCAAGAGAAAAATCTGCTGCCCCTGCCTACCTGACAGACCTTCCTCGCTGGCCTCAGGCCATGGAGCCAGAACAGCCCTCCTGACTTCCTGCAGGTTCCACTTGCTAGCAACTTGGCCTGAGGCAGCCCTCGCCTGCCTTGCTGCTGTCATGGGGCGCCCACGGGTTACCCGAGTAGGAAAAGGTTTTGCTTGTCCAAGCTGAGATAGAAACTGGACACGAAGCTGGGACGCGTTGAAGAAGTCTGTCTAGCTTCCTGAGCTTTGTTGTCTCACCGCCAGACATTTTCAGCCTTTCCTTCCCTCTCGAAACAGGGACACCACGATGATGGAGTGCTCTGTTCTTGTTTTTCTAGCCAATGGTGTTTTCTTTAATTGGTTGGAGCAGAGTTCCTTGTAGGCTCAGACCTGGGCCAGCCCCCCGACAGTCTGCACCAGGACTCGGCAAAATGAGAGAAATCAGGACAATGTAGGGAGTGTTCAGAAAGCTCAATTAATTCTCAGATTGTCTGCCCTAATTTTGTGCATCAGGATGCCCTTTCTTTTATAAAACAAGGGTGGTGGTGACAGGGTTCTTTTCCTCCTCCCCCTCCCCAATGTCCTTGCTTGTCCAATCACCTACTTATTTTCTTTTACAATTTGCTGGTCTGGGGACAGCAGGTGAGCCAGGATGAGAATCCGGGTTTTCTAGTGCCAGGTTAGTGCTCCCCCCGCTCTGCAGCACTCCCTGGAGGGGATAACATGTAGGGGAGACGTGAGAGCTGGTTGTAAATTATTGATAGGCTGCCATGTGGAAGAGGGTACGTGCGTACTCTGGTTGCACCCAGGGGACAAAATTGGGGTCGCTGTGTGGCAGCTTCAGACAGGCACATTTCAACTGGTTTAGAATAAAGTTTCTGACAGGCAGGTATTCAATAATAGACAGGCTGCCCCCGCCCCCCCACAGTGTTCAGGTGCAAATAGAGCAGCTATATTCAGGGGTGGTGGGAAAACTATCGGGGCCCGGGGTCCCAATGAAGGCTTTCGGTCTGGTTTCAACCTGGTTTCAGCACCAGTTTCACCATTTACTATCTGTATGACCTTGGACAAATCAGTTTCCTCCTATTTAAAATGGGAGTCATCATGCCTCCCTCAGGGTCCTCTGAGGATTTAAAAAATGGAGTGTGTGTACAACGCCCAGCCCACAGACAGGTCTTGCATGAGACGTGAATCCTCAGGGAGCTTCCTTAGAGTCTGGTAGAGAGTGAGAGACTCATAGAGAAAGGATAACCTGCAGCAGTTTATGATCAAGGACCAGCAAGGTGGCCCAGACTTAGGTGCTGGGACATTTCTGAACATGGGAGATCAGGCATGGGTTGATCAGGGAAGAATACCCAGGGGAAGCAATACCTAAACAGAATCTTGAGACACTGTTAGGCTCTGGATAAATAGAGAGGAGGCATGGGAACTTGCCAGGAAAAGAGCATACAGTAGTCTCTGGCACATAGTCCAGTTAATCCTTTGAACAACACGAGTTTGAACTACACGGGTCCATTTACACGTGGATTTTTTTTTTTTCAAACGACTGCAGTTTATTTGAGCTGAGCAGTTCAAACCCGCATTATTCAGGGAATCCATTTATGTGAAGGCTGGGAATCCATTTATGTGAAGGAATCCATTTATGTGAAGGCTGATTGTAGTTATATATGGATTTTTGACTACATGAGAGGTCAGCACCCCTAACTCCCATGTTGTTCAAGGGTCAACCGTAGTAAGTATTAACTGGAAGGAGCTATTATCATTAAGCTTCAAGGGCATGGCAATTTCTCTTTCCTAGGGCTCCCACAGCACTGAGGGCACATTCCTGGCACATCAGAGAAGCTTGGTGTGTGTTGAATGAACAGACAGACGACAAGCTAGGCACAGAATAGAGGAAAACATGATTAGATCTAAGTAAGCCGGGAAAAATGAGAGCATCCATCCACATATCCATATACCCATCCACCTATATACCTGTCCATTACCTAACATTACCTACATACATACATACACATACTCATCCATCTATCCATCCATCCATACACCTGTTCATCTATCCATCTACATATCTGTCCGTCCATCCATCCATCCATCCATCCATCCATCCATCCATCTATCCATACATTCATCCATATGTTTCAGGCAGAGAACGAGACAAAGTCACTGCCCTTATGAAACTTATATCGAGTGGGGCAGACAGAGCTTATAGAAATGAATCAAATAAGTATATGAATAAGTGTAAAATTGCAACTGTGATAAGTGCCACATATAAAAGGGATACATGGTGCCAGGAGAACCTAAAACAGGGAGATTTGATCCATTCAGGGAGGTCAGAAAAAGCTTCCCAAGGAGGCGACCATTGAACTGAGAGATGAAGGGTGAGTAGGAGAAGCTAGAATAATTGAGGAGGAGAACGGAGAATGTTTCAAGCAGAGAGGGAAAGGCACAAGCAAGGGCAAGATGAAGTTAAGGGTGTCAGCATAATAACACAGGGCCTCCTGGGCTTGCTAACATTTTTGATTTTTATCCTTAGAGGTTCTAAGCAAGCATCAGGCGACAGGATCAGATTTGTATTTTTAAAAGATTGGCTGTGGTTATAGAAAATCGAAGCGGGGGATGGGATGAGCAAGTGTAAAAGCAGGAAGCCTGTGAGAAGCCAGTGTGGTTGTCCATGAAATCCATGACAGAACCTCGGACTTGGGGGAGTGGGGTGGGGGTGGGGGGAGCAGAGGAGTGAATGACTTGAGGGCCATTTAGGAGATAAAATGGACATGACTGGGCAGTGGATTTGGTGAAAATAATGAGGGCGAGGGAGTTGTCTAGGATGACACCAAAGTTTCTGGGTAGAACTGTTGCCAGGCAACAGAGCGAAAGCCAAGAGAGAGTGGGGGGAAGGGTTGGGACACACTTTCCCTTGCAGTTGTTATTATGCCCATGTTTGCAGAATAAGGGGTGTCGGAGATGTGGGCACAGCATCCTGATCTGCCCGAGGGCGAGAAGGCTGGTTGAAGGAGGCTGCACGTTTCAGGCTGGAGGGCTAGGCCTGGGAGCTGGGGCTTTCAGTCTTAGCCCTGCATCCATGTGGCTGTGTGACCTTGAGGGGGCAGCTCACCCCTCTGGGCCTTGATTGTAAAATCCATGGCCCAGTTGGTCTGGCATTTCAAGGGCACAAAGAAATCTGTCTTATTTGCGTCCACTGGCACTATTTACAGGGTTTCCTCTTGGAAAGTTATTCCTTGTAGATCCATTTTGTCCAGAGCCTGAAGGTTAAAACAGCATTAAGTCTAGAATGTGAGATCTGAAAGGAGTCACAAAGCCCATTTGCTCCATCTTCTAATTTTACAGAAAGGGGCAACGCCTGTGTCTGACCCTTATCTCTATCCTCCAGTACTACCCTCTACGTAGAAGAGGTGGAGCGGTTTGTGCAAAGCCACAAAGCTATAGGGTGGAAAAGCACCATTTGGGGGTGAGCTCCACAGTTCTTTTCTTACTTTGAGGGTGGAGATTTTTCTGCAGCCTACAGCCAATTCTTAGGACAGATGGGACTGAGTAGAGCTATGGGGATGGACTAAGATAATAGACACAGGTGATGCTGAGTGTCACGGGGTGGGGGTGGAGGGGCGGGGAGAAATAATTAAGGGGACATCTGAAACTGTACCCTGTGAAGCTGGGGTCCTTTCTGACTCTTTGAAGATGCCTCTTGTCATACACCCCTGCTGTGACTCCTAAATGTCCTCCCTGGGCTGCAAGATACTCTTTGCAAGGGGAAAAAAAAAAAAAAAAAAAAAAAAAAAAAGGACTGCAGAAAACTCAGCATACCCCTGCAAACAACAAAAACCTGGTTGGAACTTCGGGCTGAGGTTTCCATGGTGGCTCCACTCTGCCACTCTTCCCATTGGCCAGGCATCCTGCTTCGGCTTTAGCAACAGAGGCTCAGATATCCATCTCCTTCCTGATTGGCCAGGCTGTGCTGCAGCGCCATGGCAACAGGGGCAGAGAGGGACCAGCTCTGCAGAATGACTTGAGTCACCATCTACCTGGGGTGGAGCTGAGAGCCAGATGCAAAGGGGAACAGGTAGCCCCGACCTCTGCTCACCGTCAGGGGAATCCTCCTCCTTGGTCGAGCAGGGTTTTGGGACGCTGGCAGACATCTCCTCCTCATCTAGTTTATCTTCTATCTTGCAGCATTTTCCCAGCCCTTCTCTTGCCCCAGAGTTCCTATCTCTGCAGAAGAAAAAACAAATCTCTGGCAGTGCCAGAGGTTAATGTATTTGCCCAAAGTCATGCAAGTTGCAAGCCAGTATTTGAACCCGTATTGTGTTGCCTGACTTAAAGGCTTTAGAGGGTCTTGCTAGAAAATCCAGATGTTCTTTTTTTTTTTTAATAGACATTTTTTTTAGATCAGTTTTACAGGTTCACAGCACAATTGAACAGGAGGTGGAGATTTCCAACTGATTGCTTTCAGTTTTAATAGCAATCACCCTTTATTCATCAAACAGCTAACGCTTTCCAAAGCACTCTCCCATGTGAATCATTATCTGATCCTCCCAACAACCCTGTGAGTTTGGTAAGTCAGGGATGAATGACCCATTTTATAGATGAGGACACCAGAGCCCAGAGAGGACAAGTGATTTGTTCCATGTCACACAACATATTGCTGCCACAGCTGGACCACCTAGCCTCCTGAATTCTTGTCAGGGTTCTAACTCCAAATCATTGACTTGCCCATACCAGGGCTGCTCTGAGGGATCCTCTCATCTGTTTAGAGAACAATGTCAAATAAAATCAGGCATTCTAATGTGGACCAAGGCTTTCACACTATAACCCTGGTCCCTGTCACGCAACTCCTAAATGTGGCTCCGGTCCCCGGGAAGGGTCTGTGTTTCACTGCAAACCTTGCTCTGCATGACCCCTGCCCATACATCAATAGGTAAAGCAAAACTTGCAAGCTTAAAACTTGCAAGTTTAATTATGTGCTTGAAGCTGTGCCGACCGTGCAGGATCTCAGAGTCCTCATCACAACCTTAGGCATTAGGTCTTCATTGTCCACCATTTATAGATGCAGAACCTGGTGCTAAGGAAGGTTAGGTGGCAGGCCAAGGCCACACAGATAGCGGAGCGGCCAGGATTCTAACATGAGACTACCTGACTTGAAAGCAGACTGGTTTGAACAGCAGTGATGCATGCTCTGCTCCTGCAGAATGCAGAATGTACCTCAAAGAGGCATCTGAGAGCAGATTCTTTTGCTCTTGGGTGTACATTTTGTCCTCAGTTGAGGCCGTGGCTAGACCTATTTTTTTTTTTTTTTTTTTGGGCACTGGAACAAAGCAGGCTCAGAGGATCTGCTTTGTGTTAGGGATTTAGAAATCCTTGGCCCTCAGGAGTGACTCAGTGTCCCCAGCATTGCCTTCCATTGCCTAGTTTCTCAGCTTTCTGATCCTACAGGAGGGTGTGGCAGGGCTGCTGGTAATTGGCAATAGACACGGAGGAGAGAAAACTCAGAGATCTTCTTGCTTCGAATCTGAGCCCCTGCTGAAAATGAACATTTTGCCAGTTTCCTTTCCGCCCTGCTCAGCTTGGGCTCCCTGAAGTCTCATTCCTGAAACAGGGCCGAGCCACCTGGCTGGGCCTGCCCTCCCAAGGGCACTGTTTTTGGAAGATGACACAGGGTGGACGCTCACGCCTGCCACTCTGCTCTCCTAAGTGCCGCAGCAGCCAGGGGCAGGCACATAATTTTACCACCAACATCATTTTGCAGCATCTTCCCCACGCCAGAGACCATAAAGGTGCTAGGGAAGAGGCAGGGAACAAACCATTAAGACCCTTGCCCTCACAGAACCCACTGCCTAGTAGAGGAGATGGACAATAAGTCCGTGAGTGAATAAATCATGATTTCACACCGTGATAAATGCCTTGGGTAGATGAAACAGGATGATGGGATAGAGAGTGGCTGGCGGTGGGGGCTGGGGCGTGTGCTATTTCAGCCAGGATGGTCAGGAAAGAGAGGACTCTGCGAGGAGGTAATATCCGAGCAGACACCGGACTGAGGAGGAGGCAGTTGTGTCAGTTACCTATGACCATATAACAAACCAAAACTGTGTAACAAACCTCCAAACTTAGTTGCTTACAACCATCTTTGTTTCTCACCAATTTGCAATTGGCCTGGGTGGTTCCTCCGCCCATTTCTCCTGGTTACACATGTGGCTGCGTGTAGCTGGAGGCACAGCTGGGCTGAAATGAGGCCTCACTCTCATTTCTAGTAAATGGTGCTGGCTGATGGCTGGGGCGCCTCGGCTCCCTGTCACAGGCCTCTCATCCTCCAGTCAGCTAGGACAGCTGCCTTACATGGCTGTCTAGGGACAGCATTCCAAGAGGGTGAAGGCAGAATCTCCAAGGCTCTTGAACTCATAAAAGATCACTTCCGTCACATTCTGTTGTCAAAGTAAGTCACAGGGCCAGCCTGGATTCAAAAAAAACCCCCTCTTGATGGGAGGAGTGGGACAAAGCATTTGTGGCTCTCTTTAATGTGGTACAAAACTCCATGGTAAGATCTTTGGCAAGAGTATTCCAGGCAGAAGGAAGAGCAGGTGCAAAGGCCCTGAGGTAGGATGGGGGTCCAGAGACCTGAGCTTTGACCAATAGGTTCTTCCACTTCCTCGGTTTTCTCTTCTGTCAAATGGGAACTAAGGATGACTCCCTGCCTCCTTTATAGGCTCATAGGATATAGGAGGCATTGCTCCAAGTCAGGGTTAGGATTTTGGTTCTTGGCCATTGAGTGTGAGGAGAATCAAACACAGGAATTCAGTCTGGCATCCTCCAAGCTCACTAATGTTTGTGAACCACCATCTGGCAAGAAGGCACAGTGCTGGGCACTGCAGGTCACAGGAAAGTCTGAGGGGTGATGATTTTGCTGAGCTTATGGGCTGAAAAGATTGCTCACTGAGCAAGATGGAGACGGAGCTGGAAGGACTGTGGGCCCCAGGGAAGACCTGGAGGAGGTGGGATTCTAACAGGGCCTTGCAGGGCAATAGAATTTGGCTGAATGAGAGGAAACTGTTGATAGCGGAAGTGGTGGTGGGGGGGCTGCGACATTTAGCAAATCAATGAAACAAATGTTTGCTGAACCTCTAAGTGGCCAGGACAGACAGAGGACCAGCCAAAGGCAGATAGGAACCCAGAGGAGGCACCACCGAGGCCTGCAGAGCCAGGAGGAAAAGGCAGCACTTCAGAGGCCTGAAGGATGAGTCAGGTCAAGCACAGTGGGGCAGAGGGAGGAGTAGGAGGTACCAAGAGGGTCCCAGCAGAAAGAACAGCATCTGCAAAGGCCAGATGGGAGGGAGAGCTTGGGATTCTCATATAAAGGCAAAGAGTCGTGTCTGAAGCAGAGATCATGTGGAAGAGAGGGAGAGGATGAGCTTGGGGCCCAAACAGGCCTTGTGGACCAATGAAAGTCTCTAATCTTTTTCTTGAAGGCAGTTTGCGTAGGATTGCCAGATTTAGCAAATACAAATACAGGTTGTCCTGTTAAGTTTGAATTTCAGAAAAACAACACATAATATTTTTAGTATAATTATGTGCATGCGCTATATGGAACATTCGTATACTAAGAAATTACTTGTTTATCTGAAATTCAGTTTTGACTGGGCCTCCTGTGTTTTCTCTAGCAGTCCTCAGTGTGGGACCACAGAAGGGTTGTAAGCAGGGGATGACATGGTTGGATTTACATTTTGAGAGGCTTCCAGGATTTGTGGGCAACATGCTGGAGGGAGAGAGGAAGGGGTGGAAGATGAGGGTCCTGCTTTGTCTGGGCCAGAGAAGCGCAGGTCCCAGGGAATGGGGACATCTCATCCTGTCGCCTGCTTCCCAGACTGGGCAGGCAACCTTAGGTAAACCCTTCAGCTGATGCAGTCTTGTGTGGGTGACTGCAGGCCAGGTCAGATGCCACCTCTGCTGTGTGAGCACCTGGACTGGTTTGTTCCCTCCTGAGAAGGCACTCAGCATTTGCTGAGGTCTTACTATGTGCTGAGCTGGGTCCTTTATATCAGGGGTCCCCAACCCCCAGGCCGCAGACCAGTACCTGTCCGTGGCCTGTTAGGACCCGGGCCACACAGCAAGAGGTGAGCAGCGGGTGAGTGAAGCTTCATCTGTATTTGCAGCCGCTCCCCAGCGCCAGCATCACCACCTCAGCTCCACCTCAGATCAATCAGGCATTAGATTCTCATAGGAGCTCTGGTCCCTGGTGCCAGAAAGGTTGGAGATCGCTGCTCTGCATTACTTGTCTCATTTAATCCTCACAACAGCCCCTCAAGGAAGGTATTATTATGCCCGTTTTACAGATTAAAGAACTGAGGCTCAGTGGTACAGTTGCTGCCCAGGTCACACAACTGCACAATGCAAATCTGAAGTGGAGTCCAGGTCAGGCTGGCGCCAGGGCTCTGCTCTCCCACTGTCTCCAGGAAGTGTCCCCTGGAAGCCCCTAATCCCCCATACATTTATCACTTGGGCTCGGTCAGCAGTCTCCTTGTCCCACTGTAGGCCCATGCTGCCCTGGCTTTTTCTGAGTTAAGCCAGGAGCTAAAATGGGCCAATGTAATGCTCATCTGCTGGGGGCTTTCCGGTTATGAAGCCCTTTCCCAATGTGCCCTCCTCACGACCCCATGGAGACTGCAGGGCCCCCTCTTCCAGCCGGCAGCTCTGCCGCAGTGAAGGCCACATTAAATATTAACAGGGCAGCTCCTGGCACCGCTGCGATGTATCAATTACTGGGCTGCTTGGTGAGGGCCTCAGCTGCCTTTTCAAGGTGAAGCAGTAACTGGAATTCAGCTGGCTCAAATGGCATCCCCGGAGGCTGTCAGGACTTAGAAGAGCTCCTGCTAATGTAAGGCAGGGCAAGAGTTCTAAAGCTTTCTTCCCATCTCCCCGGCTCCCTCAGGGCCCGGTGGCTTCCTGATGCTGACACAATGCACTCAGTCACTTGGGAAGTATTTATTGAGCTCCTACTGTATGCCAAGCAAAGTGCTAGGCTCTGGAGATACAGCTGTGAGCGTGATAAGGTCCCCGCATCACGGGACTCCCTGTCTGGTGGAGGAGATGAAGAAACAGTCTCAATGCACAAGGGGAAAATCCAGCACTGTGCCCGCCCAGCCTGAGGTGGAGGGGTCCTTCAAAAGGAAAGAGCTCGAGTTAGGTATGGGAAGAGGAGGGGGAAGTGTTTCAGGCAGAGGGAACGGGATTAGAGCTCAGATTGTGGTTCTACCCCTTCCTAGCCATTAATCTGCAAATTGGGCCCCCACCTCCCCTCCCAGGGTTGATGAGGACTAAGTGAAGCCATGGCTAGTGAGCACACAGGGCTTGATGCACAGTGAGAGTTGGGTTTTGGGGGGAGCTGTTATGAAAACAGTTCTGTGCTTTTACATAATTCCTTCGCTCTGCCAGGAATTCCTCCCCCTGCCCCCCCCGGCCCCAATTTGGTGAGCAGAGAAACCGAGGCTTATAGAGGTGACCTGACATGCCCAGGGTTAAACTGTGGATTAGACCCCAGGCTGGACTATGACCCTAGGCTCTGACTTGGGCTTTTGGTCCTTCTTCAGCTATAGACAACCCAAGCAGTTGTCTCAGCTCAGAGAGACACAGAATCTTATCAGCAAGCCCAGTGCGAGGTCCTCAGCTGTCCAAGGGCGAGCCCAGGCCTTAGCTTTGGGAGGCCTAGGCATAGATCTGGTTCTGCAGCTAACCTGCTGTGTGACTATGAGGGAATTACTTTCCCTCTCTCGGCCTCAGTCCCCCATAGTTAATCCTAATACCAACTGTCATTGCCTGAGTCTCTGATCCTCCCAATGGAGTTGTAGCAAAAGAACAATTTTATTTTTAATCTTCTCTTTTTATATATTTTCTTTTTTAAAAAAATTGTTAGACATTTACATAATTTATGAAGCAATCTCCCTGATTACTCTAGCAAAAGAACAATTTTTGATTCCATATTGAAAATGAGGAACCAGGCTGAGAGGGGCAAAATGATATGCACAAACCTACACAGCAAGTGGGGGCAAAATTTGGAGCCAGGCCCAGCTGCCAGCAGAGCTGGCTATCAGTCCACCATGCTGTGCTATCAGAATAGGAAAAGCCAGGCTGAGTTGTCCCCAAGATCCTTATTATCAGTCTGTGATTTTCGAGTTCCCTGCTGCCCCCAGGCCTTCAAGACCCCGTGATGTCATGGGAAGGGCATTTCAGGTTGGGTTAATCCTCTAACTGTCTCCATTAAGGGAGGTGACGGCACTGTCACAAGTGCCCAGTAGGCAGCACCGAGGCTCTCTTTCAGCCACAACCTCACTCCTCCTGGCAGCAGCCCAGGGCGTCTAGCGAGAACAGCAAGCGCTGTTGCAACGTGCCCATTTTATGGACGAGGATTTTATGGATGAGAAAACTGAAGCTCAGAGAGGTTCAGCACTTGTCCAGGCTTCCCCAGCTACCGCGGAAAACCTGGGATTTGGAGAGGGTCTGAGCAAGGCGGCCAAATTCGACCTGGAGCCCTCCTTCTCCTTTTAGCCCCTCTCGGCTCCTGCAATTTTGCCTTCCTCCCCCTTGCTCCCTCCCTTGTCTCATCTGCCACTCAGCTGTCAATCAGTTAGATGTTGGCCGATTTAAAATGTTCCCGAGTCTATAGCCATGCCACCCTGAACGCGCCAAACTCATCTATTCTTGGAAGCTAAGCAGGGTCGGGCCTGGTTAGTACTTGGATGGGAGACCAGCTAGGAATACTGGGTGCTGTAGGCGCTTAAAAAAAATGTTCCCCTAAAAGACCTGGGCCCCTGACAAAGAGGGCTCTAGTGATGGCATTTCTGCAATATGCACAAAGTTGTGATCAGATACAATTTGGCATCCACAGAGAGGTTCCCCCAGGGGCTCGGATGATGAAGAAACACAGGCCCTATCCTCTGGTGTTCACATTCTACAAGGGAAACGGCAACTTTCTAAGGAAGCGGGAAGCAGGTGGTATAAGTGACAATGAGTATAAACTTTATAGTCAGAAAAACCTGGGTTCAAATCCTGACTCTGCCTCTTCTAGCTTCATGACTTTGGGTAAGCGAGCTTTCATTTCCTCCTCTGTTGAATGGGTATGAGAGGAATCCCTACCTGGTAGTGGTCATGAAGAGTAAATGAGATCATATATTAGATAAACTTGCATAGCATAGGCTTGATGCCTAGGAGCTGGCCAGTAAACAGCAGTCCCACCAAAAGAACTCTATGCAGATGATGGATACGAGAGTCATGGTGGGAGTGGGCAGAAGGAGAAAGTGCTTCTTGATGGAGAACTGGAAAGGCTCCTTAGAGGAGGTAAGATTAAAGAACTTACAAAGCAGAGAAAGAGGTGGAGGAATCAGAAAGAACATTCTAGTTGGTAGAAACACGTGGGTGGTATCTGGGAACCTGGTAGGCCTAGGATGTCCACGGAGTGGGTGATAGGCTTGTAAAGGTGGGCCAGGTCAGGTTACAAAGGGGGCAGGGGTCCTACCTATGACCCCAGCGGCAGCTCAGTGCTGTGTCTGCGGAGGCCAGCACCCTGGAGTCAGCTGTGGCTTTGGTCCTCCCAGATCCCGTTGTTTCCAGAGTTGGGGCCAGCCTGCCACTGTTGTCTGGAAGACAGAAGGCTGTAACAATCTGCTTACCTCCTACTAACATACTGGGAGGAAGAGATGTTTTTTCACACAGTCGTCTGGCAGGGAACCTTGATGAAAACTCAGTGACCCTCTCCCTTACTTCCCAGAGTTTAAGCAGCAGGTGATGACAATTATGCTCACAGCCCAACAACCAAAAGAATGTCTCGGGCTCTCAGAAAGTCAGAGGCATCAGTGGAAAGAATGATAAAGGTGGAGCAGGTCTGGATCCTGGTTCCTGCCCTCTGCTCTTTCTCTGCTGCAGCTGGGCAAGACTCTTAACTTCCCTGGGCCTCTGTTTTCTCATCTGTGAGACTGAGCGCACTAGCAAACTGCTGCCCACGACCTTCTTTGCAGTCAGTCGGTACTTGTTACCTTCCTCCACTCTGTGTACTGATGTCGTCCAAACTCTGGCCCTGTGAAGCACTTCTGCTCACCCTCTTGATTTTGCTGACCTGTCTAGGGTGAAATACCTTACACCTTCAGAGCTGGAAAAAAGAACGAACTCTGCCATCCACCTGTGCAGCCTCCCATGTCACGGATAAGAAACCTAAAGTTCAAAGAGGGACAAGTCACGGCACTCTCAGGCTCTGTCCTCCGGCTTTCCTGCATCACTCAGCCCCTCCCACCTAGGCCCACCTCCTGGGAACCACACGGAAGCTTGAGGCAATTATCCAGCCGGTTCCAGCCAAAAGATCTGGAAAATTCTGGCTAAGAAACACAAGCTCCTTGACCATCTGCAGAACTTAAACAAAAGCCTTTTTCACCCACATTTTAACTGCGATTCCACAGCTTCGCCTTCTCCCCCAGAGCTGAGCTCCTCTCCTCTGAACAAGCTTGAGGGGGGCGGGGCCGGTGCTGAAAATGGGGCTCTAAGCTCCACCAGCTCACAGATTGCAGCTACCAGGACGTTTTCTCACTTCTTAATGTCAAAAGCTGCCTTGGGAGCTGATCTACTCCCCAAGTGGGCTTCGAAAGAATGGCAGAAGGTTCTGGATTATCCTGAAATCTGCTGTACTGAGCTCCTCTGAACAAGCTTGAGGGGGGCGGGGCCGGTGCTGAAAATGGGGCTCTAAGCTCCACCAGCTCACAGATTGCAGCTACCAGGACGTTTTCTCACTTCTTAATGTCAAAAGCTGCCTTGGGAGCTGATCTACTCCCCAAGTGGGCTTCGAAAGAATGGCAGAAGGTTCTGGATTATCCTGAAATCTGCTGTGCTCAGGCAGGAAGTGGGCATGGGTTGGGGGGCTGCGGGTGACTGTCTTGACCACTGAGCAAGTGCCTGACCCTTCTAGGTCTCATCTTCCTCCTCCATATAATGGGGATAACAACCTCCTTCCAAGAGTTGTGAGGATTTGGTGAGATAATATCTGAGAGTAAAGTGTTTCTCCTCAAGTCAGGCAGAGGGCCAGCGATCAATCACTTAGCGCTGCTGTTGATGGTGGTCTTATCATTGGCTCAGGATCAGCAAGGTCACCTGGGCAGCAGGAGACCTGCGTTTAGGAAAAAAAAATTAAAATCCTATCTGGGTGACACCAATCTATGGGCAAGCGGCCCCTCCTGCTTAAGATGGTAACCATGCCAACAGTGAGAACGCCATCTCTTCCAGAGCAATACCAGGTCTTCTCTGTAATATGTCCCTTGATGTCTAGACTTCTAAGGGAGCTCAGAGTGTCCCAGAGTACCCGAGAGGAAAAACAGGACGTGCCTTTTCTGGGTCATCTATTCACTGAGCTCTGGCAGAGAGTTTTGGCGATGCTTTCTTTGGAAATCCAGTCCTGCTTGAGGAGCTGTCATTACCACTGGCTCAGGGTGGGACACGGCAAGGAGTTATTATATATCTGTGATGGCTGGTGCCTCCTATGTGCTGGCTCCATGCGGGTGCAGTGCAAACATGCTCTTGCTGATCTCCAACCCTAAGAAACAGGTGTGGTTTGTCCTGTTTTACAAGTGGCTTGCCCAGAGGTACTGAGCTGGGAACTGGCAGAGCAGGTTTCGAACCCAAGTCCAGATCCTTCTCCCCCATCACACCATGCACATGTCCTCAGGCAGCCAGGGGACTTTGCTCTGTTCCCTGAATGAAACCAGTACCAGGTGAAGACGCAAGAGACCTGGCCCTGGCCCTCGGGACCGGCTCGGAGCTCTGGGCCAATGCAGTGTGTCTGACCTTAATCCTCAGCCCTTCACTTGGCTCAGGGACTCTCTTTGGAGTTGTTCAAAGGCCATATTTTTAATTTTAATTTAATTTAATTTAATTAGTTTCAAGTATACAGTACATTGGTTAGACATTTATATAGTTTATAAAATGATCCCCCTAATTGCTTTCTCTCTCCTCCAGCTCTTCACCTAGCCATTACATTAATGCTAACTGCATTCCCTATGCCGTGCTCCCCATCCCCATGACCATCTATCAACTACTAATTTGTGCTTCTTTAAGCCTTCACCCCATTCTCCTAGCCCCTATATATTGTCCTCTATATTTGTGAGTCTATTTTTGATTAGTTCATTCTTTTTATTCCTTAGATCCCTCATGTAAGTGAAATCATATGGTATTTATCTTTCTCTGACTTATTTCACTCAGCATAATAACCCCTAGGTCCATCCATGTCATTAAAAATGGTAGGATTTCATTTTTTTAATGGCTGAGTAATATTCCATTGTATATATGAACCATAACTTCTTTATCCAGTCATCTGTTGATGGGCATCTGTTGATTAGGGTGCACAGAATTATTGTTTTGATTTTCTTTGGATAAATACCCAGGGGTGCACAGAATTATTGTTTCGATTTTCTTTGGATAAATACCCAGAAGCACAATTGCTGGGTCAAAAGCTTTATCCATTTCTAATTTTCTGAGAAACCTCCAGACTATTTTCCATAGTGGCTGCACCAACACCAACACTATATGAAAGTTCCCTTTTCTCCACATCCTCACCAACACTGTTGTTCTTAGATTTGTTGATGATAGCCATTCTGACAGGTATAAGGTGATATCTCATTGTGGTTTTAATTTGCATTTCTCTGATGATTAGTGACCTAGAGCATCTTTCATATGTCTATTGGCCATCTGTATTTCCTTTTTGGAGAACTATCTGTTTGGGTCTTCTGCCCATTTTTTAATCGGATTATTTTTTGTTGTTGTTGTTGACAAAGGCCATGTTCTTGATGGGACTTAGAACCCTGGGAGTAGGTGACTTGTCCACCGTGGTTGTCCTGGTCTTTATCTATGAGGCTTTGGGGAGTTGACAGCTCTCTGCCAGCGGTGAAGATGGGTGCTGTAGGAAGAGGGGAGGCTTGTGTGTACTTCTCACAATTTGAATGCCTGCCCCCCACCAAGAGGAGTCACACCTTGACCCCTTTTCAGTTAACATCACAGGGCAGGGTGGGGCCATCAGTTGTGGGCATCTGACAGACCCAAGTTTGAATCCTGGCACTATTGATTACCAGCTGTGTGACTTTATTCAAGTCATGGAACATCTTCAAGACAGTTTCCTCGTCTGTGAGATGGGAATGGAAAATACCTACCTTACAGGGGTATCTTGAGGGGAAAAAATGCATTCATTTTTGCAAATCTTCTTGCCCAGTGCTGGGAACGATAGACATTCCCTTCCCCTCAAGAGTGGGGGTGGATGAGGTCATCCAGGATAGGGCAGGAAGAGAAGAGGGCCTGGGGCAGAGCCCTGAGGGACCCTAGCATTCAGGGTAGGCCGAGAGGACAAGCCCACATAGGAGACAGAAGAGGAGCAGCCAGAGCAGCAGAGGGAAGCCAGGAGAGTGCAGGGTCATGAAAGCTAAGAGAGGCAGGAAGGTGAGGACTAGGAACTGACCTTGGATTTGACAGGAGGTGACTGGTGGCCACAGTGAGGGCCATCACGGTGGAGAAGTGGGGCAGAGCCAGAGTACACTGGGCTGAGGGGTGGGTGAGGAAGTAGAGACAGTGATGTTTGGTGAGAAGAAAGTTTTGTGGGAGAACCAAATCGTCCCCCATTGGATGGGTAAGAATGTCAAAATCAATTAGAATTGAATTTGATTAGAATGCTCCAATCTATCTAATTTTCATTGTTTTGAAATCAGTCTTAGTCTAACACGATCGGAAAAGCTGGAAGGGCTCTAACTCTCCTAACCCGTGGAGGTCCCCCTGGCCGCTGGCTCTCCTTCCACCTCTCACTGGAACCCTATCCTCATGGAGGGCAGGGTTGGTGGGTGACAGTTATTATCTATCAGGTTCTTTAAAGATACTCACCAGGGGAAACATCAGCCTGGTTTGTTAACCTCGATTCCATTTGTAGTTAGCAAAGGTGGCTCTTCAAAGCATGGTGAAGCCTGGGGTGGAGGCCTCCTCCCATACCTACACTCAAATCCTGTTTTGTGGGTACGGAGGTCCTCATCTGAGCATCACAGTGGGGAGAAGAAGGCCTGGGAAGCAGGAGACCTGGTATGGAGGCCTCAGTGCTGCTCACTCGCTGTGCAAACTGGGGCCAGCCTCTCTGACTTCTCATATATCAGTTTCCCCTTATGCAGGATAAAGGGTTAGACAGCCGTGACTTCTAAGGGTCCTGCCAGCTTTCACATTTCAGAATTTCTATTCTACAGTGCTTTTAACAGTTTTTCTAGTCCAATTTCCAGATGGTAAAACTAAGGTCCAGAAAAGACCCGCTCTCCAGTTCTTCCTTTCTCCCTTCTAATGTATCTTACTCACCAGAGCAAGATTCCTGATCTGAAATATGGCTTCCACATCTCTGGTGGTTCCCCGATACCTAAGGACAATGCCTCAAATCTTCCTCCTGTCATTTAAATACTGTAATCTTGTTTTACCCAACCTCATTTCCCACCAGGTCTTTCATCTCACCATTTTGTTTCTATCCTCACTGACAAGCCTTTGCCCATACTGAATCCCAACTCAATACCTTTTCTCTGACTGTCAAATCCTTCTAGGTCCAGCTTACCTGCTCTTGTGTATTTAAATTTTAGCTTCTGAGGCAGAGCGGTGTCTTATTCTGTTGCTACTCCTTCCCTCAATGCTGAGCATACAGTAGGTGCACATTAAAATTCTCAACCTAAGGCCCCTCATCCTGTGCTTCCCTTGACATTTACTTAAGTCAGAGGCTGTTTTAGTCATTGGGATTTTCCTAGCTTGTCCAGGGTCCAGCCCAGGACCTGCCACGCGGTACCCGCAGCATCAAATGCCAGGACTGAAATGGGCTTAGTGACCAGCGAGCGGGTCCACCCCCCTTTTTTGCCACAGAAGGAAGCCCAGGCTGAGTTTGAATTCAAATCCTGGTCCCAACACTTACAGGCTATGTAACCTTGAGCAAGTCACTAACCTGGCTTTGAAAAGTGGGGAGACCAGCTCTGCCCACCTGCTGGGTGGGTTGTGAGGATTAATTAGGATTATACCTGTAAGAGGCATAGATAGCACTGGGTCGGCTCCTTGTAGGTGTGTCATAAATTTTACAGTTCCAGCCAGGCCACCCAGTCCCTCCTCTCAAGGAAGGCTCAGTATGCTCAAGGCCACTTATCAGGGTGGGGCGGTGAGCGAATGTATGTGTGTGTGTGGCGGGCGAGGGGGGGGGTGCCTGTCTCCAACGGCCGGACCGAATCTTGCCCGGGCCAGGGCAGACCCAAGCGCAGGGTGTGGCCCAGCGGAGCCCATCGGCCGAGGTGG
>NW_006430462.1:5415393-5415797 GCF_000325575.1 Pteropus alecto
CGAAATGGCAGGGCGGGTTCGACCCGCCCCTCTGGGCAGGCGGCCTCCCGGATTATCCAAGCACTAGGTTTATTTGCTTTTTGGGCCCTTCTCAAGCCAGACCTCTAACTTGGATTCAGAGGCGCTTTGCAGGGTGGGTCTGTGCCAATGCGCTGCCTGCGCAGCCGCCATCCCTGCGCCCCCTCCTCCGGCCCGAGGTACCCACCGAGATCTCCGGTCTCCCACCTCTACCTATGCGGCGGTAAAATGCAGCACCCGCAGGGCGCCTGCGCGGCTCTGGGGCGGGGCAGCGGCGGCAGCTATTTATAGTAGGTGACGTCACCTTGAAATAGACCGTTAGGGCTGACCCGCCCTTCCCCCCTCCCCCTCCCGCCGCCAGGCCCTGCCGCTCCCATTGCGCAGGC
>NW_006430462.1:5416273-5435058 GCF_000325575.1 Pteropus alecto
CCCGCCGGGCTCCCCGCCATTTCCTGCAGTCGGGCCCGGGTGGGGTCTCTGGGGAGGGAGCTGCTCGGGGTCGCGCCTGCAGCCCTGCAGGGATGGGCGGTAACGGTGGCCCCGTGCGGGCGGGGGTCGCAGCATCCTAGCTCGGAGCCCTGCATCGGGGGAGGGGGATTCCCGAGGAAACGCAAGGCGGCCACATTACTCCTCCTAGAGCGTTCTTCCAGACTTGGGGGCTCACCCGCCTCGCCTTCCTCCACACCTTAACTTGTAATAAAGAATCACCTAGTGAGTGGCACCCTGTCTCCTGGTTTTCGTTGCCACGACCTTCTGAAGTCTGTGTGATTACCATCTATTTTGCCGTGCTCGCCACAGTCATGCTTGTCCCATCTTCCCATGCCCCGGGGTCTGGCTTTGTGTGCGAAGACCCCCATCCTGCAGTCTAGGCATGGGTGCGGGCGGGAGGGTGGCGGGCGTGGGGTTCCACTCTTAGGTTTGATGCCTCGCCCATCTGCCTGGAGATTAAAATGAGGCGTGACTTCTAAGCGAAACGAACCTGTGTTCCTTTGCATTCCCGAGACCCTCACGGATCGATTCTGCAGCTTGATTTCCGGCGAAAGAGTGGCGAAAGAGTCGGGGCCAGCCACACCCAAGCAAATGCCATGGATTAGATACCACCTGCGTATCTGAGACTTAGAGTTCCGGTTATCCGCTCACTTTCCCTGTCTCAACCTTATTTTACGTTTTCTCTAAATGAACCTTACTTTTCTCTGCGTCAAGGTCACACAGTGGTTGAGCTACAACTGCGGCTACCAACGTTCTATATTCATCTCGTGTACACACTCCTGAGACATGGGAGGATGGGCCTGGGCTCCACCTTAGACATGAAGATTCTGGGGGTGGGACTCTGAAATCTGCACTTTAACTAGCTCTCTTGGCAAATTTTAGTGGGCTTAAGTTCGAGAATTACTTCCCTGGGTTATAGCTTATTTGCCCTTTTGCTGGCCTTGTGAGGGGATTTCTTAGAGGAAAAATCTACAAATCCATAAAATTTCATAATAATTTGAAAAACTTTTAAGGCTTTTGATATTAATATCATGTGAAGTATGTTGTGGAGGTCAGTATTTAGGATTATCCAGGTAAGAAACATACTTGAAGAGTTGTGTTTCCTGTGGTGTCCTTATTAACACTTGAATTAGGTGTGTTTGGAAGCTGCCACCACCACCAAGACCCATTTGTTGATTCACTGGTGACATAGCATGATGTCATGGATTAGATAGGAGCTTAGCATCTAAACCAGGGACAATCTAGTTTTGGGACTGAAGTCTATGTAATTTTGAGGGTTCTCTTTAAGAGAACAAATGTAAAATATATTAATTTTGGAAATTTTGCAGAAATGGGACTGAATGTGTGAACTCATTTCCTTTACTTTAATCTTAAAGCCTTGAGCTTTAATCTCTTGAGATAAGAGTCACTTCTGTCCACACTGCAAGTCATACTTAAGTAACTGGGTACTGGATTATGCAGACTGAGGCCTCTCTGGACTTTAGGAGCCCTTTGGGGAATAAAACAGGGATGGGGCTTGAAGGGAAGGTAAATTGAGGTTAAAAGAAAATGATTAGAAGGTACATTATGGAGCTATAGGAAACCTGAGACAACTTGAAATGGAAAGTAAGGGAAGAATGGGGAGATGTAACCAGAAGAAAATATAGTTTGGGGAGGGAAAAAATTGGCTTTCAAAAGCAGGTTTGAAAAAATGTTTTCCTGCAGCTACCTACTTGTGTCCACAGTTTTTCTCTGAGACTTTTTAAGGTGGCGTTTTGCAAACTAATGGACCCCTCCGTGTGTTGCGAATCTGTGATATCTGTATCTGAAATGATTGATGGGTTGGATAAGTCATCTGGCATTGAACATTCAGTCCAAGTTCTAATCATGTCATCTTAGAATTGTGATAAACCATTTCCTCGAGGTAACTCCTATTAAAAAATAACTGTTAATATGTCTTTTTATTAAATTTAAAAAATTTATTAAATTTTTTTGTCATCTAAATTAATGGAATATATTGAAAAGGACTTGGCAGGGGTCAGTGGGAAACAGTTTACGTTTTACTTGATGTTTTGTATGTTGAATTCTTAATGTTATTGGAGAGTCTCAGTCTCCATTTTATTAATATCACAGGCCTTAAGAGCTTTTGGAAAGTATCTGAATTCTAGTAACCTTCTGGGTTTATGTGGGTTTTCTTCAGGGCAGGTAAGTAGACTGCTCTAGGGAGGATGGAGCAGTGCACCTGAGTGAGGGATGTTCTTACGCTCTACTCTGTGACCTTGAAACTTACCTCTCTTGGCTTTAGGTCCTCTGAAGTGTAAAACCTAGTAATGTTTGTGTTAACTATTAAGTCTGTTTTCAGTCTTCATTCTTCTAACTTTTCTTTTTCCTTTATAATGCAAGTGGCCACTTAATAATGTTGCCTGCCTGTAATGATTGATGTTTCTTATGCTACCAGCGTCACCTGGAGGATGGTGCCGGTAAGCTTTAAGAAAAATCTTGTGTATTGGAAACAATGGTGTTACCTCACATCAGTTGAGAAGTATAGTTCCCTTCCTCATCCCATAATTTGAAGAGGAAAGAAACGTTTCTGAGGTGAAATAAAGGAGTGTCTTCATGCTCTCATCTCATACATAGTAGCTTTATATAGAGTGTGATGGAAGAAACATGAAAAATTCTAGAATCCCAGTCCTTTCTCAAGAATACCAATACACGGTCGATTACACAGTTGACAGAGGATGAGGAGAAATGCATTTGTAGGACTTGAAGAATATCTGGAAATCTTAAGTGTGTGAAGGAAAACTGCAGTTGAAGGAAACAAGTCGGAAAGGAAGAGTCACTTGCCCCAACCGGTGGCAAAAGGCTCTTATTCCAACAGCTGTGAGATTAAGGGGAGTGGGGAAACGAGCAGGTGGTACGTAAAAGGAGAGTATGGCTGTGCAGCCTGGGGTGAGATGTTAAAACTTGATGATTTTGAGGTGTACCAAAATTGCAGTTGGTGTGAAGCCTTCAAACCACATTGGTACTAAGTCGGGGGGGGGCGCGGGGGAATATATATGTATGTATGTATGTATGTATACACACACATAACATGCATGCATACACACACACACACACGAATGAGCCCTGTTCCCCACTAACTGGTCATTTGAAATGTAGTTATTGCTTTGTCTTCTGTTGGCTCAGGAAGGAAGAGGTTCTGGATTTTTTTAACAACAGTCTGAATTAAAAGGCACTTCAAGTGGTGAACAGTCTACATAGCTTTGCTGCAATGAAGTGGGAGATGTGACCTCTGTCTTGTTTTGGGGTTTCTGAATTATCCCCAGAAAAGCTCCCACAGTCAAGGAGCCCACCACTCCCTTAAAGAAGCCAAAAATGGTGTTTTCTCATCTTTGGAATTTTATATTAGTGGTAGACTGTGGTGAAATATGGTTTGGGTGGGGGTACCCCAAATGTGTTTTCTATGATGCAATTCATCAGGCTCATGGAATTTGTTTATCTTATTAGGCACTCAGTAAATAGTAGGAATTGTGTACATTCTTGTTCAATCTTTATAACAGCTCTGGGTGGATACTGTTAACTCCATCTTACAAATGAGATTTACAGAGTTTAATTTTCTCATGGTCAAGTTGTAAAGCCAAGATTTGAATTCAATTTAGAGCTCTCACTTTAACTACTGTGTGATAATGTTCCATGAGGTTATGGGGTAATATTTCCAGTATATATTCTGATATATTAGCCATTGTCATAGATGACTAAAATCCAAGCCTTTTACACCAGTGGGTTTACTGAACACATAGTTCTATCTATTAGATAAAAGTTATTTTTACCAAGTTTGATTAGAAACAATCTACTACTTAGGGATCTTAGCTGTAGCAGAGGAGCATAAAAGGCAGAGTCACACATCTGGATTTTGCTTTTTCTCTTGAAGACCAGATTTTTTTTAGGTTATGAAGCAAAGTATTAATTGACTTTGAGTTCCTGCTATGAATTAAATGCAGGACTATGTTAAAGTGTACTTGTGTTATTTTTAAGAACCCAGTACCCTCGGCACCAGTTTGTCCATACTGCCTTTAGTATATTTTATAAGCCCATAGGCTGCAAAATTTCATTCTCTAGGTTGATAAAATTGATAGTGTCCAAATCGAGGCCATGTGTCTTCTGCCCCTCTTCCTCGCTGCCATGGCATTCTCTTTGGTGGTGATTGTTGGCACTTCCCTGAATCAGAACCTAGCACAGCTTCTGAAGCCTTCGGGGCCTGGTTCCTCCAGGGAGTAGTAATGCCATTCAAATGGGGTTGTATTTAATCCCTGCCAGTGCCTACAAAAATGTTCAAGAACAAGATACAAGCAGTCTCTTAACAATAACAATATAAGAGTAGCTGTTTGTTTGTTTTTTTCTTTTTTTTTTTCACTAATATTATGCTTAGAGTGGATATTAACTACCTGAACTCAGCTACTCTGAACTTGTAGCAGCCTCACCTTGGTGAAGACAGGGTGTGGTCTTTCCAGGCCTGGGCAAGTGACAACTGATGGCTGGGTGCTCTGCCAGTTTGGGACCAGGCAGAATCCTTACTTTCAGGGCTTTGACTTGGTAAAGAGTCAGCCAGAAAAGCTTTCATCCCTCTAGCTCAGCTTTTAAAAAAATTTTAAAGCATGTACAGGGTTCAGCCAAAAACGCTTAAAAGATTTTATGATGTGGTTATGTTTTCCTAATTGTTCATGAGAATCATTTTCTTCTGTTATAAACTCTAATATCAAAAGCAAGTTTGTCGGTAGTGTATGGGTAACTCTAAAAGATGGGGTGGTAGTATGTGAAGGTCGCTATGAAGGATGCGAGCGCTGATCAGGAGAATTAACTACCCCAGCTGTGGCCTGGCAGCTCAGGGGTGGCATTTTTGTTTGCTCAGTATTACTTTTGAGGCTGGATGTTTCCCAGATTAAGCACTTTAAGTTTTCCCAAATAGTCCCTGTGCTATTTTTGGCAGTGGATCTATTTTTACTCACATACACATAGTTTTTTGCCTTGTGAGTTAGTGGGAGGGAGGCCCTTAGGGATTTTTGAGTAAGCGAATGGTGTCATAGGAAGATAAATGAAGTCGAAGGAGACCAGGGTATTCGTGACTTTTAGTAATGTGTAGGTCGAAGCAGAGAAAACGGGTGAAATGAATGCCCCGGGGTTGGGAGTTGGTGTAGCCAGATACTATGTGGTAAGGACACCAGTCGAATGGCTGACAAGGAGCCCAGTCCTTAAAATGGAGAGAAGAAAGGTCCATCAATGTAAGGTTTTCAGGAAGAGTGTAAGTAGGATTAAATTGGGTGAGGAGATTGGCAGGAGAACAAGAAGGCAGAGAGGCTGTGAGCAAAGGTGAGGGGAGCCCCTTACAGTTGGTGCCGCCTCGGGAAGACTTAGAGCCTGGAATGGCTGCATGAGGGCAGCTGATGGGGGAGGAGCGGGGAATGAGAACATTGAAACTAGCATTGGAGTAGGAAGAAGGTTGAGAACTATTGTCTAGGTTTCTTCAGTAGATTCTGTGTCTCGTCTTTGCTTCATGCTCCTAATTAGAAACCACCTGGAAACTTATGATTGTAGAGATGCAATAAATCATCTCCATAGACTCTTCAGATGATCACCTTGCTGGTTTGTTTAGTGTCACTGGTTCAGACTAGTAATTAGTGCTTCCCTTTTCATTGCACTTCATTGCCTCCCAGTGTCTGCTTCTCTTAGTGTAGGACCAAGCTTTTTTTAGACCTCCTGGCTCCAGTATTTTGGAATCTGAAGTATTGGGAACTGGTGCTGATATTAATGAACGTTGTTCACAGTAAGTATCACCAGTCAACACTTGCTGTAAATCTTTTTTGTTTTAATAGGCCATTTAATTTCCCTTCAGTCTATAATTTTCCAGTCTGGGAGAACTCCCAGTGTTTTTCAGGTATTCGATCAAGTAATAAAAACTATCTTCATTCCGTAATTTCCCTTCGTTAACTGAATTGTAACCCAGGAGAATTAAAAAATACTATATTTAAACATATCCAGTTATTTCCTAGTTAGGCCCTGGCTGGGCTTCTAAGAACAATGCTTGCTTAGTAATGTTAGTCACCCTCAGCTGATGCTGATAGTGATTCATTCAGACTGGCAGGCAACCAGATGATTGTTACATAAACATGAATACTAGTAAATGGTTTTACTTGTGGAGGTGTCACAGTATTGCCCAGCAGCCTTTTTGGGCAGTTTATTCTGATGGAGAAAGGGATATGCTACTTGAATTCCTGAAACCCACAGATAAACCCAAATTTAATTTGTTAATAGAATCAATTTCATGCCTTAACCACACCTTTTATTGTTGCTCAGGAAAAATAGAATCCTAGAATCTTGGAGCTGAAAAAGTCCTTGGAGATCATTTAGTCTGATTCCCCTCATTTTTTGATGCCCAGAAAGATTGTGATTCATTCAGGATCACTCAGCTAGCTCAGGCTGAACTCCAGATGTCTTAGGGTTTTTTTTTGTTTTTTTTTTTTTTCAAGTAATGATACTGCCCCCGGTACACAAACATCCTGTGTGATGTGTATGTGGATTTCAGATATGCACTCATTTTTAATGATGCGTTCTCGGGAGTTACCATGGTGTATCTTTGCTGCAATCTAACACAAGCAGTTTTATTAGTCACAGGGTGAAGTAAGTATATGGTGGCTCCTTACGGATACATTTGCATTTTAATGTCAAGTGATCTTAGTCATATTTACTTAATGCAAGATCTCAGGAGCTCTCCAAATTTTGTTCTTGTTTCATGTTTTGTCTTATTGACTAATGCCTTAGAAAAGTGAGTCATTCTAGATAGAGGAATTAAGCATTGAGACTTGTCAGTATTTGGGATACAATTTTGATTTATAAAGGTTGATTTCTTAAAAGCCCAAAATATCAAACAAATATCTACAAAGACTATTGCCACTAAACAAATGAGTGTTTAAAGGGACTCACTGGAAGAGAAAAAATACTGGGCTTACATGTCTTCAACTGGATGAGAAGAGCATGGGTTGTGGATTGTAGAGAGGAGATTGGCAAAATATAGGTCACAGATGTGGATCGGGTGAGACCACTTGTGTCTGTGGATGGGGGACAAGGAACCTGGCTTGCAGGCAGTCCCCTTGGGGGCGAGGGGAGGCAGTTTGTAGCCAAAGACCACACTGAAGAAAGAATCGGGGTTGGACTGATTGAGTAGACAAAGGAGGAGAGACAGTCTAGGGCTAAGGATGT
This sequence comes from Pteropus alecto, assembly GCF_000325575.1. Lineage (NCBI taxonomy): Eukaryota > Metazoa > Chordata > Mammalia > Chiroptera > Pteropodidae > Pteropus > Pteropus alecto. Next base: position 5,423,567 of record NW_006430462.1, read on the forward strand.
GCAGCAAGAGTTGGGGGATTGTGGACAGGGAAATGGGGAAATTAGAAGAAGGAGCTAGTATTTTTGTCTGGGGTTTATTGCACTGGGTGGTGGTAGACAATTGCTTGTTTCACTTTTTAAGAACTTGGCACAGTTTCCTAATTTTAAACCTAATGATTACATTTGTTATGTTCTTGAACTACTAATTTTTCAAATAAACTTATTTTTAAAATTTAGATTCTCCATTGCTCAGTTTTCTCAATTCATATTAGACATGTCTATTTTATTATGCTCTTAATAACTTTCTCCATTAAACTTGACTTTTCCCCCTTCATTGGAGGAGGTTCTGTCCTATAGTTTGATTTATAGTAATTCCTTTTTTTGTTGAGTGTGTTATGATTTTCTAAGTGCTTTTTTTTTTTTTTTTTAATTAAAGATCTTTACTGGTAGGTCATATAATTAAAGAATCCCCCTACTTTATAGAAGATAACAGGCCAATTTAGCAGGTTATTGGCTTTGCTGGGGTCCAGACCAAGGTTTTCTGATTCCAAGTCTATTAGTTTCCTAGGGTTGCCCATAAAAGTGCCACAAACTGGGTGGTTTAGAACAACAGAAATTTGATTTATCACAATTTGGAAGACTAGAAATTTTAAGATCACGATGCTGGTAGGGTTGCGCTGTGAAGGCTCTAGAGACAAATCCTTCTCTCTCAGCTCTGGTGGCTCCTGGTAATCCTGAGCGTTCCTCGGCTTGTAGACACTTCACTTCAGTCTCTGCCTCCATCACACGGTGTTCTCCCTGTGTGTGTGTCTAGGTGTCTCCGAATCTCCTTATCAGGGCAGCAGTCATTGGGTTTAGGATCCACCCTAACGCAGTTTGACTTCATTTAACTTGAGTACATCTGCAGAAGCCCTATTTCTAAATAAGGTGGCATAACCAGGTACTAGGGCTTAGGACTTCATTGCAACTTTGGGGAACACAGGTCAGCACAACAAAGTCCATTGCTGGCTCACTTGGAGGTAGCATCATGGAGAACTAACTTGTGAACTTTAACATTGCCAGTTAAAATAATTAGTGCTTCCATCCTTAATGGCCAGTCAGGGTTTCTTGTCAGGTAGGTCAGAATAAAGCTTGCTGCTGAGTAGCTATGCTCTTTTTCAGCAGAGGCCAGGGGCACTTTATTGTCACTAATGTATCCGTTTTGGCTTGGGGAGGGCTGGTGGCCCAGTGGGAGTCCATGTGTAACCACACAGGCTGAAACTCTGGCCTGGCGGCTAGATCTCTGTAGTCTTTGATCTCATCTGTGAAGCTCTTTTCTGTTAATAGGTATTTGAGGGAAGTGTGATTGGTTCTTTCTAGAATATAAAACTGACAGTAGAATCTGGAACAAACTTCTAGTCTGTAATTTTTGAACATTTGACAAAGGAATCATGACCTTATTGTTGAGTATCTTTTGCAGAATACCTGAACTTTGGGGCTTTTTAACCTGCCATTATGTACCATCACCTCATCTTTCTATGATTACCTCTATTCCCATACCCCTACCCAGATGAAGGCAGCATCTTACAAGGCCTGAATTCTAAATTGCTCAAAGCCCTTATCAGTTAATATTTTGAATGTCTTCTGTTAGACTAGCCTTCTTTCAAATAGGAGCCACATCTGATTGGTTTTTCTCCAGTGTGGCTTGTCCATGATCCTGCTTTTGAGGATTGTCGATTAGGTTGAAGGGCAGATTTCTTTTCAAGATTTTTGAACTTGGATCTCAGTGTTTATCTTTCTGGGATTTTGCAGGTGACAGAACTCAATGAACCTCTCTCCAACGAAGATCGAAACCTCCTCTCCGTTGCCTATAAGAATGTGGTTGGTGCCAGGCGGTCTTCCTGGAGGGTCATCAGCAGCATTGAGCAGAAAACCATGGCTGATGGAAACGAAAAGAAGTTGGAGAAGGTTAAAGCTTATCGGGAGAAGATTGAGAAGGAGCTGGAAACAGTATGCAACGATGTCCTGGCTCTGCTCGACAAGTTCCTCATCAAGAACTGCAATGATTTCCAGTACGAGAGCAAGGTATTTTATCTGAAAATGAAAGGCGATTACTACCGCTACTTGGCAGAGGTAGCTTCTGGGGAGAAGAAAAACAGTGTGGTCGAAGCTTCTGAGGCGGCCTACAAGGAAGCCTTTGAAATTAGCAAAGAGCACATGCAGCCAACGCACCCCATCCGGCTGGGCCTGGCCCTCAACTTCTCCGTGTTCTACTACGAGATCCAGAATGCACCCGAGCAGGCCTGCCTCTTAGCCAAACAAGCCTTCGATGATGCCATAGCCGAGCTGGACACACTAAATGAGGATTCCTATAAGGACTCCACGCTCATCATGCAGTTACTGCGAGACAACCTTACCCTCTGGACGAGCGACCAGCAGGATGAGGAAGCAGGAGAAGGCAACTGAAGAGCCTTTGGGTCCCTGGTCCTTCCTTCACCCACCACCCCCATCATCACCAATTCTTCCTTGCCACAATCACTAAATACCTAGTGCTAAACCTATCTGTATTGGCAGCACAGCTACTCAGATCTGCTCTCCTGCCCCCTGGGAAGCAGTTTCAGATATATCTTCATGGGCATTGCTGGATTGATAGTTGCTTTGAGCCCACAGGAGCTCCCTTTTCGAATTGTGCAGACAAGTGTGTTCTGAATGAGGCATCTTACCATGCCTGTTGATCTATGTGAAATCCAGGCAAAAGCAATGGTGAAGTTTAGAAAGAATTAGCCAAAACAGGCTACAATGATATTTAAATGATCCATTTAAAATGAGCTGATAGTGTTTTGTTAAGCAGTACATCTTGTGCATGCAAAAATGAATTCACCCCTCCCACCTCTTTCTTCAGCTATGGAAAACTGTTAAGGGAAGCTGATACAAAGAGACCACTTGCTCCTTTCCATCAGCTTTATAATAAACTGTTTAAAGTGAGGTTTCAGTAGCGCCTTGTTTTGCCTCTTTAAATTATGATGTGCCCAAATTTTTTCAGTGCAATGCATCTAAAGTTTTGATACCTGTAACTTTTTTTTTTGGTTGCAATTGTTTTAAGAATCATGGATTTATTTTTTGTAACTCTTTGGCTATTGTCCTTGTGTATTCTGACAGCACCATGTGTATCAGCCCATATCAATCAAGATGGGTGATTATGAAATGCCAGACTTCTAAATTAAATGTTTTGGAATTCAGTGGGTAAATAAATGCTGCTTCGGGGATATTATCTCTACGTGTATGGTCTTCATTCCCCCCCTCATCCCCTCTCTCAATGGACTATATAACGTGTCACCGTTTTAAATCCTGGTTTGAGTCTCAAACATCGAAGTATGTTACAGTAAGTTTTCTTGCCCTCTGATTCCATTACGCATATTACAATAGACACAGACTCGTGAAATTTAAATAATTTTCTGTGAACTCAGCCAGCAAAGCCTCTTTTATCCACTCTTCCTGATAACTGGTATTTATGCAAGAGCCAAGTGGATCAAAATGCTGTCTTCCGTAGTACAGCACCTTTGTGAAAGGTCAGGTCTGTTTAACTTGGGAGGGTGTTGCTTGACCCACTCTCCTGGAGTATTGGTTGATATTTAACAGTCAAGGTAAATACTGAGCTCACATGCGTCCTCAAATTTTCTTAATATTCTTTCCATGTTAGATGTAATAAAATGTTGATTTAGGGGCACGACTTTGATCTCTGAAATAATCTTTACTGATCATTAAGAAAGCTTTGAGTATCCTTTAATACAGAAAAACAAACCGTGTTTCAAAAAGAAAAAGGCCTAACCCTTTAAGCACTCCCCGTCTTGCCTGCACCCCAAAGCTTCTCTTGAGGGTCAGCATCATCAGTTGGACTCTCCTCAGGTCATCTCGCCCCCAGTCCCCTACAGTTCTTACCACCTCCAGCGGAGTGCCCAAGACCAAACATGCTTTATAAGTGGATTGGTTCAGTTACAGAAATCTTAAACACCTTGTTCTTGACTGAAGCTTGACACTAGCCTGGTGAGAATGGCCATGACCCAGTTTCTGTCCTTGATCTTACATTATGGTGGAGCACAGAACTTTCAAGCATGGTAGTTTAACCTATTTTCTCATTCTGAAGTAGAGGTATGGTCCATGTGTTAAATACTCCTTAGGGAGCCTGTTTCAAGTTGACCTGATTGCCAAAATGGTTACTGATTTTCATTTCAATTAGTAGGTCAGGTATTTTAAAGCTACAAGCTCTATGTGGCCAACACTTGGCTTTGATAAATATATGTAGACATTAAAACTTCTTATTTGAAATGCCTTTCACAGGAAGGGCTTTAGGGAAAGCACATATTCAATTTACAACTGTCTTGTGAAAGGTTTTGTCCCCACTGTATAGATAAGGAAGCTGAGGAACAAGAGTTGTGGACCTCTGGAATTCATGCAGCTTGAAAGAAAGCCACAGGATGGCTTCCGCCCAAGACTTCTAATTCAGAGTTCTGACTGCTCTCTTGGACTTGAGCAGTGCCATGCAGCCAAGGCTCCAGGCAACTTTGACAAGCCACACAATCTTTTGAGGCTCAAGTCTCTCATTTTGTAAGGATTTGGAATATAAGTGTTAATTCAACTCAAAGTACTCTGTGTAAGGCATCCTCCGGTCTGGGAAGGGGTGTAGGGAGGTATGGGTACAATGTGTGATAAATAGGGTTCTCAGGACGTAAGAGGGAGCTATAAATTACATGTTGCATAAAGCTGGGAGGCTTCTCTATGCGTGATCTCAATGGTTTACTTCCAGTTCTGCACGCTCTTATGTTTTAAAACTTGACAAGATAAAATTTACGGAATAAAATGGGTTCATTTCAGATTTATTGCAGGGGAAACGAGTCCAGAGAAATAAAATGGCTTTTCCAGATTAACACTGCAAAGACAGTGATACAACTTAGACTAACATTCAGTTCCCCTAAATCCTTGTTCATGGTTTTTTTCACTGTGCCACACTCTTAGGATTGAGATGAAAACAAAAACATACGGGACACATCCCATTCTGGGGACACTTCCAATGCTTTTAATGTTTTTCACCTAGAGTTGAAGGAATTATACTTGGAAAAGGATGTTTAAATTTATTGGGGTTATTGCTTCAGATTTTCAGTAAATCCTCACACCCTGCTCGAAAGTGCATTTGTTTGAGTTGGAGGAAAGGGTTGGTAGGATTCTTGATAATGGAGCTATTGTCCGGTAAATACTTGGCCGTCTTAAATCACTTGAGATGTGGGAGCCTAGGATGCCTGTTGGCTCTTTAAACTAGTTCCAACTGTCAGGCCCAGCACACCCTCCTCTTAAACGCCCTTCAGGCTGTCTGCCATTCGGACTGAGAGTCCTCCATTCTCCGTTGTCTGTTCTCTGTTCTCCGCAGATGCTCCAACTATCTGGCAAGCACAAACACCGATTCACAGCTGGGTGGGAACTAACACATCTTCCATTATAAAATCCAGTTGTTAGGCTAATGAAAACCATTTCAAATACCTCCCGTGTCCTGGGCACTTTAGGTGCATGGTCTGAATCTTTACAGCAACCCTGGAAGGTAGGAATGAAAATCTTTTTAACAGATAAGGACATCAGGTATTGAGTGGGATTGAGGTACATAGCTAGGAAGAGGTAATGCTGAGATAAAAACGGGCTGTCCCAATTCAAGGCTTTTTCCACTGCACCATGGGTTTTTTGATCCCCACCTGGAAAAAAGGAGTCCTAGAAAAGTTATAACAATAGCTAGGCCCTCTCTGCCCATCTAGTCTCTATCCTTTCTTCTCCAACCTATAGGACAGTCTACCCAAATCAAATCCTTCAAAGCCTAATGAAATGCTGTCTCTTATGAAACTCTCTGATCTGATCTGGCTGGAAGCCACCTGCTGGCTGGGTGACTTTGGGTCAGTCCTTGTGTTGTTATTTCTAAGTTGCTGTGCACATCTCCACTGGACCATAGGCCCCTACGGTGCCTAGCAAAACAAGGGCTTCAAAAGGTTGGATGAGCTAAAGAATGAAGGAATCCACTATCAAGTTCATTTTCCCAAAATACAACTCCCATGCCATTCTGAAGGGCAGGGACTGTACCAGGAAGGGGAGGGGAAATAACATTTGCCGACTGCCTTTTGTGGGTGACTTAGCAGTTACCCTGCAAAGCGGGGCTTTACATACAGTTTAAAATTCAAAGCTGACAATCCGTGAGGAAGGTTAGCTCCAATTGAGAGGCTCAGAGAGGAAAAGTGACTCTTGGTCGCATGGCTGGGAAGTAGCAGAGCATGTCTCTCTGCAGGGCTCCAAGGTCCTTGTTTTCATGAACATGTTGCCTTCAGGCAGAGGCTGGAAGCCTGACGTTGCAGGTCATGATGGGACCTCTTTCCTCACCAGCTCGACTTCTCTCGGTTACCTTCTCCTTCACGTCTGCCTCTTCGGCCAGATCAGTCTTTTTTGCTGCCCCACTCCTACCCCTAGGCCTATCCAGGACACGGACCGTCATGTATTTCTTCCTCTTAATCCTTGGCTCTCTTTCTACCAGACGGTAGATGCTACAGCTCCAGTAGTATGACTCAATAGGTGGAACTAAGCACCGCCAGTTGAAATCTCTCCAGCTGGATCCAACTTGTTCAAGCCTGCTCTCTCACTTTGGCTCCAGCCATTACTTTTCCCTCTGGAATGGCTTTCTTCTGGAGGTCTATTCAAATCCTATCTATGAAATCCCACCTTCTCCCTGCCGGCTACTGTGAGCCCCTCTGTGGGCTCCTGTATTGCGGGTCTGTACCACACAATGGCATTTACCACTTAGTCTTCGTCCATTCAACAAACAAGCTGAGCTCCTACTATATGGTAGGCATGGGGCAGGTGCTTGGGGATACCTTGGTGAGTTAACTGTCCTCGTGGGGCTAACATTCCAGTGGGGGAGCTGCAATAAATATATAAAATAAAAAAGTAACTACGAAAATGTCACTTAGGTTCTTCTCTAGGGCTTAGCACAGAGCTTGCAATAAAAATTTGTTGAATTTAAGAATTATTGAGTGACTTGAGGCCAGAATTTCTTTAAAAGAAATGACCAAAAAGGAATCCTTTATTTTCCCACCCAACCAAATCTACTACTGGTGAGCCATATGAGAAGCTGAGGGCCGTGAAGCCTTGGGCTTGGTTCCGACGACACTTGGAAACTGGTGGTGTGACCTTGAGCAAGTCCTAGCCTCTCAGCAGCCTCTAAAAAGGAGGCAGGTGCTTTTGGGGGGTCGCTGGGCACCTCTCCATTTCTGATGTTCTGTGATTCTGTCGTTTTTTTCAACTGTTCTGGGATGGTCCCCATCCTCTTCCTGGCCTTTTTTCCTGCACTCCCCCCTTTTCCTTCCGCCCTTCACATTTGTCCCTTCTGCATCCGCCCTCCACCCCCCCTTCACTTTCCTGGCCACCCCCTAGTTCCACCGAGATGGTTACCATGGCAACCATCTCCTGGAAGTGATATCACTCATCTCCTAGGCAACCGTTTCCAGGGCAGTGACATCATTCGATCACCACGGCAACCCTCCCAGGAGGACAGTTCTGCCGTGAAATGGGCAAAATTTCTTATGTATTTCTGTGGTGAGGGGCAATGTAGAGGGAATGTTAAAAAGAAAAAATATCTCAGGAGCAAGAAGGAAAAGCTTTGGGCTTGTAGGGGAAAAGTGGAAAACCAACGTGGGGCTGGGAGCGAGAAGCTCTAGGGTGAACCCCTTCTCCTTTCCAATAACCAGGCTGACCATGTATCATCAAACTAGGACACTTGAGAGTAAACCAGGGTCCATTATTATTATACTGGGACAACAGGTGAAAACTGGGCCTCTCCAAGCCACCCAGGACATGGGGGCCCCGCCCATAATCGGATAAGTGCCTAGCCTTGCTCCCTCACCTATGACTCATCCAATAAGCATGGATTCAACTCTTCTATGTGTGGGCACCAGGATACCACAGTAAGCAAAACCTGCCTGGGTCTCTGTCCTAATGGAGGGGCCAAGGGTAATTCTGCAGTTCCCCAATGAATGCTGAGGGGCAGACTGTGTCTAGTGCTTGGAAGGGAAGGCACGGAATGCCAGGGGCTTGTTTAACAAAGACACCAGAAGCAGCCTGGGTAGGAGAGGAGTTAACTGAAGGGGGTGGGGTGGAGTGGGAGAAGAAGTCTGTTTTGACAGAGGGAACAGCATTTGCCAAGGGAGTATGCAGAGTACTGGGAGCTGAAATGAGGCCACGTAGAGAGCAGGAGAAAGCCACGTGCGAATGAGGGTGGAAAGGGCGGCAGGGTATAAGTCTCACAGGGCCTCGGAGGCCAGAGCACTAGGAAACGCCATGGGAATGTTTAGAGCAGCAGGAGACATGATTCTGTTTGTATTTTTAAAAATTTGTCCTGGCTGTGGCGTGTGGCAGAATGGGAGAGCAGTTTGTCAGGAGAGAGACTGGGTGATGGGGACTTGGGTGGTGGCAATGAGATGGAGGGACATGGTGGATATATTTGGGAGGTGGAGCTGACAGGACTAGATATGGGGTAAGGGTAAGGAAGACTCAGGATGACACTGCGGTTGGCATGAGTGACTTGAGGTAGAGGAGTGACTGCTATTCTCTCAGATGAGGAAGCAGAGCAGGACTGGGACTAAGGGAGGCAAGAGAGATGCCCGAAACGCAACATTTAAAGAGGCATGCACTCTTGGAGATGGTCTTTAAAAGGAGTGCCTCCTTAAATGCTTTGTTCTGGGAGTTTTGTTTTGTTTTGTTTTGTTTTAGAGGGTGGGGGACTATGTCTATAGAGCAGTAATAACGACGATCTCTTGTGTTTAAAACATGGGGTCTTCACTTTTGCCAACCCCCTAATAAAAGTGGAGAGAACAGGTGGCAGGCCTGAACCCTCAGTACCAATACATGCCAGCTGCTTTCCTGTCCCCACAGGAGTCCTGTGAGGGAGCTCTTCAATGGCCCATGTCACAGATGAGGAAACGTAGGCTCAGAAAGGTTCTAGAACTTGCCAAAGGCCTTACAGTTTGCAAGTGGCCACACCAGGCCTCAGACATGGGCTTGCTGACTCCTGAGCCCACCCTCTTCCCACTAGACCACACTTTACCAGCCTCCCCAGTTTCTTGGTGAAAAGGGGGAAGGGAAGCCTGGTGCTTTCAGGCTGGCTACCTCTTTGATCTTCATCATCATCATTTGTAAGGACCAAACAGAGGGGCTGAGGAGGGATATGACTTTCAGCTCCATCAAAGCCACTTTCTCTACACCACAGCTGTTCTCAGCTGACTTTCAAGTCCCAGCTGGTCTTAGCAAGAGGAGGAACAGGTGGGAGGCTGAGAACACGCCACCACACCTCAGCTTCCTCCTCTGTAAAATGGGGATAATGATAATATTGGCTTCTGTCTCATAGGTTTGTGATGAAGTGAAATGAGATGAGTGAAGTGCTTGGCACGGTGTTCCGATGCAGACTACGATCAATGAAGGTCAGGGACTGTTAGAATTAGGGCGGGAGGGCAGGAGGTGTAGGTGTGCACATGACACACACATAGCCTGTGGGATGGGGGCGGGAGAGGCAGGGTACAGGGACATGTGGACCAGCTGGTTGCTGAAGGAGAAGCCTCCTCCTCACCAGCTGGCTCCTGGGGAGGCAGCATGGTATGTACTCCTCATTCCTAATCCTACACTTGCTGCAAGGGGAGGATGAGCCTGGCCTCCCTTGAGAAAAGGGGACTGTAGAGGAAGCCTGGAAACAAGCAGGTTGCTTCTGTGAGGCCTAAGCCTAGGTGCAGGGGTGGTGGAAGGAACTAAGAGGCCTGCACCTGGGCCCTCTGTCCCCGTCGGCCTCCTAGCCCTACTCTCAGCCCTACGCTCAATCATGGTTTTGCTATAACCTGTACTACAGGATCCTGAAAGGCACAAATCATCCTGAGCTTAAAAAGGAGTGCACAAGCACAAGGACTGGGCCCTGGGATTCCAGCACGTGCATGCACACTCACACACACACCTCACATCCTCTATGTATTTGTCAGGGTTCAACCAGAGTACCAGTAGGAGATGCACACTGAGGTTTTTTTCTTTTTTTTTTCTTTTGCAAGGAGTTGACTTGTGATTGTGGGGTTGGCTAGGCAAGTCCAAAATCATCAGGTGCAGGCTGGAACTCTTACCAAGGGTCAGAGCTGCTGTCCACAGGCAGAATTTCTTCTTCCTCAGAGAAACCTCATCTCTGATCTTAAGGCCTTTCAACCATTGAATCAGGCCTACCCAGATTATCTAGGATAATCTCCCTTAAAGTCAATTAAAAACAGACTAATTACATCTACAAAATACCATCACCAGCAATATCTAGATTAGTGTTTGATTGAATAACTGGGGACTGTAATTTAGCCAACTTGACAAGAGACCATCACACTCACGAAGCAGCCAGACATGGTTTTGGTGGCCTGTGGAATGTTGCTTTACATTTATTAATGTGGCTATTTCCTGAGAGCACTTACTACATGCCAGGCACTGTACTAAGTGATTTCCATGCAGCATCTCAGCTAATCCTAAAAATATCTTCAAAACAAAAAAGAAGTAGGTGCCCTTCTACGGGTAAGGAGACAGCCTCAGAGGGGTGAGGAGACTCCCACAGTCACAGGGTCTGGAAGGCAGGTCTGAGTCAATCTGTGCTCTGAACCGTCACTTCCTATGGTCTCTGCCTGTGAGCCTCTCCTCTCTCTGCCTCGTACCCCCTTTCCCTGCGGCAGAAAAGTCAGAGTTCAAATCACTGCGTGATGTGAGCATGTTCCTGCCGCTCTGGACCTCAGTTCTCTACTTTTTGAGGTGGCTCCATCGTTTCCGGCCTTTCTGGCTTTAGGGCGGAAGGGAGGGTCCATTCTGGGACCACTTTCTTGGGCCTTTGCTGCCACCTAGGGGGCTCGCCAGTGTTCATCACGCTCCAGACTGGTCCTCTGGAAGGCAGGTAAGTTTGCAGGTGAGTAGCTGAGGTCCAGCTGTGTGGGGCGGAGGTAAAGAGCATGTAGTGTGAGGGGCAATTCTGGGCTCAGAAACACAAACAAATTCCAATGCAAATTCAACCGGCTCTTTCAGGCCCCCCAGACCCCTGCAGAGTCATCAAGTATTTCCTGGGTCCCAGGGTGGTGAGCTTCCCACCCCTGCCGTGCTCTGTCACCGACCTAGCCTCGGAAGGGTTCCGCTGTCTCTCGCTCCATCCGGATCTTGGAGCCGTCGGGCTGCCAGGCTGGCAGGAAGTCTAAGGGGAAGTGGGAACTTCTCTCACCTCATCAGTTCACTAGACAGGTCCGCAGTGCGGCTCGAGCTCCTGAGGGAAGCCACGCACTCCGACTGGAGAGCAGGCGGAGGCCTAGGGGGCGAACAGGGGAGGCGGGAAAGAGGGGCGAAATTGGGAAAGGAAGGTACTGGAGTGCCCCGCCCACTCCTTCCTTCCCCGCTCCGCCCCTTCCCTCCTGGCTCCCGACTCCGCACCTAACCACGCCCACCAAGCCAAGCCGGGTCCC
>NW_006430462.1:5435161-5483108 GCF_000325575.1 Pteropus alecto
CCGCCCCACCCTCGCCCTAGGCCCCATCCCCTGCCCAGCCCCACAGCTCCGCCCACGGCCCTGGTTTCCGGGCGCCGCCACTAGGTGGCGCCGTCGGCCGCGCAGGAGCCTCTAACTCTGTCCCTGGAAAGAGCCGCGGTCGTCCAGTTTCGCGCGCTTTGGTTCGGGAACGTGTTCGTAATGCGACAGGCGACTCGGTGAGTGGGCATGAAGTGAGCGGGAGGCGGAGAGGCTGGAAGCCCGCGGCAGCACTTGCAGCAGCCAACCCGCCAGTCACTCTAGCCAGCCGGCATCAGTACAACCAACCTGTCAGTCAATCACGTCAGCCTGTCCATCCCGTCAGCCACCCAGTCAGCTAGTACAACCAACCTGTCAGTCAATCACGTCAGCCAGCCTGTCCGTCAATCCTGTCATTCTATCAGCAGGTAGTCAAATCACACAGCAGTAGGTCACACAGTTTCTCCATCATTCCCTTAGTCAATTTCTTACTGGGCGTTCAGCGGGGCCACCACGGTGCCCTTGTCACTTGAGTCATGCATGGTGCCCTGGGCCTGCACACCGGAAGCAGAGAGTGAGGAGGGTCCACAGGTTGGTGAGGGTAGGGAATCTGCGGAGCCTAAGCTTTGTTTTTTTTCCTCAGGGTCTTCCAGGCACTTGGGGAAAAGTGGCAACCATCAAGAAGGGTCCTGATTGCCATGGTGCTCTTCGGGCCAACCCAGAGGTCCCAGGAACTAGCAGAGCTGCAGTGGAAGCATAAGGCCTGCCTTGGCAAGAGGCTGAGCTGGGAGATGCCTCCAAGTTCAACTCTGATCCAGGAGAGGCTGTGGATTTGACCTAATCCACTCCCCGCTTTGAGTGTCAGAGCCGGCACAGTGGTGGCCCAGATCTTGGCCTTCAGAGAGGCTCAGGGCAGAGTGCATCCTGGTCCTGAGCTGGAGATAGGATTCCTTGGTTATAGCCAAAGTTTGCTTTTGCTTCAATGTGTGTTTGTGGGAGCCATTTAACCATTTTGGCCCCAGTATTTCATGCACCTCTTTCAAGTGGGGGAAACAATCTCTGTAACCCATTACCTACTCTCTTAGCTTGTCCCATACTATGGGTTGGAAATGAGATAACGGACATGAAAGCCCAGGCATGGGAAGGTTATAACCAGACTTCTTGTGGTTTTCCTGAGGCGAGGTGCAGAGTGAGCATGGAAGAAAGAAGAGGCAGAAGTGGCCCGAACCCCTGGGTCCAGGAAACACCATGTCCTGTTACTTCCACCCAAAGGAGTCTGGGGTTCTGGCCTTGGCTGCTGATCCTGGGCAATTCCTCGCTCCTCTCTAGGCTTCTGGAACAGTGAGGAGCTTGTATTGCATGATCTCTAAGGTCTGAGACTTGAGTGGAAGGGAAGTACCTGAAGAGGGAATCCTCCCAAGGACATTGTGGAACTCTGACCACCACAGTGTGGAGATTGGGAACAGACCCTGTTGCGAGGATTTGACCTGGTGGTAAGTATAAGGGTTGAAGTGCCTGGCCATGCGCCCAATGCAGTGGGGGTTGGGAAGGGTGGTAGCTGGGTCCGTGGGTTCAGAAACTCTCCCTCAGTGCAACCCTTGCTGAGAAGAAGGCTCCTCTGACCCCAGAGGAGGGAGGGAAAGGAATGTGCAAATCTCAGCCATACCCTGGGGACAGTGGCTTTCCCTCTTTTTGCCTCAGTCCTTCTCCTTTCTTTGAAGCTGGGTACCCAGTTCACATCATGCCCGGGCCCCCTCAGGGGTCCATTGAGGTGGGAGCTGCCGCTTCTGGAGGCCTGAGAAGACCAGGACAAGGCAGGCTCCTTAAAGGGGCCTGGTGGGATACCCTCAAGGGATTGCTTACCTGTGCAGGGCTGGAAGGTACCAGGAAGAGTTGGTTATGCATCCTGCAAGTATTTATTAGACATCTACCACATACCAGGCTTTGTGCTAGGCAGCGGGTGACAGGAGTAAACTGTACAGATGTTGCCCCTGTTTATGGAGTGCAGAGTATAGAGTGGTGGTAAGAGTGGTCAAAGGAAGACAAAAAAGACAAAAAAAAAAAAAAGCCAACAAATTGGCTGTAGTCAAAATCGTGCTATGAGGGTGGCAAAGAGGATGCTGAGATAGAAAATGAAGGAGAGTAGCCTGAGATGGCTGTCTGGGCACGTGACACTTAATCTGAGATCTGAACGAGAAGGAGCCAACCTTGGAGTGGAGAGAGTGCTCCAGATTGAGAGAATAGCACACGCTCGCTCGCTCGCTCGCTCACTCATTCATACATTACTATGTGCCATGTACTGTTCCGGTTGATGAAAAAACAGTTGAACAATAGAAGAGAAATCTTTTCTCTCATGGAGCTTATGTTTTAGTGGAAGGAGACAAAAAACAAAACAAAACAAACAAACAAACAATTTCAGGAAGAAATGAATCCCGTGAAGAAAATAAAAACAAGGTTATTGGCTAGAAAATGATTAGGGATGAGAGGACTATGGCAGAGAAGGTGGTGAGGGAAGACTAATCAGAGACCTGAATGATGAGAAGGAGCCAGCCATGTAAAAGTCTGAAAGAAGAACATTCCAGACAGAGGGAGCAGGAAATGGGAATGAGTTTAGTAGGTTCGAGCCTTATGGCTGAGGGGAGAGGGGTGGACAGTGAAGTGCAGGGAGCAGGTAATGAAGAACGTGGCAAAACTAGGTGAGGAATTTGGATTTTATTAGAAGGCACCGGAAAGCTGATAGAGGGATGTGGGCAGGGTGGTCGATACCGCTGGCTGCTCTGTGTAAGTGTGGAGTGAGGGAGTGGGAGGGCAGGAGCTGAAGCAATCAGAAGGCTACTGCAATAGCCTCGGCAAGGTAATGGTGGCCTGGATTAGGGTAGTAGAGTGGAGATGGAGAAAGGCAAACAGGTGTATCTATGGGCTGAACCGAAAACACCTGATGACTGTTTGGATGTGGGACAGGGGTAAAAGGAAAAGGAAGACTCTTTGGATTCTAATCCTAGCAACTGGGTGGATGGTGACGCCATCGATTGAGTTGGAATGAGTTATGGAGAAAGGTTTTGGGGTGGACAATGAGAATGCAGTTTTGGAGAATTTATAGAGATTTCTGTTAGACAGACAAGTGGAGATGAAAAGCAGGCAGCTGGCGAGAGCCTGGAGCTCAAGGGAGAGGATTGGTCTAAAGATAATATTTGGCTCAAGGCATGGGACAGCACTGGTTAGGCCAGCAGGGGCAGTGCTGTTCAAGGCACTAGAGCTAAGCCTACCACTTGACATATAGCTTATCTGAATTGAAGTGTCCTGCAAATGTAAAATATATACCAGATTTCAAAGATTTAGCATGGGAAAAAATATAGAATATCTCATTAATAATTTTTTATAGTGATGTCATGTTGAAGGTCTAATATTTTGGATATATTGGGTTAAATAAAATATTACTATTAACATTATTTTCATCTGTTTCTTTTTACCTTTTTAAATGTGCCTACTAAAAAATTTAAAATTACGTTCTTGTCTCGCATTGTTGTATTTCTATACGGTGGTACTGCCCTGAGGGTAGGGCTGGTGGAATGTCGTAACCAGAACGCCAGGGGGCAGCAGTGGCTAGGAAATGAAAAGGCACCGCCAATGAGGGCACTCTACATTCCCCCTGGGGGTTGTTGACCTGGCTCTCTCTTGCTCCCCTTTCTGGAACCTCATCAGAGCAGAACTGTAGCACATCCCCCTGGACTCCCGAACCCCTCGCTTGTCTTAGAGTTGAGGAAGAGGCAGTAGGAGTGCCAATATGGTGACAGCATAAATGACTCAGAAGGTGCCGATACCATACATGCTGAATTCTCAGTCCCTTCATATCACCCCTGGCTAACACCTCCCTGCAGGGGGAACATTCCCACCCTTCGGACTGAGCAGGATATGGCAACCAACAGCTGGGTATTCAAGGCAACCAAGGCCATAAAACTCACTCATAATCATATGAAATAGATATGACTGTAACCCACTTTCATCCATTACCATTCTAAACACCTTGTTCAAGTTGCTTGTAGTATTTGGCAGGAAACTTGCTATTAGTAGAAAAAATAGCAGTGAGATGACTGGGGGTGAGATTGAATTCACTTCAATTAGTTGGTGTGACTTTCGTGAGCACCTCTGTGTGCCAGACACTATGTGGAGTGCTTTGGATTGTCTATTGAGCTGTTCTTAAGGAATATATGTCCAAATATGTTAATACAGGGACATCATGGAAGTATAAATAGAGACCCATGTTGAGTTCAGAGGAAGTGCAATTAATGCCTCAGTGTGTGTGTGTGTGTGTGTGTGTGTGTGTGTGTGTGTGTGACTTTGAACTCAGAGAAGGTACCAGCTGGCATCAGAGCAGAGGGGTAGGATTTGGCCATGCAGAGGACGATGTGGAAGAGGGTTGTCCAGGAATGGGACGGCAGGGAAAGACATGATTCAGGGAAGTGCAGAGAGACTCGCTTGGTTAGAATGTTGGACGTGTGAAAAAGTCTTAGGAAAAGAAATCGGTGCCAGATCTTGAGAGTCCTGGATGTCCAGGTTAGACAGATTTGGGCGCTACAGAGGAGGGACTGAGACAACATGTACTTAGAAAAAAGAAGCCACTGGCCTGGAGCTTTTGGTGCCTAGAGGGCAGGACAAAGCAAGGGGAGGAAAGGAGCTTGTGTGAGGAAGGGAGGGAAGTCAAGAGTCCTTCTGGGATCATTCTGAAAATAAGGCAGTGTGGTGTACTGGTTAAAAACATTTGTTTTGGAAATGGAAAGGCCTGGATTTGAACTGTAGTCTTACCTTTTTTTTTTTTGGTAATAGTTTCATTGAGATACAATTCACATACCATAAATTCACTCACGTAAAGTGTACAATTCAATAGTGTTTAGTATATTCAGAGTTATACAACCATAACCACAACACATTTATCTCTTAAAAAAATTGAGATATAATTCATATACCACAAAAATGACTATTTCGAAATGTCCATTTCATTGGTTTTCAGTAAATTCACAAGGTTGTGCAAGCAGCTCCACTGTTTAGTTTCAGAATATTTTCATTACTCCAGAAAGAAATCTAATACCTGTTAGCAATCACTCCTTCTCCCCTCCCCCCAGTCCCTGACAACTGCTAATCTGCTTTCTGTTTCTAGGATTTTCCTATTCTGGACATTTAATATACATGGAATCACATAATATGTGGCCTCTTTCATTAAGCATAATGTTTCCATGGTGCATGTATATCGTAGTAGGTTTTAATGCTTATTTTTTTTATGACTGCATAATATTCCATTGTATGAATTTTATTTATCCATTTATCAGTTGGGCACCATATTTTGTTTATCCACTCATTGTTGATGGACATTTGGGTTGTTTCCGCTTTTTGGCTGTTATGAATAATCCTGCTATGAACAAGTTTTCATGTACAAGTTTTTGTGTGGACGTGGATTTTCATTTCTCTTGGTTGTATACCTAAGAGTAGAATTTCTGGGTCGTACTCAATGTTTAACTTTTCAAGGAACTGCTAGGCTATTTTCCAAAGAGGATGCGCCACTCTATAGTCCCACCAGTAACGTATGAGGTTTCTAATTTTGCTACATCCTTGCCCACACTTGTTACTTGCATTTAAAAAATAAAAAGCCATCCTAACGTTTGTGAAGTGGTATTTCATTGTGGTTTTCATCTGCATTTCCCTAATAGCTAATGATGTTATGCATCATTTCGTGTGTTTGTTGGCCATTTGTATATATCTCCTTTGGAGAAATTCAAGTCCTACGGCCATTTTTAAATTGGGTTATTTGTCTTTTTACTGTTGAGTTGTAAGAATTCTTAAAATACACTTTTCCTCCCATTCTGTGGATTGTTTTTCTACTTTCTTGAAAGTGTCCTTTGAAGAACAAAATTAAAAAAAATTTTCGATGAAGTCTAATTTACCTACGTTTTCTTGGTTGCTTGTGTTTTAGTTGTCATATCTACGGAACTATAAGGTCATGAAGATTTACATTTATGTTTTTGTCTAGGAGTTTGATAGCTGTAGCTCTTAGAGTTAGGCCTTTGATCTATTTTGAGTTAATGTTTGTGTACGGTGTGAGGTAGGAGGTACAACTTCATTCTTTTGTATGTAGATATCTGGTTTTCCTAGAACCATTTGTTGAAGACACTATTCTTTCCCCATTGAGTTGTCTTGATGCCCTTGTCAAAAATCAGTTGACCATTCACATATTCCTACCACTTTTTAGCTCTGTAATTTAAGCCTCGGTTTCGTCATCTGTGAAATGGTGACAATATCCAGATAGACTTATTCATCAGGCCCAGGAGGCACAATGTCTAGTGGCTATGATATTTTTTAAGAACCTTGAAAATGTTTGAGTTTCTTTACAAATTAGAAAAAAACGAACGTTTAGATCAAGGAAACTGTGTTAACATACAATGTTAAGACAACATCAATATCCTTATACAACTGCAGTTGTGAAATACAACGTTTAATTTTGTTGAGGAAGAGACCCATGGAGGGATCCATGAAGGATTGGAGCCCCTAGAAATCCTACTGCGGACCTGATCGTATCTATGTTATAGGGTTATTGTGAGGATTAAATATGATAATCAAGTAAATTCTATATACTGCGCTGGCCCACAGTAGACAATTAGTAAATGGTTGTTATTTGGGGGAGCAGAGAGAGTTTCCCTCGCCACCTCAGGCCCCTTTAATAGGACTGGTGCCTTGGCAAGCAGGTGAATTATTGAATGTGCAAACCTGTGAAGGAGCCACCCAGTGAGTTCCAAAGAAAGTCAGTACTAAGGGGCCGCCCCTCTGTCCCATTTTCTGCTCTGACACCTCTGAGGGGTCTGGGGCACCTGTAACCTCATTAGGCAGAGAGAGTTGCTGAGGTGGAGAGGAGGGGAGTCATGAAGTGGCTGGCTGGTCCCTAGCTATGACTCCCGACTTCGTTAGGCAGAGGCCTGGTATCCACCTTGGAGAAGGCAATGCCTATGCAGAGGTATTTAAACAGCCCCGATAGCCCAGTTCATTTTTTTTTTTAAATTGAGGTCAAATTCACGCAACATGAAATTAACTATTGTAAGGTGTGTAATGCAGTGGCATTTAATACATTTACTTCCAAAAATTTTTTATCACCCTAAAGGGAAACATGTACCCATTAGTGGTCATACCCTCTATCTCCCTCCCTTCAGTCTCTGACAACCACTCATCTGCCATCTGTCTCTTTGGATTTACCCGTTCAGGACATTTCATATATATAGATTCACATAGTGATGGACTTTCGTATCTGTCTTCTTTCACTCGGCATAATGTTTCCAAGGTGTACCCATATGCAGTATGTGTCAATACCTCATTCCTTTTTATGGCCGAATAACATTCCATTGTGTGGACAGACCACATTTAGTTTATCCTTTCACCCGCTGATAGGCATTTGGGTTGTTTTCACCTTTCGGCTATTGTGAATAGTGCTGCTATGAACATTCGTGTACAAGTTTTTGTGTGGACGTATGTTTTCAAGTCTTTGGGGTCTACACCTAGGAGTGGAATTGCTCAATCACACAGTAATTCTGTGTTTGGCTTTTTGAGGCACCACCAAACCGTTTTCACTCTGGCTGCACCATTTTACATTCCTACCAACAACGAGGGTTCTGATTTCTCCACGTCCTTGACAACACTTGTTATTTTATTTACTTATGTTTTGATTACAGCCATCCTAGTGAGTATGAAGTGGTGTATCATTGTGGTTTTGCTTTGCATTTCCCTAATGACAAGTGATGCTGAGCTCCTTTTTATGTGCTTGCCATCTGTTCCTCTCTTTCCTTGAGCTGAATCAAACTCTGGATAGAACCAAACTCTAATGGATAGAATTGTTACCTCCAGGGTAGTTTCTTTGATGGGCTTATGGCATAGTCTGAGATTCTTTAGTCTGATCTAAGCCTGGTGAATTCTCCCCCAGGTCCTACACAAAAACCTTGCTCTGTGGGAGTTTGCTAAAGGGCTCTGGGAAATAGGTAGACTGAGATGTTAAACATGCAGTCTACGTGCCCTTTCTGCTCATGTGACCTGGTGACTCCTTCTCTACCTGACCTCATCCCAGTCCTTGCCTCAGGCTGTGGGCCTTTTCTGCTGGCTGCATCCTTCCCAAGGGTAACAGTTGTATCTTTGGAAGCTCTTCTCCTTTGCCCCGGCAGATTCCTTATTGTTTGTTTATCTGGAGCTTACCCACGATAGCCTTCATCCTCTTGGCCTCACGGAATTCTTCTCTCTGCTGCCTACTCATTCCCAGTTATCTTAGATTTCTTGGCCTCCAGAGTTTCCTACACTCTCTCTCTTAGTTATGGGTAGACAGGGTTGGTAAACTTTCCAATGTGGGGCCCCTCCTGTTCTGTCACAGATAGAGGAAGGGTGGGAGACTGGCTGGCTGGTCTCTTCAAAGCAAAGGGTGTTGGGCTGGCAGATGATTCACACTTCAGTTCTTATCAAGAATGGTCTCTGGAAGACCCTGACAGTGGGGGTGGAGGAGGATGCCATTCCAACCCTTGTGATGGGAGCATGACAGTGATGACATTCTGCATGTCATCTGTGGGGTACCAACTCCTGATCTGGTTTGGGCTCGGGGGTTCCTGCTTTCTGCAAGATGGCTCTCACTTTCTCTGATCTCTTACTCACTTACTCACTCATTACCAATATATATTTTTATATTTTTATATTTTACTAAATTTATTGGGATAACATTGGTTAGTAACATTATATAAGCTTCAGGTGTACAATTCTATAAAACATCATCTGTATGTTACATTGTGTGCTCACCACCCAAGGTGTAGTCTCTCTCCCTTACCATATATTTGAACTTTACACTCTTCATCCTCCTCCCAACACCCTTTCCCCTTTGGCAACCACCATACTGCTGTTCGTATCTATGAGTTTGTCTGCTTGTTCTGTTTGTTCATTTGTTGCTTTCTGTTTTATATCCCACATAAGAGCGAAATCGTATGGTTCTTGTCCTTTTCCATCTGACTTATTTCACTTAGCATGATACTCTCAAGATCATCTATATTGTTGCAAATGGCAATATTTCATCATTTTTTATGGCTGAATAGTATTCCATTGTATATATGTACCACATCTTCTTTATCCAATCATACATAGAAGGACACTCAGATTGTTTCCATGTCTTAACTATTGTGAATAGTGCTGCAATAAACATGGGGTACATATATCTTTATGAATAAGTGTTTTCAAAATTTTCAGGTAGATACCCAGAAGAGGGATTGCTGGGTCAAATGTTAGCTCTAGTCTTAATTTTTTTTTTTTTGCGGAAACTCCATAATGTGTTCCATAGAGGCTGCACCAATTTATGTTCCCACCAGCAGTGTACGAAGGTGTCCATTTCTCCAAATCTTCTCCAATACTTGTTATTTCCTGTTTTATTGTTAGTAGCCATTCTAACAGATGTGAAGTGATATCTCATTACGGTTTTGATTCGCATTTCTCTTATAGCTAGTGAAGTTGAGCATCTTTTCATATATCTATTGGCCATCTGTATGTCTTTTTGGGAAAAGTTCCCTACATATGTTTACTGAGTGCTGTCTCTGCAAAGTACTGTGCTAGGCCTTGAGACTATAAAGCTCAGCATTTGAGGACCTCATAGTTTAGAGAGAGAAACAAACTCATAAATGCAGTAGATGTGATGTGCATTGTAGTCAAGGTGTGTATGAAGTGCATCAAGAACACAACTGAAGGAGGAATGATTCTGCCTCCAGAGGAAGAATGGGTAGCTTGAGCTTCAGGGAAAAGGTGACATTTGAGCTGTATCTTAGAGAAGGAGAGGCTGATATGGGGGAGAAAGGCATTCTAGATAAAGGATTCACATTCTCTGCATGGATTCAGATCAAGAGTGATTTCGGGGGATGCTTAGAAGCCCACCACATTTCCTTCCATGTGTCCTCCTCCCCAACTCTGCTGGGGAGACCTCGTAGTCAAGAGACTCTTTCTTCCAGGGAGGCGGCCCAGGCCCCTGACTGTCTCTCGTTTTTCTATGTGAATTCATTTTTCCTACATCCCACCCACTCCAGGTGTAGCCAACTGATGCGATAAACTCACACATACTGTTGTTGGAAATGAGTTAATTAATTAAATAACTCATCTGACATTTATTTTGGTTTACTATATACGAGGCATTTGAAAGATTATAGTGTGGTACTTAATAGGACAGTTCTAAAATCAGAATGAACTGGGTTCGACTTTTATTCATTAGTCAGGAGACTTCACAAGGTATTTAACTTCTCAGTTTTCTCCTTTATAAAATAGAAATAATAATTTTCTATATTGTCGTAGAGATTAAATAAGGTAATGTGGACTCTGAGCATGGTGCCTGATATGGTAAACATTAACTGAATGATGATATATTCTTACGATAAAAGAAGCTAGAGAAAAAAAATGTGTGTTTTTTTTTTACAGTAGGAAAGAATAGCTTTATTAGAAACGGAAGTACACTTCCAGATGTGTACTGAGCAAGAGAAGTGTGGCTCAAAAGGCCGAAAAGAAAATGTTTTTAAGAAAATCATAAGGAAGAGAAAATGTACTTACAGTATTTATTGAAAAAATCCACAAATAAGTGGACCTGTGCAGTTCAAACCTGTGTTGTTCAAGGGTCAACTGTATATATTATCTCTCTACTCTTAAGGAATTTCAAATGGGAAAGAAAAATACTCAAATAAACTGTAAAGTAATACTGTATTTTCCCCAGGTTATATATTAGCATTTGAAATACAGATCTTCTAGAGACATTAACCAGAGGGAGGTTATTCCTAGGAGGATTAATTTTTTTGAGAAGGAAGTTAAGACCAATAAATGGAAGTTGCAAGGAGATAGATTTTTGTTCCAGTATAAAGAGAAATTTGAGAGCCTCTTGCAGGTGGTGAGCTCTTTGTGTCTGTGGATGTGAGCAAGCAGAGGCTGGTTGACCTGTTAGTAGAGGAGCTCTCTGGATCCCTTAGAACAGGGGTCCCCAACCCCTGGGCCGCAGACCAATACCGAGTACTGGTCAGTGGCCTGTTAGGAAATGGGCCGCACAGCAGGAGGTGAGTGAGTGAAGCTTTATCTGTATTTGCAGCTGCTCCCCAGCGCTAGCATCACCGCCTCAGCAACACCTCAGATCATCAGGCATTAGATTCTCACAGGAGCAGCGGCCCCTGGTGCCAAAAAGGTTGGGGACCTGTGCTTAGAAGGCTGCAGAGGGAATGCTGGGCCCCTGAGGGGCATTTTGAAGGGCTCCTTTTTCCTACCTCGGTTCCCAGAAGCCCTTGCTCTCTTCTGTTTGGGTGGCTCCCTCCTTTGGTATGACCTGGAACACTGCAGGTATTGTGGTGCCAGAGGCAGCTGCCACGCAGGTGCCTCCTGCAGGTGACCTGGCACCTTATCTCCCCTGTCCCCATCTCTCCTCTGCTTCTTCTGGCTTACCTCTTAGAATAGAAATAGTCCAGGGCCAAACATTAACTGTAAAATCATAAAACCACGTGAAGCTCAGGTGGCTCCCAGTGGACTCGGTGCCCTGTTATCAGGAAATGCTGGCTCTCCTCCCTGTGGGTGGGGAAGGGAGAGTGGCTGGAATGATGAGGGGGACCCAGCACTTCAGGCTTCCACCCTGGCAGAGCCGTGGGCAGAGGATGCCTTTATTGCCTGAGGCTCAGGTGAGGGCTATTTGGAATCCGATCCTTAGGGCTTGGGGAGAGAACACAGCAGCATATTTCAGCATCAACAGAAGATGTGCTCTCACTTATATTGTCAGGAACTTCCCTAGTTTGATGTGGGCCCTGATGTACACATACACATGTACAGTGATTTCATAGACATCTACATAGTACTGAAAAACATGCCTACCACTCATGTACCGTAGAGTATACCCATCCATATACTTCATTTCTTATTCATTCCTAGAACCTTGCATGGTGCCTGAAACATCAATACATCTTCACTGCGCTGATGGGTGAATGGTGAGTGAAAAACATTTATGCCCAACTACATACTCATACACATATGTATACAGTTTGAGGAGGGTGCCTGTAGATACCCATGGATGTTAACAGTATGCCTATAACACACACACACACACACACACACACAGATTTAACACAATAGCATAAATGCACCTGTCCATACACACCTGCACTTAATAGTCATATGCATATGAATATGTTCATAATTTTACAGATTCCTGAATGACCTTGCTAAACAGCAAAGGTGGTGGCTATGCTGAGAATACGGTTTCACGACATAGGGCAGTGCTAAGATGATGTTTTGTCTGGGGAGCCCATTTGTTTGCTGGGTTGCTTGCCCACACTCCAAAGCTTTCACCCTTCTTTTCTCCCTGCTAAGCAAGGCAGTGCATAGGAGGAGCGGGGCAGGGGTTTGAGGGGAGTGCACCAGAGCACGTAGGACCAAGCGTAGCATCTCCTGGCCCCTTATAATCTCTTGGAGAAACGTATTGATCTGGAACTGCCCTGGACTGTTGTTCCTTTAGAGAATGATGATAAAAGAGGAGAGAAAAGGAGCCCAGGGGTGAAGCCATAAGCAGGCTGGCGCCAGTGTGACGGTGTTTATAAAGTGTGTGTGTTTACGTGTTGGATGGGGGCAGCCCCAAGCTGCAGTTCCTTAAAAAGGGGGTGAGGCTATGATTTCACTGCATGGCGCACACCCCAAAGCCCAAGGCGAGAACTCTGGTGTGTGGTTTAGGCTCTATCGCCAGCTTGCCTTGTGGCCTTAAGGAGATTGCTTTGCCTCCATGTTAAGTGCTTCACACTCCAGTTAAGTGATCGGCCTTCCTCACAGGGTTCCTGTGAGTGTCTGGGGAGCTAAGAGGGCTTACAGGGGCTTTGGAGAGTTATAACTTTTCCTAGTGGTGAGGGCTTATTTCTCAGCTCGGTGAAAGACGTTTCAAGAGTTCCAGCATCCTCAACAATGAACCTGTGCGTAGGATATGCATAGGATACAAGGTCGAACACAGCACAGTTTCCACTTCCAAGGGGAATAGCCGAGTTGGAAGTACCTACAGTATAGTGAGGTGGTCAGAGGGCTTGGTTGCAGGGTCTTGGGGAGTCAGAAAAGGTTTCATACAGGAAGCGAGGATTGGCAGAGTTTAGCTGTGGGGAGAGGGAATTGGGGAGGGGAGTGGAGCACTCTGGGTTGGGGGATGGCAGCTGGACCATGGAGGCAGAAAAGGGATGATACCTTACCAGAGTTATACATGGTAAAGTTTAAAAGGGAAAACAGGAGTAACCAGGTTAATTTTTGAGTCCTTTCTGGAATCGACCCAGCCCAATGGTTAATCGTTCGACCCTTTAGGAATTACTTGGACCCCGTCCCAGGCATACATACACATGCAATTAGAGGATCCAGAGCAGCCCAGAGCAGAGCTGAGGGGGCACTTAGAAGTTACCTCGTCCAAGCCTGACCCTTTTCCAGAGGCAAAACTGAGGCCAGGAGAGGCCAAACGGAGGGACCGAAGTTTCCCCGGGGGTTAGTGGTAAAGCAGGCATTTGAACTCAGGTCTCCTAAGTCTAGCACCTTTTCTTGGTCTTAAAAGTGGACTGGGTTCTGGAGGCTTTTTACCTAGTGTTGAGTAATACTGAAAGTTTGGATTCTGCCTTGTATGTATTTGTTGATTGTTTCTGGGTGCAGAGCCTAAGATTGTATACTGGCTAGGCTCCTGCAAGTAATCGGGGTAGGCAGTTCTTTGTGCCTGGGGATTTCAGGGTGACCAGAAGGCCCTCTGTGTTCCTACCTGGCTAACTAATAGCTAACTTCCACTGGTAAACCTTCATGCCCATGGGTGTAGGCTTTTTTGATCTTTTTTGAAATGTTTTCTGCTCTGGGAGGAAGAACATATGTATTAATCTGCAAATCAGTCAGTGATAGCTCCGTGTAAACGGGCAAGCAGGTCCCTTCTGAGAGCCAGCATTGATGGAGAAAGAAAGCACAAAGGTCTTCAGAGCTATGAAAAGATAAGGGCAGCTTGGGAGGCCCGGTCCTCACAATCTGGTCTAGAGTTTAGGAGTTTGGTTTTCGAATCAGGCAGATTTTTTTTTTTTCTTATTAAAAAAGCAGTATCCTCTTATTACAGAAGAATCAGAAAATTCAGAAGGCAGTAATAACAGAAGAAATAAACTCCGTAGTCCCGTACACCTGTCACCCTTAGGTGACCATCGTTAATACCTAGGTATATGCTTCTCCAGTTTCTTCTCTATGCCTGTGCCGTGTGTGTGCAGGGAGATGTGTATAATGTACGTGTGAGTGTCTATGTGAGTATTATTTATATGTATACTATGTGCGGATTAATGAAAAATAATATGTAATCTCCTTGGTTTCACTCTGATCTGGGAAGTACATGTCTATGGACGTTTCCAGTGCTTCATCATCATGCCAGTTTGTTCTAATATCTTCTCCTTGTTACTCTTCATTACCCTCAGAGCAGGGGTTGGCAAACTTTTCCTGTAACAGTCCAGATAGTAAGTATCTTGTTTTGTGGGCCATCTGGCCTTTGTCACAGCTGCTGGACTCAGCCGTTGTAGCATGAAAATGGTCATAGTATGTCAATGAATGGGTGTGGCTGTGTTCCAATAACACTTTATTTATAGACACCAAAACTTGAATTTCATATAATTTTCACATGACAGAAAATCTTCTTTTAATTTTTTAGCCATTTAAAAAGGAATTAAAGGAATTTGAGGACAGAATAATTCTCTCCACCGTTAAGAGGAGGCACTGGAATCCTTTCTGTGTTATCATTTTTGTTGATAATAATAATATTAAAAATGACAGTGTGAAAGCCAAAGTGCTTGGGTCCAGACTCCTCTCTTACTAGCTGTGTGACTTTGGGCCAGTGCCTCAGTTTCCTCATCTGTAAACTGGGGATAATAACACTATACCACTCTGGGGCATTATGAAGATTAAATGAGACCATGCTTATATAGATAGGCACAGAGTAAGAGTTCAATAAATATTAGTGGTTATTATTATTTGAATATTATTACCTTATGCCAGGCATTATGCTAAGGACTTTCAATGCAGATTCTTAGTTTTCCCAATAACCTGGTGAGATGTAAATTTTATTTTTTTAAAGTTCATGTTTTATAGTTGAGAAAATGGAATCTCAGAAAGAGGAAGTCACCGAGTCTCACATTTACCAGCTGGGAGGCATGGCGAGTTAAGCCCAGGTTTGTCTGACTTGAATAACCATTGTGCCACACTGCAGCCCCTCTGCAGAGGAGACCCTGGAGTTCTGGTGTGGTCAAGGGAGCTGGCTGCAAAGGCCGATTGGAACTCAGCGGTCCTGTCTCCTGGATGCCTGCCTTTTTGCTCTATGGAAAGGCAGCAGAAAGGTTATCCTGAGACAAGGGGCACCCCAAGATTAGTCTTTCTGCTTCCAACTGGGAAGGCTTGGCGAGGGACCTGGGAGACCTTGTGGTGTTTACAGCCTGGTGACCCACCTTGACCTATAGATCGGAATGTTTATAACTAGTCATCACAATTCTCTCCAATATCTAGAACCTCTAGGCAGGATAAGAGACTTTGGTTAAGACACAATCTTCTCCTTTGACCAATCAATCTTTAATTATCTTTCCACACTAACCTTGGTTGATATGATAAGTAAGAGGAAATGACTTCTGAATTATTGTGCTGACAATGAAGTCTTCTAAGAAAACATTGTTTTATTTATACATAGATATACATGTACACACTGCTCAGCTGCAAATGTGCAAACACGTGCCTCTGTGGCCATGTGTCCATACTGGCCCACATACTCCTTGGAATGCAAACAACCTTGCAAGGAACTTTGTGAATGAACAAGGTATCTTATCTACCTAATTGTGCACACATAGCGAAAAACAAAATAAAACAAAACAAAAAAAACCCCTGCCACACCCTTACATGACTTTAAGTTTGGAAGGACGTAAACTAAGTAAAAAAATAAGAACGTTAGTTTTCATTCATTGAGTGCACACTGAGTGCTGGGAATTGAGTTAAGGACTTTACATATTCTTACCTAATCATCATAACAACTGTGTCAAGTAGACATCAGCAGCCCCTTGTTTCCCGAAGGGAGACTGAGGCTGTGGTAAAGTCTGTTTGCCCCAGGGGTTGGCAAGTACAGCAAAGTTTGTAAGCCTTGTGGTATAGCTTTGGGTAGAGGCTTGAGGTCACACAACTGATAAATCACAGAAGCAAACTTTGAACACAGTTGTGTTCTAACTAGAAAACATTTGTTTTTTACTACTAAGATCTTATCTACCTGTATTTCCATGGCAATGACAGAGAGAAGAAACATAGATTTAATTTTTACTGAGCAGAGGCATGCGACATCTTCCACAGCCATCATCCTTAGTTTAGAGGAAGCAGCTATTTAAAAAAAATATGGTAAAATATACACAATATACAATTTATTTATTAAATCATTTTAAGTGTATGATTCAATGGCATTAATGATGTCTTGTAACCATCTCCACGGTCTATTTCCAGAACTTTTTCATCATCACAAACAGAAACTTTGCACCTATTAAACAAACAACCCTTTACTCCCACTCTCCTACTCCTTAATAACCACTATCGTACTTTCTGTTTCTATAAATTTGCCTGTTCTTGTTGCAGGAAGCAACACCCAGTGGAAGAAATTGGATGCTCAGACAACTTTGTTAGAGGAAGGAGAATTTAATGCCGGCGGAGCACGTGAGGCTTTAACCAGCACAAAAGCACGAGCTTTTCCTGGTTGGATTTCTTACAGCTTATATACCTCTGCAGTGTCCATCCCTGGTTAGATTTCTTACAGCTCATATACCTCTGCAGTGTCCATGCAAGGGGTGTGTGATTCCTTTGTCTGAGGGTCTACATGCACCTCCCGACTCAGAATGGGAAGGGGAGTTTTGGATAGAGGCTGCAAGGGAGAAGGAATTCCTGGACCACCAGTCCTATCTATTTACAGATCGTTTCTCTTGTAGGTGTGACAAGAGTTTCCAGAAGGCCATCCAGAAATCTAAGGGATGTGGCTAATCTATAACTGGCCGAGTTGGTCATTTCTGTAAGCCCCTTCCTTTACATTTCTCAGATGCCTTCTCTCTTATTCTAGGTACCTCATATACTGTTGAATGTTTTCAAGAATCGCCCATGTTGTAGCATGTATCAGAATTAGGAAGAGCAGCTTTAAGATGAACAAAAAGCCAGAAAGATGTCTTCTTTAACCGGGCAAAGAGCTCACATGGATAATATTATCTCAAAGTGGCGCTATAGCCAGAAAATCAGACAGATTCAGTATGGGTTTAGACACAGCCTAGATGAACATGGTTTTTTTTCTTTTTTAAGGTAAAATGGGTATATAAATCTATATAGATTTCAAGAGTACAACATTATAATTTGATATCTAGATAAGCATTCTTGAATCAGTTAAATAAGGCGAGTTTCCTTCTGCTTTCTCTTTTCTCTGATGCGTTTTCCCACTTCTGTGATACTCCTTTTCTTTCCTTCCACTGTTCCTCCAGGAAGACATCCTGAGGGCAGGACCTAATGAGAAACAGTGTGGAGCAGTAGAAAAAGCCGTGGACCAGGAGTCAGGAGACCGGGATGTACTCTGGCTTTGACACTGGATGATCTGGGCCAGTCTCTTTTTCTCTGAGCTCATGTTTCTCATTAGCATCCTAAGAGAATTGGCCTGGCTGATC
Source organism: Pteropus alecto (assembly GCF_000325575.1). Lineage (NCBI taxonomy): Eukaryota > Metazoa > Chordata > Mammalia > Chiroptera > Pteropodidae > Pteropus > Pteropus alecto. Next base: position 5,452,870 of record NW_006430462.1, read on the forward strand.
TTTAGATTTCGTTCCCGTTTTGGCTTTCCAGATTCGATGCTACACTCACATTAAGGTGGCAGTGTTACTTCTTCCAAAGGTCTTTGTATTTAAACATGGGGCAGAGCCTTAGGTTAGAGGAAGGAAGAACTTATGGTAGACTGCCAGGCTTCCTTATGTGGCTGGGAGAGGTATTTCCCTGTCATCACACCACATAGGAAAGTACAGGTAAGGTGCGTCCTGAGCCTGCCAGCCCCAGAAACTCGGCAGCTCCTAGGTACAGCCCTGATTCACACTCAAGAATGTGGTAGAGGAGGCTGTGGGGCAATCCTTGGGAACAGGGCCTCATGCCCGCTTTGTCTGAACCCTTGTGGGTAGCTAGTATGAATGAGCCTGGATTCCTGGATCTTCCCTGGGATTTTATTAGGGATTAGTAGGCCTGATGGGTAAGAGGAAAGGGTTGTATGGAAGGAAAGGTTTGGAGTGCAGGAGGATTAGGCTTTAGTTGCTTGCTCTGCTAGTTGTGAGGCTTGAGCAAAGTCCCTTTTCTCTGGGCATCGATTTCCTCAGATATAACATAAGGGCGTTGAACTCTTTGGGCTTTTCCACACTTTGGCCACTTGGACCTTCTAATCACTTAGACATACCTCCTTCTCTCTTCTGGGCATTTCCCACCTGGAACACTCCCTCACTCCACCTCTTCCCCTACTCACCTGCCTTCCTCCTTCATGGCATATTTTTTCAGAGTTGAAGCTACTGCGATGTGAGAGAGTAGTGAGCAGAATACAATATGGAGTGCTGGGGACTGTGGGAAACTCAAGAGTACATGTCCCACTGAAGCCATGCAGGTGCTTTTAAAACATGATGCTGGCCCAAAGAGCTGTCTGCAGTTGAATTTGTCCCTGGTATCAGGAATTTGCAACCACTAGCCTACAGACATGTAAAGCCCCTTCCAGAGGCTATCCTGGCACCTAACATTTCCCTTTTCATAATGCTTATCATTTTATGGTAATTATTGTTTAATACAGCCTTTCCCACTAGACTGTAAGTCATTTTGGGCAGGTACCTAACTGTTTTACCCTCAACTCTATCCCTAGCCTTAGCACAGAACTGGCCCATAGGAGGTGGGAAAATCAGCAAATGAATAGATGCTTAATAAGTAATTGTTGAGTGATGTAATCTAAGGGTTCTTTAGTGATGTTGTTAGATTTCTTTTATTCTCTGGCCCTGAAAACATTATAGCACCAGCTAATGATTTAAATTCTTTAGATCCCACTTTACCCAATTTGTTTGGCTCAGTGTTATAATCTGGTTGAGCCCCTAACATTTTTCCAACAATGTCCTTCAGCTCCTTCTGTGGTGTTTAGGTTAGGAAAAGCAACCAGCAACTCTGGGGTTATCCGCTCTCTTGTTCATCCCTGGAAATCAACAGATAAACTTGTATCATCTCACACATATATTTTTAGATCTTTCAAGACCTGTGAAATCCGTGGTCTTCTTTTTGTGAAACAGGCCTAGAAGGCATAATTACCTTCATTTTATAATGAGAAAAACTGAGACTCAGAGAAGTTAGAGGTACATAGAGATCTTCACTAGGATTTGCATATTGTTAGTCTTCATGCCCATACCTGAGACAGGTGTTCATCATTAATGGCCTTCTTTCCACTGAGCTCCAACTCAGCCTCAGAATCCTGCTCAGCACAATGTTCTGGTTAGTTGAAGTTGAAGTTGTTAGTTGAAGTTGACACTTGAGATGAAGACTGTTGGTCATCTGAGGCTAATGATCTTTGCTTCTGCGATCAGGCAGTTTTTTTTTTTTTTTAAAGAAAAGAAAAAGGTTAATTTATTTTTCAGGAAGTTCTGAGGCTCATAGATAATCCATACCAACTTGCTCCACCACCTGGGAAACTCAGTAGTTTTAAAGTACTCCTCCTGTGTCCCCATTTCATTCGCCTTTTAGGCTTTCCCATCTTGGCTGTCCTGATTTTGCCTGAAGTATGGTAGGAAGAAAGGAGGCCTCTTGTACCTCAAGGGAGACCCAGAATGGGGGCTTCCTGACTCTTGGGCATCTCTGTTGTTCACTCTGGTTCTTAGCTTCTGCTGATACCCATCTCCCTTTAGTGGCTTCAGAACCAGACAAGGCGCAGGTGCCTAACTGACCAAAGGCCCAAATGCCCAAGCGCCCTTGGGGGAACTATCTCAGTGTAGTGCTGAGTCTCACCACAAGTTGGCATTGTAGCTTCCTCTGTTTTTAGTGTCTGTCTTGATGGAAAATGTCTAAATTTGCACACCGTCACGCAACAAATAAAACTGTGACTAACTTGTGGACTGTGACTAACTTGTGTTTTCACAATTTAAATAGATGATTTAATTCGACTCTCCTGTTTCAATTTCTATCAGGTTTGAGATAGTTACAAATAATTTTGATTCCCGGTTGTGCCTTTAAAAGAATGGCAGTCTGCTATACGAGAAGGATGGGGGCTCTAAACCCTAATCTTAACCTTATACTTACGGACTTTCTAGAACTTTCTGCCATATCCAAGTTTCCTTCCTACAAGATTTTTGGAAAAAAGGCAAAATGGAGGCAATAATCTGTTTTTTCCTTCCTCTTGCAAAACTCTAGGAGGAGCCCGAGGTCCCTCTGAGAGCCCCTTAGATGACGTTGCTTTTATTCTATCCTTTTATTGGCCGTGTGTCTGGTATGTACAAGATACTATCATATACATAGAGAGGTCATGAAAAGGCAGAGCTTGGCCTTCAAATTGCTCATAAAGTCTTGTGAGGAACTTTCCAGCAAAAAAAAGAGTGTAAATGCTTCCCTCGCCTACTGGAGGATCCTTATCTCTCCCTCCCCACCTTCACCCTTTCACCTCAGCTGTGTGGGGTGACCTGGGCTTTTTGTCCAGTCTCCTCCCCTGTTCACATCACTATACCCTTGATATTCTCTCCCTCATCCTGTCTCAGGCTGTGAAATCCTACCCACCCTTCGAAGCCCAGCTCTAAGCTGCTCCCTCCATGAAGTCTTTCTGGAGTTTCCCAGGGTTTGGAAACTCTTTTTTTCATAGCTCTTTGCTTGTTCTGATATTATCGCACTCTCTTGGTATTGTACTTACTTATGTGTATGCTTTTTGGTTCAGATCTCTTTGTCCTTTTGAAAATAATTACATTGTATAGCTTTAAGCTAAAGCCTTTTGACCTTTCTTCCTGACCCTGCAGAGGTAACTACTATTTTGAAGTTTCCATTTACCCTTCCTATGTTTATTTTTATACTTTGTTGCTATATATGTCTGTACCCATGAAACTTCACTTTCTGTCTCTTGGTTTTTCTCTCCACACACATATACACACACACACACAAACACTCATGAACATGCAAGTATAATTTTGGGTGCTTTAGAATGCATATAAATGGAAGCACACTGTAAAATTCTTTGCAACTTGTTTTTTTCACTCAACATTCCATTTTTGAGACTTATCCATGTTGACACATGATATGGCTGTAGAATAAGTTCCATAACTCTTAAGAATATCTTCTTACCTGATGTACAGTTATGTTTTTCTTTTCCTTTTTAGTTATTACAAATAGTGCTGCAATGAACATTCTTATATCTGTCCTTTTGTGCATATGTGTAAGAGTTTCTTTAGTATAGGTACCTAGAAGCAGAAGTGCTTAAAGCTGCATGAATAGCTCTACTTTTACTAGGTATGACCAAAGTCTATCCAAAATATTTGTACTAACTTATACTCCCACCAGCAATGCAAAAAACAAACAAACAAACAAAAAACAAAAAACGAAAACCCCAAACCCTCCCCAAACTCCACCACTTCTTCATATCCTCTCTAATACCTGCTGTTTTTAGCCTTTTTTCACATTGGCCAATGTGATAGATATATAATAAAAATTTTAATTGTATATTTCCTTTATTACAATTAAGGCAGAGCATCTTTCTAGATAATTATTGGCCTTTTGGGTTTCTTCACTTAGAATTCGGTTCCTGTTCATATCCTTTCCATCTTTTCTGCCCTAATGGATCATTTTTTCCTTATCGAATCATAAAAGCTCTTTATGTCTTTTGGATGTTTATTTTTGTGTATACGTTTATTCCCTGTCCTCATAGACTTCATAGTCAAATGAAAGGAACAGGCAACAGAATATGATGAGTGCTATGGGAAGTAGAGTGGGTTAAAGGGGCATGAGAAGGCTTTTTAAGCCAGATTTTAAGGGGATTGGGAGGCTTCCTGGAAATGACATTTAATCTGAGATCTGGGGGGATGAGGTAACCAGTTGGGAAACTGAGTCATTTTTTTTTTTTATCTCCCCAACAACACTTTCCACATAGTACTTTTCACTAATTAAGCATTACATAGTGTTTGTGGAAGTGAAACGAAATTTCAGGCAGAGGAGAGATTTGGGGCATGTAGGACCTTGTAGTTTCTCTCAAATTTTACTCAGTTGAAGTGTCCAAGGAAATTCAGCTTCCTCTGTGCAGTGTTTGGGACTTCATGAATTTTAGAATTGATCTAGGCCTGAGAGCATTGAATTGAATCTTTCACCTACTACTGGAATCCCCTGTATAAAATCTTAGGTGGGCGGTTAACCTGCTTCTGTTGTTGAGTCCCTGAGGCTGAGAAGCTCACTCTTTTATGAGGCATCCCATCTATTTGCAGATTAACTGGTCGTTAGAAATCTCTTTCTTATACTTTTTTGGGTTCCGTGCCCTTTTTACCTATTGTTTTCTGTATGCCCAATAGAAACACAAAAAATATCTCTTCTTCACTTGATCACCCTTCAAGTACCTAAAGACAATAACCTTGTGTGTTTTGAGTTTCCTTTTCTCCAAATGAAACATTAACCTCCATTTTATTCTATATACATGTTTGTGATCATAACTGCCTTGGACTGTGGTTCTTAACCTTGCATATCAGCAACACCTAGGGAGTTTTTCTTTCATTAAACTGTAAAGAAATGGTAGTTTATTAATTCACATTTTGTTGTAAATCACAGACCTTTTGTTGCAGTTTTTTAAAAAAACATTTTTAATTTACATAAAATTTACTCTTTTTTGATGTTTAATTCTGTGAGTTTTGACAAATGTAGTCACATAACTACCACCACAATTAAGACACAGAAAACTTTCAACATCTTGCAAAATTCCCTCATTCTGTCCATTTGCAGTAACCCTCCCCACAACTCTTAACCCCTGGAAACCACTGGTTTGTTCTCTATTACTATAGTTTTGTGTTTTCCCGAATGTTATATAAATTAAACAATATAGTATGTAGGCTCTAGACTCTGACATCTTTCTCCAACTTTTTTATTCTATTTCAAAATTGTTTTGGCTATATGTATTCCTTTGCCTTTCTAAATTTTCGAATAATCTCATCAATATCTATGAAAAATCTTGCTGGGATTTTGATTGGGATTGTGTTGAATCTATAGGTCGATTGGGGAAGAATTGACTTCTTAACAATATTGAGTCTTTCTATCCACGATCCTGTTATTTTTCTCCATTTATTTAGGCCTTTGATTTCTTTCACTGATGTTTCGTAGTTTTCAGCATACAGATCCTGCATATATTTTTTTAGATTTGTACCTTAGCATTTCATTTTCTCGTGCTAGTATAAATAAATAACATTGTAAAAATCCAATTTGTTCATTGCTAGTATATAGAAATACACTTGAATTTTGTATATTTATCTTGTATCCTGTGACTTTGTTAAATGAATTTATCAGTACTGGGTTTTTTTTTTGTAGATTGCATGAAATTTTATGTTGAACATCACATTGTCTAAGAGGAGAAGTTTTATTCCTTTCCAATCAATCTGTATAGTTTTCCACCTTCCTTCCCTCCCTCCCTTCATCTCGTTTTCCCTCCTTCCCTTCTATTCCTTGTTCTCTTTCGCCACCTCATTTTTCTCCCTTTCTCACCACGCTTATTCTTGTTAGGACAATGTCGAATAGGAATAGTGAGAATGGACATCCTTGCCTTTTTTCTAATCCTAGTGCGAAAGCTTTCAGTTTTTCACCATTAAATAAAATGTTAGCTGTAGGTGTTTGGTAGATGTCTTTTATTAGGTTATGGAAGTTCCTTTCCATTCTTAGTTTGCTTAGAGTTTTTTTTTTGTTAATTGTGACTGGATGTTAAATTTTGTCAAATGCTTTTTCACCGTCTACTGAAGTCTTCAAGTGGTTTTCTTCTTTATTCTGCTACTAAGGTGAATTACATTGATTAATTTTCAAATGTGGAATCAGTCTTCCCAGTATAAACCCTGCTAGGTGTGATGTAATATCCTTTCATATGTCATTGGTTGTGATTTGCTGATATTTTGTGAAGGATTTTTTTATCTTTGTTCATGAGGGATATTGGTCTGTAGTTTTCTTTTGCTGTAATGTCCTTGTCTGGTTTTGGTGTTAAGGTACTGCTGGCTTCATAAAATGAATTGGGAAATATTCCTCTTCAATTTTTTGTAGAATTGGTATTATTTTTTCTCTTCAAATATTTATAGACTTGGTATTATTTTTTCTTAAACTAGTTTGATAGAATTCACTGAACCTGGAGTTTTCTTTGTTGGAAGGTTTTAAAACTATGAATTCAATTTCTTCAATAGATAAAGGACTATTCAGGTAATCTATTTTTTCTTGTGTGAGTTTTGGTAGTTTTTGTCTTCTAAGGAAATGTTCTATTTCACCTCAATTGTCAAATGAGCATGTCTAGAATTGTTAATAGCAGTCTCCTATTTCTCCTTTAGTGTTTATAGGGTCTGTAGTGATATCCCCTCTTTTATTCCTGGTATTGGCAATTTTTTGTCTTCTCTCTTTTTTCTGGGTCAGTTTGGCTAGAGGTTTAATTTTATCCACCTTAAAAAAATCTCAGATTTTGTTTTCATTGATTTTCTCTATTTTTCTGTATTCAATTTCCTTTTTTCCTCTTATCTGTATAATTTCATTTCTTATACTTTTTGGGGAGTTTAATTTGCTTTCCCCTTTGTAGTTTCCTGAGGTGGAAGCTTTGATTATTGACTTTAGACTTTTATTCTTTTCTAATGTAAGCACTTATTCTAGAAATTTCCATTTAAGCACTGTTTTACTTGTATCCTACAAAATTTTAAATTAAATTAAAAACTTTTATATAATTGTAGATTTACATGGAGTTGTAAGAAACAATACAGAGATCCTATATACCTTTTTACTCAATTTCTCCTAGTGGTGACATTTTGTAAAACTGTAGTATGATATCACAAAATCAGGATATTGGCATTAACACAGTCAAGCTACAGAAGAGTTTCATAAGAATCCTTTATGTTGCCTTTTTATAGCTACATCCCCCTCTTCCCCTAGTTCTAACTCCTGGTAACCACCAATCTGTTCTCCATTTCTATTTTGTCATTTCAAGAATGTTGTATAAATGGAATCATAAAGTATTTAACCTCAAAGATTGGCTTTTTTTATGCATTAGAATTCTTGTGAGATTTGCCCAAGTTGTTGTGTGCATCAAAAATTTGTTACTTTTTATTGCTGAAGAATATTCCATATACCACCCTTTGTTTAACCATTCATTCACTGAAGGACATTGGGTTGTTTCCACTTTTTGGCTATTATGAACAAAGCAGCTATGAACATTTATATACAGGTTTTTCTGTGAACATTAATTTTCGGTTCTTTGAAGTAAATTTCCAAGAGTGAGTTCCTGGGTATACGGTAGTTGCAAGTTTACTTTAGTATTTTTCTTATAAAAGAAATAAACTTTTTTAGACTGTATGTATCACTTTACATTTCTACCAGCAGTGTATGTCGATCTAGTTTCTCTGTATCCTTGCTGTCATTCAGTGTTGTCACTATTTTTAATTTGAGGCATTCTGATAGGTGTATAGTGATATATCACTGTGGTTTCAAATTGTATTTTCCTGATGGCTGATGAAGTTGAACATCTTTTTATGTGCTTTTTGCAATTTGTATATCCTTTTTGGTGAAATGCCTCTTCATGTCTTTTGCCTTTTTTCTAATTGAGTTGTTCGTTTTTATTGTTGAGTTTTGAGAATTCTTTATATGTTCTAGATACTGGTATTTTGTCAGATATATGGTTTGCAAAGATTTTCTCCCAGTCTGTAGCTTATCTTTTTATCTTCTTAACAGAGTCTTTTGCAAAGTTTTAAATTTTGATGTGGTCTAACTTATCGATTTTCCTTTTCGTGAGTTGTACTTTTGGTGTCAAGTATAAGAACTCTTTGCTTAGCTCTAGGTGCTGAAGAGTTTCTCCTATGTTTTAAAGTTCTATGGCTTTACAGTTTGCATTTTCATCTATGAGCCATTTTCAGTTAATTTTTACATAAGTTGTGAAGTTTAGGTTAAAGTGTATGGTTTTGTGTGTGTGTGTGTGTGTGTGTGTGTGTGTGTGTGTGTGTGTGTGTATGGATGTCTGATTGCTTTAGAAACATTTGTTTTATTATTTTAAAATTTAATTTAATTTTTTTTAGTCAAGCAGAAATAACTTTTGTTGGGCTAATGAGCAGGGAGCAGTGCCACTGTCCCAATCTGTGTTCTTCTCTAACTCAGTGCTTCCCAGACCTTCATGTGCACATGTCACCTGGGGTTCTGTTAATGTAGCTTCTGACTCATCAGGGATCTGGGGTAGGGCTGAGACTGCATTTTTTTTTTTTTTTGGCTCCAGCACCATTTGTCTTAATTTGCAATTCCCTAATGACATATGATGTTGAGCATCTTTTCATATGCTGTTTTATCATCTGTATATCTTCTTTGGTGAGGTGTTTATTCATATCATTGGTTCATTTTTAAATTGAATTGTTCATTTTCTTTTTGTTGAGGTTCAAGGGTGCTTTGCCTATTTTAGATAGCAGTCCTTTATCAGATGTGTCTTTTGCAAATATTTTCTTCTAAGTCTGTGGCTTGTCTTCTCAGTCTCTTGATACTGTCTTTTGCAGTGCAGACATTTCTAACTTTAATAAAGTCCATCTTATCAGTTATGGATCCTTTCATGGATTGTGCCTTTGGTGTTATATCTAAAAAGTCATCACCATACCCAAGGTCACCTAGATTTTCTCCTTTATAGTCTTGTAGGAGTTCATATCCATATCTATGAACACATACATACACATTTTTTTCCTAAACCATTTGAGAGTCAGTTGTAGACATGACACCTCTTTACCCCTAAATATTTCAGCATGATTTCTAAAAACAAGAACATTATCTCACAAAATCACAACAAATCATGGAATTAACACTGATATAATACTATTTTCTAATCTACAGACCTTATTCAGATTTTGTCAAATATCCCAATGATAAGAAAACCCCAGGTCATGTGTTGTATTTAGTTGTCATATCTCTTTAGTTTCCTTTCATTTCAAGGCGTTCCTTGGTTTTAAAATTTACTCCTGGGGCCTCAGTCCATGATTTTCTGTTTAATTGGTTAGAGGTGAGGCTTGCACATTGATATGTTAAACAATACGACAAATAGAACAAAAACTCTCAGTTGGTTCCAATGTGCAGCCAGGCTTGAGAAACTCTTGGCTTTGGGATTTAGAGTAAGGGTTGAGTCCCTGCTGGTCGGAGGGTGGGGGGCATGGTTAATTAGGTGAGACTTGAATGATGGTTGGTTAGGCCAAAGGCACAGACTCAGATATAAATTCAAATGCCAGCTTTGCCTCTTACTACCTGTGATTTTGGACCCTTTACTTCCATGAGTCTCAGTTTCTTCATCTGTGAAACCTAGTAATAAATCTCACCTTACATAAGATTCTTGTGAAAATAAAACCAACCAAACTGTACCAGGCTCTGAGACTCCCCTTCATAGGCTTCTGTTTTAGATATATACTGGAAATCTGTGAAAGAGTTTATTAAATCACTAACTCATGAGATTAGGTGATGGCCAAGAGTTTCCTTTATAGCATGTGACTCTGGTCCAGCAGCTGGCTTAGCTGCCTCCTTTTCGCTGGGCCTGGGTGTGAGACATATCTCCTCCGGTGGCTCCCCTGCTTGTGAGCAGCTGAATAATGGCCCCCAAAGACATTTACATCCTAATCCCCAGAACCTGTGAATGTTACTTTATATGGGACTTTGCAGATGTGATTAAATTAAGGATTTCGAGATGGAAAGATTATTCTGGACTATCTGAGTGGGTCCAATGTCTCTTACTGGTGTTCCTCTAAGAGAGAGACAGCCGGAAATTTGACACAGAAGAAGGCAATGTGGCCACAGAAGCAAGGTGCTTCGAAGCATCTTGTTGGCTTTGAAGATGAAAAAAGAGGTTATGAGCTGAAGGAATGCAGTTTTAGAAGCTAGAAAAGGCAAATGAATTTCCTCTGAAGGGAACATGGCCCTGCGGGTACTTTGATTTCAGCCCAATGAAATTGAGTTCAGATTTCTGACCTTAGAGTCAAAACTGTAAGAGAATAGATGTGTGGTTTTTTTTTTTCATTTTCCAATAAAATTTAATAAGGAGGAAAATCTTCATTAAAAAGTGCTAAGTAACAAAAGTAGGCCATAAAACGTACACAGTTTGCTCCCCAAATAAGTATGTATGCTTGTGCATGAGTATGTGTGCATTGGGGAATGTTATATGTGCATACAATAACATACATAAAACCTGGAAAGAAAACTGTTAGTAATGCTTATCTCTGGATTCTGAGTGACTTAAAAATACTTTTCAATAGTAATCATGCTCTACACCATATGGGAGTGCTCAACTACAGTTTGAACATCAACATAGAAGCAGAGATGAGATACAAAGTTAGAACAAGGGAGGGAGTCTTGACATCATTTGGGTTTCTGGCCCCTGTCATGCGTAAATCCAGCTCTCCGTGGCCCTTCCCATAATTTTATTGTATTTACAAATATGTTACTTTGTTTTATGCTCGTTTTGTTTTCTCTTATGTAGGTTTAAATTGGGTTTCTATGGCTTTGGGTTTCTATCCCTTGAATCAAATTTATGTGTTGTTACAGAAGCAGAGGAAGCTAATACAGCTGCCCTTCCCCCCCATATTCACCCCACTCCCTTCCTGGAACAGCTGGATATTCATGATGCTGCTCTTGCATTTGACCATAATGGAAGCTCTGGTTGAGAACGGGACTATCACCTCTTTTCTGGGACTGTGCTCAACACTGAAACAATTAAAAAATCAGAATGAGCCAGATGTTTTGGGTCATATAATGCAAATGATTCTGATGTTTTTTTTTCCCATCAAATACAATGAAAAAAAAAATTAGCAGCTAATTTAATACTGAAATGAACTATAGCTAACAATTCTGTGTCATATACTTGTAAAGTAGCTAAGAGAGTAGATCTTAAATGTTCTCACCACACAAACACAAATATTAATTATGTGAGGGATGGAGGTATTTAGCCTTATTGTGGTGATCATTTTGCTATATAAACATGTATCAAATCATCATGTCGTATACCTTAAACTTACACAATGTTGTATGTCAATTATAACTCAATAAGTTTAGAAAAAATACTGAATTGACAAAGTTGACTAGTTTTATATAAATACTAGTTGACTAGTATTTTCTCTTCAAAATGATTGTTTTAATATGTTTTTTTTTGTTTCTTACCAGATTAACCAAATTTACACTCACTGAAGTTGCTTATTTTTGCCCCGAATTCTGTGATTGCCCTGCTCCACCCCAGGTGTTCTGTGGATAGAATCTGAAATGCATGGGGTGAGAAGGTAGCTTGCTGGAGTGTCGGCTCTCCTTGTCCCAGCTGTGAAAAAGAAAATTTCCCAGGAAGAGGGTGTGACATGCTCGTAAGATAATTAGTATTTCTTGCTTCAGAGACAGGCCTGTCTGGAAGGGGGTGCTGCCAGCCTCCTAGACCCGACTCCTCCTGAATCGAGCAAGTGAAAACATGCCCTGCCTGACTCAGCTGGAGGTATGGAGGAGAACTAGCCAAAGGCTCAGTGTTCCTTCCCAAATTTCTGCATCATGAAATGGGGCTGATGTCATGGATCATTTGAGGACAATGAGCTCAGGGCAGGGGTGAGACTTACCCAAAGTCACATACCGTGACTGTGGTGGAGAATCCCAGGGCCCCGTCTTCCATCCCAGGCTGCCTCTTGTGTGCCAAATACGTACTGAGCACCAGCTGTGGGCAGGATGCAGTAGTGCTCCAACTTGCCTCTGTGCTCTTTGTCTCATGCTGTGCCTTTTGTCTGCCTTGCCCAGTTCGCTCCTTTCTTCTGGATCATTATCACTGGTCTTCCTAGATACCGCTCACATCACTCTTCTGGGGAACTTTCTCTGAGCCCTTGTCTTCCAGGACACAGCCTCTTCTCAATACCCTTTCTGGGAGCTCTAGAGCACTATGTGGGTATCTTTGTCATAGCCCTTATTCTCTGTCTGATATGGAGGTCATCTGTTTCCTTGTTGTCTGCTTTCTCACTAGTCTATAAGTCTTGAAAGGTGCAGGCCTACTTTTATTTATCTCTGTATCCCAGCTTCTTTACAATTCCAGATGCATAACAGGAGCTGTTTATTTTTCAAATCAGTAGTATTGCCTTATTAACTGAACACTTACTATATGCCAGGCATTGCGCTAATCACATGCCATATGTTATCTCATTGGTCATTACAACTTTGTGAACTAGGTATTACCATGTCCATTTTGCAGAGAAAACTGAGGCTCAGAATGATTAAGTACTTTGTTTAAGGTCATACTACTAGCAAGTGATAGAGCTTAGATTTGTACTCATGGCTCTTTGACTCCAGAACTGTTTAATATTTTATGAATGGGAAAAAAGAAAAGAATTAATCAATGAGTAAACAGCACCATGCTTGTCTTGTGGGAAAGATACAGACAAATCAATATGTAGTTTGCTTTTGAGAAGGTTTGCATCCTGCTAGGAGAGAAAACACGTATGTAAATATCTAAGGTCTAAGGTAGATCCACCCATCATAGGATCTAATTACTTCTGTTGGAAGTGGAGTATGGGGAGGATGCATGGGATGAGAAGAAGACTCCATGGGGTCCAGAAATGGGCTGAGGAGTGAAATGGAGGCAAGTATCCAGGAAGCAGTGTTGGGGCAGGCCTGAGTTCTGGAGTCAGCTGAGCCATGCAGCCTCACTGGGCCTCAGGGCCCCATTTACAAAAGGTGGAAGATGAGTCGTGCCATCTCTAGTGGGCTTTCCAGGGCTCACATTCCAGCCATGTAATTTCTAGGTCTTTGAAAGAAGCTGAGGGGGTTGTGGTGACTGAGGTGAGCAGATTTGGAAATGCATACTTGTTAGCCTTCTGGGGACAGAGAGCTGACTCTGGCAAGACTACAGCTCTGGGTTCCTGGGGGAGGTAGCTGAGGAGCTGTGATTGCTTTGTTACAGGTGTGTAATCAGGAAGTTGTGATAATAGTATTAAATACTCTGTTCCCTTAACCATTTTTTGCAGTGGTGTATGGTGGCATAATTTAGATTATCGCCTAAATTGTATACCTTCTGAGAGGAAAATGTGTGGTTTCTTGGGCTCTGAAAGTACTAGACTCACAATGCGATAAGGCTCAGTTATGGGCCTTGCTAAAAGCCTCAGAGAAAGAGCCAAGGAGCTGAGACAAGCAGAGCTCCCTGCAACTGCCTCTCCTTCCCTTCACCCACAGGCCATCAAGACTTTGGGCCCCGTAAGAACCTGAGTCTGGCACAGCTGGAAATGTGGGAGGAGGGGTCAATGGCAGGACCCCTGAAAGGATGAAGGATGCCAGTAAGCTGAAGAATCAGGGAGATGCTAGTGGAGGTGGGTTGCTGAGCATCTCATGTTTCACAGGGAAGCAGCAAGTCAGAGAGGGGAAGGGATTTGTCAGGGTGACGTGGTGAGTCAGGGGTGGAGCAAGGACTGGAAGCAGCATTTTTTGTCCTTTCCAGGTTTTTTTTTTTCTTCTAGGAAATGATCTCTGGGCACATCCTCCCCTTTTCTTTCCAGCTTTATTTGACATAAACAATAAATAAAATGGTATCTATTTAAAGTGTATAATGCAATGATTTGGTATATGTTTACTTTGTGGGCATGTATTTTTAAAGTGTGTTGTGAGGATTAAAAGAGGTAACCCTTGTAAAGCACTTACTGTAATGCTCAGTAAATGATAAGAAGCCCTTTTTTTTTTTTTTTCTTTTTGCTATTATTCTAACACTGGTCTATGGAGAATCATTGCCTGAGTATAAGGGGATGGGAATTTTGTACAAGGCCTTGAACTTCACCTTATTCTCTAGCCTTGCTCCCCTGTCCTATATATTTTCTCTTTTTTCCCTATAGCTTAGAATTTGTCCTGGATATGACAATCCCCTAATGCCCACACACATACAATGTCAAATATCTGGAGGACTTCGGGCCACTTCCAGGTCATATAGACACTTTTTTGCAGGTGATTTCCAAAAATAGTCCCCTTTATACACTCTGGTTCCTTCACCCTGGCCTTGGGTAGGGGTGGGGGTGGGAGTGGCTCCAAAGTGATTTTCAGTTTAACCCATGCCACCTCTTCTCTCTGATTTTTTAGGACAACTGACTTCCATATTTAATACCTCCCTTTACCAGCCTTTCATGGGCATAACAGTCACACCTCTCTCTCTTGGAAGAGAACTATGCCTGTTCTAAACACTTCTACCCTCTCCACCTCCCTTTGAGCCTCACCTGAAGATGGATGGCTGAAGATTATTGCTTGCATTTGATGCATGGGGAAACTGAGTCCCAGAGAGTAGAAATGACTAGTCCAAGGTTAAAAAGCAAGTTAGTAGCAGACTCAGGACTCTAATGCAGGAATTTGATTTCTTGTTCAGTGCTTATGTTGAGTTCTTGGAAGAATTTCCGCCACTGGATTAAATGGCATTCAAAGCCTTTAATGACATAGTACTTAGTCTGTCTCTCCAACCTGCTTCCGGTCTCCTAATGCTCGCCCTGCTCCTGCCCCTGCCCCTTGGGGGGCTTTTGCCTTTGTTGCTCTTTCTACCTGGGAAACCCATCCCCCAGACATCCATCTGGCTCAGTCCCTCTTGCCTTCCACACAGTCAGGAGGGGCCCTCCTGATCCCCCTGCCCCTTCCTAGTCGTCTTTATCTCCATATTTTGCTATATTTTCCTTTCTAGCACTTACCATTGCTTGATATATTATATACACTATTTGCTAATTTTTTTCAAAATTTATCTTTCACAACTAGAATGTGAATGAGTGTGTCTTCTTCACTGTTGTCCCTCTAATGCTTATAGCAATGTGTGTGACACATAGAAATTGAATTATATGAACAGATACAGTAAATCTCCATCCAAACTAGACTATTCATGTTCCCTGGCCTTTGGCCATGCAGTTTCCTCTACCTGTTATGCTGGAAAAGCTTTCTATATTAAATAGGTATTTTTATGTTGCCTCTTGTGTGAAGCCTTTCTTGGTTCCCCAAAGATGCTAATAAATCTGTGTTAAACTAAGAATAGGAAATCACCTGTTGGGATCGTCTTCTGCTTATACCTGTACTTTTGTAGGTGTACACTTATGTACCCCTTTCTCTATATGAGGCATTAAAAAAATTGCAGCCTTGGACTCATGAGCCAAAATGTTAGGTTACTTTCTTGTTGATGGCAACAAAATGAAACAAAACGAAGTAAAACTTGCCAAGAGAGTCAATTCCTATTCCACAGATAACCCCTTTGACATCTAGGGGTATGAGGACAGGTTAAATGTGAGTACTGCCTATATTTATTTTTTTTTTCTAATTATGTCTGCAATACATTATTTTATTTAAAAAAGCAGTATAGATAGGCCAAAAGAAAAAAGTTTTATTCTTAAACCCATATTTTATAAGTTGCTACCATTAACATTTGGTATATCTATCCTTTTAGACTTTAAAATATGTATTAAATGTAATATAGTTATGTATTAAATATATTAATATTTATCTTCTTATAAATTATCATCGCATATTTACCAAATGGGCTTGCACTATAATTAACATTTTGTAGATTTACAACATTCTTTTTAATGACCATGAATTATTCTAGCATATTGATATATTTATGTTTATTTAATGAATCCTTATTTTTGGATGTTTAGGCTATTTATTGTCATTGTAGACATCACTGAGATGAATGTCCCAGTCATACTTGTCTGATTATTTTCTTAGAATAAATTCCTAGGTCAGGACCTGCTAGTCAAAGGACTTGATTATTTTTAAAAATTTTATGTGCTGCCAATCTGCCCTGGAGGATGATACTCTCCTCAGAACTGTATGAAACTGTGGGTTCATCCATATCCTCATTATAGTGGGATGTAGGGTTATTTTTTTAAATGGAATTTTCCTTTTTTTAAAGAATATATATAACATAAAATTTATCATTTTAACCATTTTTAAGTCCAGTGGTGTTAAGTATGTTCATGCTGTTGAGCAGTCATTACCACCATCCATCTCCAGAACTTTTCCATAATCCCGAACGGAAATTCTGTCTCCGTCAAACACTAGCTCCCTATGCCTTCTCCCCCACCCGCCTGGAAACCTCTGTTCAACTTTCAATCTCTCTGAATTTGCCTGTTCTAGGTATCCCATATAAGTGGAATTAGTGTTTTTACTTTTAGTGGATTTTCAGACTAAAGCCAGCAAGGAAGCTGCACGTTTATTTCCCTTTTTTTTTTAATTTTTATTTTTCAATTAGAGTTGACATTTGATATTATTTTTGTGTCAGTTTCAGATGTACAGCACAGTGATTAGACATTTATATAATTTACAAAATGATCCCCTGATCGGCCTAGTACTTACCTGGCACTATACATAATTATTACAATATTATTGACTATATTCTCTATGCTAAACTTCACACACCTGTGACTATTTTGTAACTATCAATTTGTACTTCTTAATCCCTTCACCTTTTTCACCCAGGCCCCCTGCCCCTGCCATAACCCCTTCCCATTTGGCAATCACGAGTTTGTTCTCTGTATCTAGGAGTCTGCTTTTTTTTGTTGTTCATTTATTTTGTTCTTAGATTCCATATATAAATAAAATCTTATGATATTTGTCTTTCTCTGATTTATTTTACTTAGCATAATACCTTCTAGGTCCATCCATGTCATTGCAAATGGTCAGATATCTTTTTTTTTATGGCTGAGTCATACTCCATTGTATGTATATGTCTTCCCCCACCAACATTTTATTGTGGTAAAATACACAAAACTTAAACTTTATAATTTTAGTTATCTTTAAGTGTAAAGTTCGTGACATTAATCACATTTATAATGTTGTGCAAACCATCACCACTATCCATTTCCAGCTCTTTTCATTTTGTAAAACTGAAACTCTGTACCCATTAGATAATATAACTTCCCATTCACTCATTCTCCAGCCACCATTCTACTATATGCCTCTATGATTTTGATTATTCTAAGTATCTCATATAAGTAGAATTATATAGTATTTTTTTTTTTGTGACTGGTTTATTTTACTTAGCATTATGTCCTTGAGATTCATCCATGTTGTTGCATGTGTCAGGATTTCCTTCTTTTTTAAGGCTAAATAATATTTCACTGTATGGATACACCACATTTTGTTTATCCACTCATTTGTCAATGGACACCTGGGTCGCTTCCCTCTTTTGGGTATTGTGAATAATGCTACTATGAACACGGGTGTGTAGATATCTGTTCAAATCTCTGCTTTCGGTTCCTTTGCTTATATATCCAGAAGTGGAATTGCTGGATCATATGGTAATTCTATTTACAATTTTGAGGAACTGCCAAACTATTTTCCATAGTGGCTGCACTATTTTACAATCCCATCAGCTCTGTACCAGGGTTATAACTTCTCCACATCCTCACTGACAATTTTTTTTAATAGTAGTCATCCTAGTGGGTGTGAAGAGGTATCTGGTTCTGTGGTTGTGTTTATGAGTCACATTTCCCCAATGATTAGTGATGCTAATTAGTGAATTAGCATATTTTCATATGATTATTAGAATTATTTTTGATATTTGCCAATCCGGTACTCTCCACATTTCAGTTTGGTTCAGTTCAGTTCACTGCAATTTAATTTACATGTAGTTATACCCCTTCACCTAGAGAGCTGTTACTCTTATAAAACAAAGAACATATGGAGACAACCTTGATGCCCATTTGTGGGGGAATGGTTTAATCAATTATTGCACATATATACTGTGGACTAGGGGCCATTTAAAAAATGAGGCAGTTATCAATATACAAGAAAGTTTTCCTAATATAAGTGAAAAAAACTCCATAGGACTCCAAATTCTAACCAATCCCCTATAGTGGACATTTAGATTATTTTTAATTTTTTACTCTAATGGGTAAATAGTTTTGCTCACCTGTGAGTATTTCTAGGGGATAGACATTTTCACACTGGAACTACTGGGTCAGAGAGTATACATTAAAAAAATTGATAGATATTGCTAAATTACCATAAAAACGTACACTCCCACTGACAATATGTGAGGTTGCCCATTTCCTCTTATCCTCACCAATCCTGGATATTATTAATCTTCCAGACGTCTGACAGTCTCTCAGGTGGAAGTTGACATCTTATTTTAATTTTTTTCTCTGATTACTAAAGTCTTACTCTTTGAGTGGTGGCAGATGCTCTAGGGTGAAATAATGCTGGGAATTTTTTCATAAGCAACTATCCTATGGACAAATTTACGAGTCCTTGCCAACTAGCTGAGCGCAGGGCCTGAGGAGCCTGGAAATTACACAGGGAATGAAGAGCGTAGAACTGGGATTTGTAGCTTTGCTTGAGGAAGTCAGGTTGGAGCCTCCAGAAGGATATGAGTGCAGCCCAAGCAGCAGGAGTCGGCCTCAAGCTGAAAGAAGAGAGAGGGGCGCAAAAGCACGGTAGGGAGGCTCAGCGGCCCTGTGGTTGGGGAAGCACACTGAACCAGGAGCCAGGGGTCCAGGGCCCTAGTCCCAATCCTGCTGCTGATTCACCGTAGGACTCCCAAGCCCTCTGAGCCACAGTATGTCTGTTTGACAAGTGAGGTGTGTGACTTCATGCCTTCTGGTCCTATGACCACAGAGAAACTCCCAGTACCTGGCCCAGGTAGCTGAGGCTGATGCTTCTCAGCCTCAATTTTCTCTCCTGTAGACTGGAGACCGTGGCCCCTGCCTTACCTCACTGACTTCACAGAGCTGTCGTGAGATTGTTCTGACAGGCGGGAAAGTGCTCTGAGAACAGAAAAGAGCAATGCAAATGTAAGGGCTTATCTGTCCCTTTTTTATTAATAAACTTTATTAAAGTGAATTTTACATACAATAAAATACACAGATTTTAACTCTATGGTTTGGTGAGTTTGACAAATATTTACACTCATGTAACCACCATCTTTATCAAAATACAGAACATTGCCGACACCTTAGAAAGTTCTCTCATACTCCTCTGTAGTTATCACCCCTTTTTGGCCCTCAGACAATTACTCTCTATTTTCTGTCACTATAGACTAGTTTTGCCTGCTCTAGAACTACATACAAATCAAATAATAGGTAGTCTTTTATATTTTCCCTTTTCTTAATTCAATGTCTATGAGATTTATCCATATTGCTCTGTGTACCAGTAGTTTGTTTCTTTTTATTGATGAGTAGTATTTTTTTTGAATCAAAATACCACAATTTGTTTATCCATTTACCTGTTAATGGACATTTAGGTTGTATCTAGTTTCTGGCGTCAAAAAAAAAAAAAAAAAAAAGCTGCTATGCATATTCGTGTAAAATTCTTTTTGTGGATACATGTTACCTTAGTCCAATTGAGCCACTATAACAAAATACCACAGACTTGACAGCTTATAAAAAAATGCAAATTTATTTCTCACAGTTCAGAGGCTACAATGTCCAAGATCGAGGAGCCAGCATGATTGAGTTTTGGTGAAGGCCCTCTTCCTGGTTCATGGCTGGCACCTTCTTGCTGCGTCGTTACCTGGCGGAAAGGCCTAGGGATCTCTCTGGGGCTTCTTTTATAAGGCACTGATGCCATTCATGAGGGCTCCACCCTCTTGACCTAAATATTTCCTAAAGGCCCCACATCCTAATTTCATTACCTTTGGGGGATAAGAGTTTTGGGAGATATGAGTTTTGGGGGTGCACATTCACACCATAGCATACATTTTCATTTCTCTCAAGTAAATACTTAAAAGTGGGATTGCGGGATCATAGAAAAGGTATAGGTTTAACTTTATGAGAAATTGTAAGAGTTTATTTTGAATGATATTTTTGGAGAAAGCAGAGATTTGGATTAGTTGCTCAGAGACCAGGCCATGACTTAGGACAAGTCACTCTTCCTCTCTGGGTCTCAATTTCCACCACAGAATGAGGGGAGTATGTTGAATGTCTTACTCTTTTCAGCCGGAAGAGTTTATTATTCTTAGAGGTTGTAGAAATCGAAAACCTGAAACATGCCTGATTCAGACATTAAAAGAACTGGCCCTCAAGGCCACTTATTAGTAGCTCCCAAGGCTAAAGAAGGCATAAGCAGCCCTCCTGTATCAGGGCTGTGTGGGTGTAGTCACAACAACGTTCATGACAATTGTAGTTTAAAGAGGCCTTTGCCCCAAAATGCTCATAACTCTTTCACATGGACAGCAACTTTGGAGATACTGAGGGATCTCCCAGCCCAGGTACTTTCTCAAGGAGTGGAAGTGGGAAATAAGCAGAGACTGACTGAAGATGAATCAAAACAAGAGATTAAGTTGGGACCTGGGATGGCTGCTGGCTGTAGAGAAGAGCAAATGGTTCTTGCAGTAGCCCTCTACTAAAAATGAAGCCCTCTGCTAAACCCCGGGTGAGATGCATGGCCTAAGTCTACAAAAAAATCTCAGTTTGGCTTCTCCACTCTTTTCACAGTCCTGAACCATCTTCTCTTACCTGTCAGCAACTGCAGTCTCATCAAGGATCAGTTTCTTGTTTTATCTACTTGTCAGAGCCAAATAGAAGCTGGAAAGTCGACCAGCAGGTCCTCCTTCAATCATAGAATCACTCCAAAGACAGATATTTTAAGATTTTGCATTTTGGAGCATCGTGGTGGTTCTGTCTCTAAATGTAGCCAATTTAGAGTTTGAAGTTCTTCATCTCAGCCTTATTTTTTTGCTTTAGGGTTGACATTTGTTTGTATGTCTATGTAGCTATTTATTTTTGGTAATGATTATATGTGTTTGTGTACACAGGGCTTCATTTTTGTACATGTTATATAATACATTAACAAAAGTCATCCTAAAATATTAGGTTAAACCTCAGGCTATTGATTGTTGTGTCTTTGTCATTCAAAGTGGCGAGAATCATGCTCCTCTTTCCTGGTAGAGGATTTCCCAAACTTGGAAAAAACCTGTTGAGGAGTTTGCCTAAGACCCTTAGAAAATCCAAGGGATCAGGGACACTTGACTGTGGATTAGGTTTTTTTCCTCTTGCTCAGACAGAAGATCACTCTTTTATTTTTTTAACTCTTAGCATGTTTATTAAGTGGATGATTTACAAGAAGGACATTGATGAATAAAAGTAAAATTTTTCACTCATGGTGAACGTGAAACAAATGCGTAAGGTTTACATTCAATTTTTTTTTTTAAAAAGTATCTGCCCCTTTAAGATTATATCATAGTATGCCTTGGTGAGATTGACATCACAGGAAATTCCCACCGTGCTGATTTTCTTGAGATTTTTCACCTGATGATTGTACTGCAACAAGTGAGCATCATTGACTGCAAACTTGAAGTGGTCAGATTCAACTTGTGCTTGTATTTTGAATGGTTTACCACTTTCAAATGGGAAAACTATCTCTCTTTCTTCTGGTCCCCAGGTATTATTCAGCTTTGGATTGCAAACAATGACTCTCCTGTTGTCCTCACTGAAGCGTGTGTTAAAGTGAAAGGCGACATCATTCCCTTTCTTGAAATCTAAAACAAGTCTGTTTGCATTGGGCTTTACTGTGCCCAGAATTGTTATCAGCATGTGAGGCATCGCTCCTCCAGGAAAAGCCAGGTCATAAGGCACAGTCAGTGGTCTAGTACGGACGTCAATGGGGCTGGCACCAGGGTAGGCCCCAGGGCCCCCTGGTTGCCTGGGGTAGGCTCCTGGTGCAATTGGTTCAGTTTAAGCAGGTGCTGTTGGGCCAGGATAAATATAGTAGGCTCCTGGAGGTGCAGGTCTGGGCCAGCTGCCAGGATAGGAGGCCCCTGGGTAGCCCCCTGTGCCAGCAAGGTGATTACCTCATGGGCCAGGCCATTCTTGAGAGTTTGGGTTTCCAGACCCTGATAAGGCATCATTAAGTGAAAAACTGTCTGCCATTTTCCTCATGGCACTTGCTCGCTCTCTCTGGGTGTCCAGATTCTTCTTTAGCTGAGCCTCTGCCATGTTGCTTTGTCTTAGTATTTTTGATGTTTCAGCAAGGACAATGGATCCATCCTTTGGAAAAGCGTGTGTGTGTGTGTGTGTGTGTGTGTGTGTGTGTGTGTGTGTGTGTGTATTAACAGTATTCTTTTATAATGACTCCTAAATAATTGTGTGAATGGAGAATGACAATAGAATTAAATAGCATTGGGAGATCTTTCTATTGGCCAACAGTGACTGTGACTATCAGAAAGCCTATAGAGGAGAGGAAAGCTTTTTGGGAAGCCAGTTTCGTGGTTCAGTAATCTGTATACTCGTAAACATAGCCTGAGTAATCAAATCTATTTCCTTTGCTGTACTTTAAGCCCAGGGTAGATAATAAAGTCAAACAGGAGTCTAAAGACCTGGATTTCAGCCCTAGCTCTCCCACCAGCAATCTTAGTGACCCCGACCAAGGTCCATCCATTCTCTGGGCCTCAGTTTCTCACTGGTAAACTGTAAAGTCTTTCCTTATTAGATTGTATATGCCCACATCTTTGCATCTTGCTATGTACAGCACTTGGAACAGTGCCAGGCATACATAGGACACTCAAGTTATATTTATTGAGTCAGCGAATATATTATAGAGTTGAGTTTGAAGATCTCTGAGGTCCCTAAATGTTTGAATATTCAGTGATGCTAGTGTAGTATTTATTCTCCTTCTCTCTCTCTTTACCTCCCTTTCTTCCTCTTGCTGTTAATTTAGTAAATAATGCATTTTCAAGGTTTATAAAACACATATGCATATACAGAGAAGCCTCCCAGTCATCCAAATTTTCTCCCTAAAGGCAATCAATTTTGAGAGTCTTTTGTATCCAAGAGATTTTTTTCAGTGCACATGTAAGCAAATATGTACCTATATTCTTCCCCTGCTCTCTGATATTTTACATTAAGTTGAGCATACTGTATGTTGTTCTGTACACTTTGCTTTTTTAACTTAACAAAATGTCTTTGAGATTAATCCATATCAATATACTAGCGTTTTTATGGCTGCATATTATTACCCTTAATAGATAAACTGTAATATATTTAACCAATACTTTATGGATGGGCATTTAGGTTGCTTCTAATCTTTTCCCATTATAAATAGTGCTGCAATAAATAACTTTGAACAAAGGTCATTTTGCCTTTCTATAAGCCTGTCTGGAGCACAAATTTTTAGAAGTAAAATTTTTGGGTCAAAGTGTATGTACATGTTTAATTTTTTAGTAGACTTTATTTTTTAGAGTAGTTTTAGAGTCATGGCAAAATTGAGCTGAAAGTTCCCATTCATCCCCCTCCTTCATTAGGGCTTACTCTTGGCATTGTACATTCTATGAGTTTTGACAAATGTATGGTGACATCTATCCACCATTATAGTATCACATAGAATAGAATAATTTTACTGCCCTAAAAATTCTCTGTACTCACCTATTTATCCCCATTTTTTCTCTAATCCCTGGCAACCACTGATTTTTTTTACTGTTTCCATAGTTTTGCCTTTTCCAGAATGTCACGTAGGTGGAATTATAAGAGTATATAACCTTTTCAGAGTGATTTTTTTCACTTATTAATATACATTTAACATTCCTTTATGTCTTTTTTTGTGGCTTGATAGCTTATTTCTTTTTATTGCTGAATAATATTCCGTTGTCTGCATATATCATAGTATATTTATCCATTCACCTACTGAAGGACAGTGTGGTTGCTTCCAAGTTTTGGCAATTATAAACAAAGCAGCTGTAAACATCTGTGTGCAATATGTTTTTAATTCTTTGGGTAAATACCAAAGAGCACCTTTGCTGGGTCATAGAGTAGGAGTATGTTTAGTTTTGTAAGAAACCACCAAACTGTCTTCCAAAGTGGCTGTACCATTTTGCATTCCTATTGGCAATGAACGAGAGTTCCTATTGTTCCATATCTTTGCCAGCATTTGGTGTTGTCAGTGTTTTGGATTCTGGCCACTCTATTAAGTGTGTAATGATATCTCATTTTAATTTGCAATTCCCTAGTGACACATGCTGCTGAGTATCTTTTCATATGCTTATTTGCATATCAGAAGATATCTGTATATCTTCTTTGACGAGGTGTCTGGTCAGATCTTTAGCCCATTTTTAAATTGGGTTATTCATTTTCTTATTGTTGAATTTTAAAAGTTCTTTGTATATTTTAGTTAGCAGTCCTTTATCAGATGTGTCTTTTGCAATTTTTCCTCCCTGTCTGTGGCTTGTCTTCTCATTCTCTGGATATAATTTCGATAGATGTTCTTAAATTACTCTGTTGAGGTGGTACTGATTTATGCCCCTACTGGTGTTATGTGAGAGCACGTTTCTCTTACAACATAACATATTGTCAAATTGTTTATGATCTTTTCCAATTTGGTAGGCAAAAATAGTATCTCACTGTAGTTCTTATTTGCATTTTACTTATTAGAGAGGGATTGGGGCGTCTTTTAATATGTTTGTGTACCATATGTTTGTGTATTTCCTTTTTTATAAACTACTTTTATTATTTTTTTTTGTTGAGGTTGGCTCTCACAGTTGCTGTGGATGGTGAGACTATGGATGAACAATCCTGTGGGTCAGTAGAGCAGAGCTCAATATCCTCAAAATCTCCTATCTCTGCACTCTTCACTTATTCATACTTCCTTGTCATTTGGACCTATACAATGCTGGCAGCCTCTATGGCTTGAGGTACTGAAATTTCAGTGACTCTGCTTCTGCTGTTTTAACAGATGTTTTGATTGTTTCACATTCGAAACAGAATGTGGCTTTCCCAACTTGAATCACTCCCTTCCTTCCCAGGGTTACCACTCCAGAAAGTCCCTTTCTTCTTAATCAGCAACACCTTAAAGTCTCATACATAATCCTTTTACTGATGCATGCAAACTGTGATCATGAAATAGCACAGTGTTACTCATCTTTATAAATATTTTGAAACTGCCTTTCACTCAATACTACTGTCGTCGTTACAATGGGGTCACTTGTTACTTCACTGTATCTCTGATGTCTGGTGTGTCATGCAGATGTAAAGTGTTACAGTCATGACAGGAAACAGAGTTCTCAGTTCAGAAATCTTTCATTTATCTATCCATCTATCTCTTGTCCATCCTTCTACCCACCCATCCATCATTTATCTATCCATTTATCCATCCATTCATCCACCCATCCATCCTTTGACTCCTTGTATTTCAAAAAAGTCTAAAAAACACACACCTATGTTTATAGCAACATTATTCACAATGGCTAAAAGGTGGAAGCAATCCAAATGTCCATCAGTGAATGAAAGGATACATACAATGGAATTATTTAGCTTTAAAAAGGAAGGAAATTCTGCACATGCTACAACGTGGATGAACCTTGAGGACATTATGCTAAGTGAATTAAGCCAGCCATGAAAGGACAAAAAGTGTATGATTCCACTTATGTGAGATACCTAGAGAAGTCAAAGTTGTAGAGACAGAAAGTAGAATGATAGTTGCCCTGGGCTGGGTGGGAGTGGGAAGATGGGGAGTTATTGTTTAATTGGTACACAATCTCAGTGTTACAAGATGACAGAAGTTCTGTGGATGGATGGTAGCGACGGTTACACAACAATGTGAATGCACTTAATGCCACTGAACTGTATATATGCTCAAAAGTGGTTAAGATGGTAAATTTTATGTTATGTGTATTTTACCACAATGAAAAAGAACACCTACATTTGACCAGAAGCAGCCTCCTAATCCTTGATCACATTATGGTAGCATGTTCTTAAACTCAAGAGTTTCAGTGATGGCCCCGATTTTGCTCCTCTAGGACCTCCAATGATTTCGTAACGCCTAAGTCCCTGGTCTAAATCTTTGCCCTCTTAAAATACTAGAATGATTTGTGTTTTCTGACTTGTACAAACACAATTTATAAATACTTTGTGACAACAGTTTTTTTTTTTTCACTTGTTGTCCCTGAAGTTTACAGGGTAAATCTTAAAAAAACAAAAACAAAAACAAAAAAACACCTATAGTAGGATTTATTTAGTCAACAGATATTTATTGAGCTCTGTATGTTCCAGAGCGTGTGTGCTAGGACCTGGAGATAGACCCTTGAACAAGAAGGAGAGAGTTTCTTCCTTCACAGAGGGGAAGATGGACAATACACAAGTAAGCAAAAAAAATCAACAAGATATTTATATTTTGTTATGAATGCTATGAAAATCACAAACTAGG
Source organism: Pteropus alecto (assembly GCF_000325575.1). Taxonomy (NCBI): domain Eukaryota; kingdom Metazoa; phylum Chordata; class Mammalia; order Chiroptera; family Pteropodidae; genus Pteropus; species Pteropus alecto. Next base: position 5,479,367 of record NW_006430462.1, read on the forward strand.
GTGAGGGGTGAGGTGGGGCAGTTTTAATTAGGGTGGTCAGGGAAGGTGGTAGTTTTTAACCTTTTTTTGAGTCATCAATCTTTCTGAGAATCTAGTGAAAGCCGTGGGCCTTCTCTCTAGGAAAACATAAATCTGACCACAATCGTGGATACAATTTTATGGAGTCCAGGGATGTTCACAACCCACCTCTGAGGGCTTCATCAGCCTTAGGTTAGGAGCCTGTGCTTTATTGGCTCCCCAGTGTTCTGTGGGGTAAATTTCAGGATGCTTAGTATAACGTACAAAGTCCCCTGAGGTCCAATTCCTGCCCATAACTCTGACCTTATTTCCTGTCATTCTGCCCAGCCATGCAGGCCACAAGCACTTGCTATTTTCTGAATGTGCATTCTGCGTGCTCTCACATCCTAAAAACATTCTCCAACTGCGTTGCCTCAGGAACTCCTACTTATGCCTTAAGACAGAGTGCCAATGTCTTTTTTTTGATATTAAGGTATACCTGACCAAATATCCTCTCTTTATGATTATTTCTTTTGCTCTTCTCTCTACATACCTTAGTGAGACAAATTTAGGCATGTTCTGCCTCAACTCGCCTCACCACTAGAGCATCTATCACATTATAATTGTTTGTATTCATTATTTTAATTTATTTATCCACCTAGCTAATATTTATTGAGAATTTACTCTGTGCCAGCCCTAGTCCTAGGCATAGTGATGGCCGACAGACACTGGCACCACCTTTGTGAAACTTATATTCTAGTAGGGGTATAGACATTGAACGTATAGTTACACAACTAAATATGATTTGAAAGTTGAGATGAGTGTAGGTAGGATGAGAATAGAGCTTGAGAACAGGATTCTCAGGAAGCTTTTAGGCTGGAGGTGGAATGCAGGTCAAGAAGCCTCTTGGAAGAAATTTAAGCTGAGATGAAAGGATTATGAGAATTAGCTAGGTGAAGAGTAGGGAGAAAGTGTCCTTGCATAGAGAACAACACTTGCGTATCATATGTAAACTTTCCTTGATGGACTGGGGCGACCCTGAGGTAGAGATTGTGTCCCTTTTTTTTTTTTTTTTGGCTAGAGTGTGTTTGACCCCTCCACCCCCGCTTTATTGAGGAATAATTGACAAAATTGTATATATTTAAGGTGTCCAATGTGAGGATTTGATATACATATACAATGTAAAATGATTACCACAATTAAGTTAATCAATTCATCCATCACCTCACATCGTTACCATTTTTTAATATCCAAAAAAATGTAAGGAAGTTATACAATATATGAGGAACTAGCAGGCACATGAAAAGATGCTCAAAGTTGCTAATCATCAGGGGAATGAAAATCAAAACCATAATGAAATATCACTTTCCACCTGTTAGAATGGCTATTATTAAAAAGACAAAAGATACTAAGTTGGCCAGGATGTGGAAGAAATGGAACCTTATGTAACGTTGTTGGGAATGTAAATTGGTGCAGCCGATATGGAAACAGTATGGAGGGTGCTCAAAAAATTAAAAAGAGAACTACATATGATCCAGTTCCACTTCTGCCTATGTATACAGAAGAAATAAAGTCAGTATCTTGGAGCACTATTTGCGCTCTCATGTTCATTGCAGATATTGTGTCTTATTCAAGTTTGGATAAGTGCCTGGTAATAGAGTGCATACTCTGAATGACTAAAAGAAGGAAAGAATGAATGAATGAAGTCCTCAATGTAGAATTATCAGGACCAGCCGTTAGATACTCTGAATGACTAAAAGAAGGAAAGTCCTCAATGTAGAATTATCAGGACCAGCCGTTAGATGGGAGAAGATATTCTTTTGATGGTGAAATAAACTCACCTTTTCATTCTCCTCAAATGACTTGTTGAATAAATGAATGAAACTCATTTAGGACCAGCCAACAGCTTGGGGAGAAATTGTCTGGGTGGGGAATTAAAATTTTATTAGCCCTGGCTTGTTGCCTTATGCATTTTTTTAAAAAAATTGAGGAGAAAGTCATGTAACATAAAATTAACCATTTTAAAGTGAAGAATGCGGTGGCACTGAGTACCTGGAATTGCCATGTCTGTCTAGTCACCCCAGAAGGAAACCCTAATAAGCATGTGCATGTTGAGTACCTGGAATTGCCATGTCTGTCTAATACCAAAACATTCATCACCCCAGAAGGAAACCCTAATAAGCATGTGCATGGGTTTTAAGCTTCTGAAAGGCAGGGGATACATTTGTCTTGTTCACTTGATACCCCTGATGCCTATGCAAATACTCAATTGGTGTTTGTTGAGTACATGAATGACTTTCCATGCCTACAATTCCCTTTGTGGGTCTTTTGGTTGCCCAAGGATTTCTGAGCCTGGTTTTTGTGTTCCTGTAATCCTAGCCTCAGTGGCTGTTGATGGATGGGTGGTAACTGGCTGTGTGTGGGGTAAGATTCACAGGTACGAGTTCTGTTGAGTTCCTCAGTCAACGCCTGCAGGCCTCTGGCTACCTCCTGCCAGGAGCTGCTTCTTTGTCTCATCTCACAGAGGGAGTTGGAACACATGGAGTGACAGTCACACTGAGGGGTGACTTTCAGAGGACTGACTTCTCCAGGACATGAGTGACAGTTAACTCTTCTCCTCTACCTGCTCCCATGCTGGGCTCTGGGTTTTCAGAAAACCAGGGCATTTGGCAGAAGATAGTGCCTGTAATGCTGCTGACTTTTGCCTGCATCTGTGCTAATTAATGATTCACTGAAATACCTCACACCTCCAGGCAGCCAAGTGCTAAGCTGGGGGTGAGGTGGGGTGAAGGATAGAGGAAGGCTGGCTGGAGACTAGGCTCGGAATTAGGGCTAAGGCTTCCCTTCCCTTTCTTTGCTTTATTCTCTTCCTGTTCTCTGCATCAGAGGTTAAAATATGGGTTTTGGTATTAGATCTACATGAGGTTGAATGCCAGCTTGGCCTTTTACCAGCCTGGGCAAGTTACTTAAGCCCTGTGAATCTCAGTGCTCTTATCCCTAAAAAGGGGATAACAATAGGGTCATCGTGAAGATTAAATTTGTACCACTCGTCCAACAATATATGTTTTCTTTTTTGTATCTGTCTTCTGCTCTTTGAGGGTAGGGCCCCAACTTGGGAACCTTCATCTTGGGGTCTAGATAAGGTGATGATGATGAAGATAAGTTAATTTTTTATTGAGTGCCAAATATGTGCTTGGCAGTGCACTGAAATGCTTTTATGTTCTCTTACTTATCTTAGATATTATTATCCTCAGTTTATAGTGAGGACACTGAGGTCCCCAGAAGTCAGATAACTTGTTCTGATAATAAGAGGTGCCGGAAGTCCAACCAGGTAAGCTTCCCACACTGCTTTGGAGGGACATCCAGGAAGAAGTGAGAAGCTTTATGAACAATGGCCATAAAGTGTCTCATTCTTTCCTGGAAGGAAATGGTGGTGAGCAAAAGAAAATGTCACCCCTGTGGCTAGCAGATGTAGGGGGATGAGACTTAGTAAGAAGTGCCATTGACATGCTTCTGACATGCAGCCATCCAGGGCTTATTGTCTCCAGTTTATAAATGAGAGACAAAGGTTCCGGGAGCTTCAAGGCCCAGGCTAGAGTCATAGAATTGGCACTAGGATCTTTCTTAAGAGACAAGTCAGTCAAATTCTGTGGATTTGACAGGTGAGGAAAATGGTTTTAGAGAGGGAAGTGACTTGCCTAAGGCCACTTGGTAGAGGAACCAGCACCTGAACCCAGGCCTCCTG
>NW_006430462.1:5483138-5508177 GCF_000325575.1 Pteropus alecto
GGACCAGGGATGAGGCAGTACCCTACTTCTGGGGGAAGTAGGCTGGGTGTCATGTAGTGTCTTGTCCTGCGGCTCCTCCCTTAAGTCTGTCAGGACTTTGAGATCTAGAAGAAAGAGCTGCAGCCCACCACCAAGCAACTTGGGTTCTGGCCTCAGCCTGTCACCAACGTGCATGGTGAGCACTCAGCAAGCATCTGTTAGATCAACTTGGATCCCCGCAGGAGAGATGATTCTCAGGGAACACAGAGTGTTTGCCCAAGGTCATCCAGCATAACAGGCCTAGCCATGCTTGGACGGAGCCCACGAAGAGTCAAGTCCCTATTGTCTTCAGCTTTAGAGGGAGCGTCAGGGGCACTTGGTCTCTCTCAGCTTTCTGTCTTCCTCTGACTTGTCCATGCCCAGACACCAGCTCATGGGGGGCGAGGTGGGCGTGCGGTGGCAGCTTGAGGTCGATTCGCTGATTCCCTCTTCCAGCCCTTCTCATCATACTACACATTAGATCCCAGAACTTATTCATCTTATAATTCAAAGTTTCTACCCTTTGACTAATATCTCCCCCATTTCCCTCATCCCCCAGGCCCTGGCAACCATCCTTCTACTCTCTGGTTTATGAGTGACATTTTTAGATTGCACATATGAGTGAGATCATATGGTATTTATCTTTCTGTGTTTGGCTTATTTCATTTAGCATAATGCCCTCCAGGTTCATCCATGGTGTTGCAAATGGCAGGATTTCCTTCTTTTTTTATGGCTGATATATATATATATATATATATCTCACGTTTTCTTTATTCATTCATCTGTTGATAAACACTTAAGCTGTTTCCATATCTTGACTATTGTGAATCATGCTTCAATAAATAGGGGAGTTCTGATATCTCTTCAAGATACTGGTTTTATTTCCTTTAGATATGTATCGAGAGGTGGGATTGCAAGATCATATGGTAGTTCTATTTTTATTTTTGAGGAACTTTATACTGTTTTCTTGGGTTTAAATTGTCCTTTTTGAAAAGATCAACGAGGAAGAGAAATTGCAAAAGGGCCTCACGCAGTCTGGGGATGGCCATGGTGGTGGTGGGGTTACTTGCTGATGACATGCTTTTCATTTATTTTTTATTTTTTGCTCCAGCTTGTCCCTCCCTTTTCATTGTAGACCCCTCCCCCCACCCCAACACTTGCCGTCTCCTAGTACATCCCTCATTCCCACTTTACCTGCCTACTCCTCTTTCAGGGTCCTACTCAAACCAGAGCTTTTCCAGGCCTTCCCCCAACCTCACTCTTCCCCAGGTCGAAATCCTTGTTAGGCATTTGGAGCATTAGTGCTTCTCTTTCAAATCACATATCATGATGCTAATTTTATAGATATTTGTCTCATCTTTGATAATGGTCTGCCTCCCCACACTGGGCTGGAAGTGCTTGTATCCCCAGGGTTGGTTCACATGACCTGGCACACAGAAGCTGCTCTTTTGCTACAAGAATAAATGAATGAATGAATGAATGCATTTTCTAGTCTCTTGCTGGCCACCTTCTCTGGCCACTCATGTTCTGCTGTCTTAGATCAAAGGATGGCTTTGTTCCTCCTTTGAGTCCTTTAGTACTTCCTGCTCACTTTTTGGATTTGCTCATTTCCATAGACTTCACTTTTAGAACTTGATACTGGCTGGCTGCCTGTAGCTGGGGGTCCAGGGCTGGATTTTTTCTGTGGGTGTGCTTATTTCCAGACCAGACCAGAAGTGCCCCGAGGGCAGGGACTCTGCTTGGCACAGAGCCAGGTGAAAAGCTTTGCTAAATCTGAGAATGAATAGATGTGGATGAAAGGCAAGTTGCTCCAAGCTGTGGAGGCATCCATGATGGGGGAGCTTGGAAGGCATCCATGGAGAAGAACCTATGCTTCCAGGTTCCCTGGAAGGAGAATTCTTGCACCCCATAGTCAGCTGGTCCCTCTCATTATGATGGGCCCTGGATACAGCCTTACACAGTTTACAGTCCTGGGGGTGGGTGGGGAGAAATGAAGAAGACTGCAGCCTCAGTGGGAAGATGGAGCACTGATAAGGGAGGAGGGGAGCAAACTTCAGAGACAGCGTGGTGCAAAGGAACAGGCTGCTGGCATCTGGGCCATGGTGGTTGTCTGGGGTGGGCAGGGAGGGCAGAACAGCAACCTGGCAGGGTTCGTGTGATCCTTCCTCTCATTGAATTTCATCACCCTAGCAAGCCTCCCCTCTCAAAAAGTGGCTGCTCTGTGGCCTCCAGCAGCAGCCCCTGAGAGCATCCCTCAACTGTACCCTGAACTGGCCTGGGCTGCAGGGCCACCTTTGTCACTGCTTAGCTGTGTGACCTTGGGTGAGTCATGTCTCCTCTCTCAGCCATCTTTGTTCTTAGCCCCGACTTTGGCTTAGACATGTGTTTCCAGATGGGCAGGTTAAGTCCCCAGGAAGGGAAAGGATTTGATGAGCTCCTTGGAAAAGATTCTCTAGAATCGTCCCTCTTGCCTGCCTTGGAAGGGCCCTAAATCACATTATTAGGTGAAGCACAGGGCAAGGAAATATAACTCCCAGGGAGGTCCTATCTTCCAGTCTATTTCTTCCTCCTTACAAGGTAACAGTGCCCCCCAGGGCTCCAGGCTATGGAGAGGGAGTCAGAAATCTGGATGGGTGGGTGGCCATCCCTGTGGCCAAGAGATTGCAATTGTGTTGAACTGTTACTAGCAACATTCAACAATTTCCGGTCCTTCCCTGAATGTTCTCCACGGAAACTAAGAACTTGGCTGAATCCTAAGAACTGCCCTGAACTGATTTTACACGTGGAGAAGAAGGCAGGTCCAAGAGGGCATGGGACCGGTCCAAGGGCAGGTGACAGGTGACTTGAAGCCTCTAGGCACCTGGCCCCATGCAGCCTGGTTCCTCAATGGAGCCACTCCCACTCTGCTCGGGTGTGGTCCCACGACAGGCCATGCGGCCTGGCTGAGTGCCCACGGTGGAAGTACAGAAGACTTTTGTGCCAGGCTGGCACCACCCCCTGGCTGGCCCCTCCCAGGGGCCCGGTCAGCCTTTACCTGCAGGCATCCCCGCCAGCAGCTCGCGCGCTCCTCATTCCGTGCTCGCGTCCCGAGCTGCTCCCCGACGGCGCTGCTCCCGTCCCGAGCTGCTCCCCGACGGCTCAGCGCCCCGGAGCCTCGCACCACCGCACAAGGTGCCCTGCCCTGGGGCTGATCATTAACTCGGAGGCCGCATAAAGAGCGAGCCGCCTGGCCAGCAGGGACGCCTCGCGCCGCCACCATGGACAGTAACACCTTGAGCCCCGCGACCGCGACTTCCGCCTCCGCGACAGTCCCATCCTACCAGCGCATCCAGAATGCCGCCGACATCTCGGTCATCATCGTCTACTTTGTGGTGGTGATGGCTGTCGGGCTGTGGGTATGTGGGGGCCCTGGAACGCTCGCGGCGGGGGCGGGGGCCAGCGGAGCGCACGGAGGGGCAAGGGCCTGGGTGAACTCTGTCTAAGGAGGAGAAGGAGGATGGCCTTACGGGCATGTGCAGCGGCAGTGGAAGTGTCTTGGAAGTGCTTAGGAGGAGTTCAGGGGGCACTGTGTGAGGCGACGGGGTTGCGGGGGGCGGCTAAGCAAGAATGAGCAGAAGTGAGAGGGGTGCTGGCCAGCACTAAAGGGACCTGTGAGCAGAGGAGGGTGGGAGATTGGACAGGGAGGAGTAGGGTGTGAGGGGCAGAAGAGGGCACACTTGTAGCTGCAGAAAGGGTCCCCCGCTTGGGAGAGGAGCCCCAAGAGGTGACTACTGTCCTGCTTCTTATTCATCCGCTTTCGGTTGGTAAAGAAACAGTGTATGTGGGGAAGGACCCGAGCCTCTGCCAGCTGCAGGTGCTGTGGGGCAGCGTAAGGTAGAAGGGCTGCCCGGTGTCCCCTTCTTGGCAAAGGCTGATCTGATGGCCTTGTGCCATGGGATCCCAGGGGCTGGAGTGAGTGAGAGTTGGGAAAGGTGGTGGAGGAAGAGAAGGAGGAGGAGGAAGAAGAAGGGGAGGAGGAGGAGGAGGAGGAGGAGGAAGACAAGAGGGAAATGCATGGGGCTCTCCTTTGGGACTCTAGGGACACACTAAACCAGAGAAACTTGTTCTTAGTAGCCTGGAACTTGGAAATTTCACTTGTGACAGACTCCGGCACACCCAGCAACTAGAAGAGGAGGTGTTTTAAATGCTCAAATATTCCAGCTACTCTCAAAGGCTTTCCCAGGGGGTAGCAGGCCAGAAGGCTGCTGTGCCAGTAGGTTAAATCTTTTAACTTACAGGAGAAGAAGATAGATATTAACCCTTCCATGGCCACACAGAGTAGTTTTTACAGATAAAAAGAAGTGTTGATTTTTTAAAAAGTAATTGTAGAAACCAGATATGACTAAAAGCCTCCCTAAGTGTCACAAGGGGTCATTGCGGCTGATTCTTCTAAATACCCTCAGCTCTCCAGAAGTGTCCAACTAGGTGTTAGGACTCTCAAGTTAGGTACCAGCTGTGACATGGCTCCAGCCATGGGACCTTGGGTAACTTGCTGCAGCCTCAGTTTACTCAAATGTAAAATGGGTACAATCATACTTAGGTTGTTGTGAGGATCTGCAGAGATAAATCTGAAAGCTCTTTATAGACTCTAGCAGTCTTTTAAAATACTAGTATCATTTGCCCGTGAGAGTATGAGCCAGGCCCTGAATTATTTTTGTCCCTTTTTAAGTAAAATGGGCAAAAGTAGTCAGCTAGGTAGGACATCTTGACAAAAAGCCACTGGACAGAGCAAACAGGAATGTTAGTCCCCATTTTACAGAAGAAGAAATTGAAGGCCCATGTGGTTGTGATTTGCCTGAGGTTTTGATACATGGAATTATTTCTGGAACTCAGATATCTTGACTCTTGGTTTTCCATCGCACCAGGTACTTTGCTACCTGGTCTGCCTTCCTCCGCCAACCTCTCCCCAGCTTATAAGTGCTGGAGCCAAGATGTGAACCCATCATTTGCTAGCTGTGCCATACTGTCCCCTTTCTAGACCATCACTGATGACCTCCAGTCCCTTAACCAGTCTCATTTTAGCCTTGCCAGTTCTGCTGATTATGGTGTTTACACTTTTCAGATAGCTGTGAATCAGAATCACTTTTCCTGTTAAATGCTACTTAATGAGCCTGCTAGTATTTGTCCACATTTAATCTTCCCCCATTAGTCCGGGCCTCGGTACTCTGATTCATTTAACATGCTGGATTTCTTCCAGTTTATGTTTCTTTTTTTTTTTCCCCCCTATTGGGGCGTCAAGAGTGACGTGGTTCGGGGACAGGCATCCTGACGCCTGAATGATCTCTTGGCTGCAGAGACAGAGTGATCCAGGTCCATTGTGCTTCCTCAACTTAGAAAAGACATAGCTATATCCCTCAGTCCCCATCCCTATCTCTTCCAACATTATTTTGTTCTGTTATATCTGTTTCCAACGCAGCCTCATTTGATCGTATTGGTGCTTGAGCTTATTACTTCTTCAGTATGTATTTCCATTCCACTCCCCCACCCCCCCCACCAATTTTCAGTTTGTTTTTTTTTGGAGATTTTGTATCCTTTTAGGCTGAATCTTGACTTTATTCTTTCTGGATAATTCTCAGGGTTATTCAGCTACTGTCCGTGGGCCAAATCTGGCCCATAGCCTGATGCAAGGCCCATATAAATGTTTTTTACACTTTTAAGGGGTTGTACAAAACTAAACATAAAAAGAATATGAGGTAAAGAGCATATGTATGCTATAAAGCCCAAAGTATTTACTACCTGGCCCTTTTAACAGAAGAAACTTACTGACTGCTGCCTTATGCAGTTATTTGCACTAGTAACACACTTGGGTGCTTGAGAGCAATGGCCCCTAAGGGAGCCCAACCTTTTCATTTTACAGATGAGGGTCAGAGAGAGTGACTAGAAGTCATTCAGATGAATCAGCACCAGAGCTGGGACTAGAACTCAGGTCTTATAATCGTCTTTGCACTATCTTACCCTCCCGTTTCCTTAGATATTATCCTCTCCAATAACACCCTCCCCATGGGCTGTACCACCGCTCACATTGCTGGGTCGGTGTCCTGGTGGTGCTGAATTTCTTCTTTCTTCACGTATTTTCATAAAGGAAGCGCCTACAGTTCATCTAGTTCGACTCTCATCATCCTATGCTGGAGTCTCTTCTTTAAAGCACTTGACAAAATCATCTTGATGAGTTGTCAACATTTTGTTCAAATACTTCCAGCATGAACTCTCCCCAGTGGCACCATTTCCATCCCTGGACAGCTCTGACAGTGAGGAACTGGTACTGAGCTCAGATCTGATGTTCTGGAGCTTCTCCTTCTGCTGCGTCTGGTTGTGCCTTATTCAGACCAAGCGTGTCTGTCCTACTTTACGCGACAGTAGGCCTCACTCGAGTCTTCTCTTCTCCAGGCCCAACATCTCGACTTTCTTAAGCTTCAAAAGTCCGAAGTAACTCCCTCTTCTATCTCAATGATATTTGTATTCTTTTGAGAAAACACATGGGGGTCAGTAATTGTGCTTTTATTGGGCTCCCACGGCTTGCAATTATGAAATCATTCTCTTCTAGTTGCAGGGTACGCAGGCAAATTTAACACCATGGTTTACAAAGAGGGGTCCAGAATCTTAAGAGTTTTCCTTCGAGCATCCCTTGCTTATGGAGACAGTGTCTTTCTATTTGTGGGGAGTGAATAGCAGGGAGGAAGGAGGCAGGGTGCAGGAGCTGCCATGTGTGCCCCAGGAAGCACCTACTGAATGCTGCTGACAAATGGCTTGCAGAATGCCTGCCTTGCGGGTAGGGTGGAATGTTGTCCATTTTCAGAAGGAGTGTTAAGGGTGGGACGAGGGGAAGAATGGAGCCCGAGGGAAATGAAAATCCCATTTATTTAACTTTTTACTGAATGTGCAACATGCACAAGGCATTATACTAAGCATTATGAGAGATTAAAAATTTGTAAAGTGATCACCACAGTGATGCTAATTAATATATCTATCACTTCATGTGGTTCCCTTTTTTTCGTGGTGAGAACACTTAAGATCTACTCTCTTAGCAAATTTAACTACACTATACAATATTATGAACTACAATCACCATGCTGTACTTTAGATCTCCAGGACATATTCACCTTATAATTGAAACTTTGTACCTTTGACCGATATCTTTCCATTTCCCCCACTCCCCAGCTTCTGGCAATGAATATGAATATCAAAACATCACATTGCATACCTTAAATATATACAATTTTTATTTGTTAAATGTACCTCAATAAATCTGGAAAGAAAATTTATAATATGATCACAAAAAGTAAAAAAATTGTAAGAGGCATGTACAAAGTATTGATGGAGTTCTTCAGATGGTCAAAGGAGAGAGAGATTAATTCTGTTTGTGGAGGGAAGGAGGAGACTTCCGTGGGGGTGGGGGGTTGTCAGGGGAAGGTGGCATCTGGAGGGTTCTTGAAGGGTAGGAACACGGGGTCTGGGCTTGTGGAGATAAGGGGTTGGCGTTCCAGAGAGGAAAAGCCCTGCAATAGACACTTATTTCTGTTTCATTCCTAAGCACTGCAGAGGCCCCCAAGTGTATGTTCTGTGGGAGGGAGGGCACTGCCAGTAGTCCAGAAGGATCTGAGCTTTGATCTTCCTGGCACTGCCTAGCACACAGGAATGTGCACCAAATCTATGATTGTTTGGATGCATGGCCCTGCTCCCTAAAGGACTAAGTCCAGTGCATTTTCATAGTCTGAGCAGGCAGCAATGTGCTATCTGTAGCATACATGTTTGCCAAATGAATGGTGAGTTTCTCAGTGCCTGAAATGTCACCATCAGAGGTTAATTCCTTTGGCCCAGTGATGCTCTTCAGTCTCAAAGGTCACCTATGAAAATGCAAACACCTCTGTCAGAGCTAAGCCATTATTTGCCACTAGCATTTTCAGGGAGATTAGCCAATTTCAGCTAAGGAAAGTCCGCTGAGATAGAGAGAGGAAGGGGAAAGGATGCCAGGGGCAGAGATGCTGTCCCTGTTTTGTGCTGGAGGACGGGGCCTGGGCCTGAGCTGGACCAGGAAGAAGCTGAAGGTTCTGAGGCAACATTCCAAGGGAACTGTGAGAGGGGCTGGTCGTTATTTATTGAATCTTGTCCTCATAACCCTTCAGTGTCTCCCTACTGCCTATGGAATAAGGCCCATACTTTTCAGCCTGGCATTGGAGGGTCTGCAGTCTGCTCCCACTTTTCATCTCTCTCCTCATTCATACACCTCAACCAGGTTCATCAGACAACACCACTCACAGTTCCTTCCTCCCCGCACTGGTGTGGCTCTACCTGTGGGTCATGGCTCATGCTGTCCTCGAAGTCTGAAATGTCCTTTCCTTCTTTTCTCTGAGTAGTAAATCCTCTTCTTTCTTCAAGACTTGCTGAGATGCTGACCCCTCTGTGAAGCCTTTTCTGACACCGCAGTCAAAAGGAAACTCCTCCTTTCTCTCTATTTATAATAATAATCATTCCCCAATATTCATAATATTTGAAAAGTAATGTTTCCAGCAAGTTCATCCCCAGAGGAAAGTTTTGAATTGAGTTTGAATGTTTAGTCTTTTATGTAATATTAGTAATAACGCTGTGCATTCCTATAGCTCCCTCCCTCCTTCCTTCCTCCCTCCCTCCCTCCCTCCCTTCTTTCCTTCTGTAATTCTATGTTCCTTCCTTCCTTCCTTCCTTCCTTCCTTCCTTCCTTCCTTCCTTCTTTCCTTCCTTCCTTCCTTCTTTCCTTCCCTCCTTCCTTCCTTCTTTCCGTCTTTCCTTTCTTTGTAACGGGACTATTGAGATATTCACATACGGAATAGTGCTTTTAAAAACTAGAATATTTTATTAGGCGCCTTGAGTATGCTTGTAAAAAAGCCACAGATATTTCCATTTTTCCTGTTTAACGGAGAAACAAAGAGATCCAGGTGGCATGACTTGCTCGAAGCCACACCGTAAGCTCATTGCAGAGTTAGTTAGCACTAGGGCAAGCTGTTTAAACCTGAGCCTCAGTTTCCACGTCTGTCAAATGTAGGTCTCTTCCTCCTTCATCTGAGTGTACTAGAGCTCCAGGGGAGTAAGGAATGTGGAAGTGTTTCAGAAAGTGAAGCGGGCAGAAGAAAATGTGAATATATGGGGAAATGTGTCCTATTGGCTGGCAAGATCACTCTGTTCTGGTTTTCTATTAAACTTTTGACCCTCTCCTCCTCAGGCGATGTTTTCCACTAATCGTGGGACTGTTGGAGGCTTCTTCCTGGCAGGACGAAGTATGGTGTGGTGGCCGGTAAGTCTCCACTGAAATATTGTTTGTTTAACTATGATATTTGCTGTCAGAGGCTGTATTCTTCTTGGGTTGGGTTGGGTTGTGGTGACTCTCCCCTTCTGCCTTAGTTCCCTGATGATGGGTCTCCTGCTCACCAGGTCTCCCGGGCACCCTCTTCTCTTGTGCATTTGTGAATAGCCTTTAAATAAATGATGTTTGGAATCCTTCAAGGGATAAATAGAGGAAGAGACTGCACAGGGCGGGCAAGGAAGAGAAGCAAAAAGAGCTCACAGATCGAGGAGATCTTGGGCAAATCTGAGCTTCCACTTCTGTATCTATAAAATAAAGATGGTAATATTTACTTTCCAGGAGTATTATGAGAAGGGGACACCTCTCATGAGGTGCAACTCAATAAACAGTAGCTCTTTTGCTACCTTTTTGCTGTTTCAAGTCCCACAGAGAAGAGACTTTATCTGTCCTACCCTGGGAGCCTAATGCAGAAGGCCCTCGATAAATATTGTTGAATGGATGGAGGATGAACCTCCTGCTGTTCCCAACTACAGTTTTACTTCTGTCTTGGTGGGTTTTATATTTTGTATGTGTAAGAGGCACTTTCTCTGACACTTGTATGGGGGCAGAACTATCCCAAGCAAAACATATGTGGATGGATGGAAGAGAAACTGGGACGTCCTTTCCATTTTATCAGCGCAGGGCTCTGCCTGGTTTATTAGTTCAGCTCAATGACCATTTCAGTCCAGCGTATTCACAGAAATGGCTGGTTGACCAAACTGGACAAATTGCATAATTTCTTGGGCTTAAGAGACAAGCAAGACTGGCTGCTGAAAGAGAGGGTTGTGAAGCATATATACAATGAGGAGAGAGTGACAGCTATGAGTTGATTGGAGGAAGAGAAACAAGAAAGTAAAATCACTGTCATGTGTAGCACAGAGAGAAGTTATGAGGAAATCATGATACATACTGTGTTTGGCCTTTGATTTGTTGTTTTGAGATGGATTTTAATCTCTGGCATCTTCACAATTGCTTGGGTCACTCCTGAAGTCATTTTTGCTTTATCCTTAAGGTGGCCAAGAATACTGGGCAGAGGCTGATTTCTGTGATGGGTCCCTCTTGGTGGTCTGTCTTGACACCACGTGTTTGAGTAAAGGCACACATATTCTGATGCCTCCTTTCTGTTCTTCATCAAGGCTTTTGTCTTCTTGTGCTTTGGACTTTAGTGATTTCCTAAAAGCTGGTGTCGACTAAGCAGCTCTGATCACAAAGTTCAAGCCAAGGCTGGCATGGTCTAGAACTGTGCTGTCCACTATGGTGGCCACTAATCACATTGGCTATTTAAATTACAATGACATAAAATTAAAAATCTCTTTCTCCAGTCAAATTAGTCATATTTCAAGTGTTTTGTAGCTGCATGTGGTGGCTGCCATATTGGAACATTTCCATCATTGTAGAAAGTTTTATTGGACAGTGCTGTTCTACAGATTTCAGAGCCAAGTCTGGCATGAGATCTTAGCAGAACTGAGAGATGTTGAATTAGATAGCTGAATAGGACCTTATAGTTTACTTTAGTTATTTAGAAAATAGTCCATCCCCACCCTATCTGATACTTTAGTGTCCCCTACAGTAAACCTGCCAAGTGCTTATCCAGCCTGTTTGCATCCATCCCACTATTCTCTTCCCCCCAAAAAAAAAAGAAACTTGTATCTCTTCATGTAAAATTTCTATGGCTGATTTACTGGGGATAAAAGCTTAGCTTCCAAGCTCTGAGTCTTGGAGAAGCCAATGAGACAGGGAGGCATGGGGCAGAACCACCCTTAGGAGATGTGCATTTTGGGCTAGGCTTGGGAACACCTCACACCTTTACCAGCAATGACGTCTCTGTTCCTAATGGTGCCCAAGTGTGGGTCTGGGCTGAAAGTTGGTTGGTGAGAGGAATTAGCCCCACCCAAGGCAGGTAGGGTTCAATGGTACATGTGAGGTTTCCTATGAGTGGTGTTTTTCTTACTCATGTCTCAGGATTGGATTATTCTAACCAACAGAAACATGGCATCATTCTTTTGTGCAGAAGTCACTGCTTCCTTGATGAGGCTGAAATTCAATTTTTCTTCCTCCAACATTAGTTTCCATCTAAGGCTTCATAAGATTACAGAATGGTTTCTAAACCTGCTCATGTATCAGAATCACCTAAGAGTGCTTTTTAAAAATACTGATTCCTGGGCCTCACCCCAGATCTACGAAATAAAAAAATTGTGGAAGAGGGCCCCAGGAATCTGCATTTGAAAAAAAGATTCCCAGATGCTTTTGATGATAGGCAGATTTGAGAATCACTGGTTTGGGTAGACTGTTATCTATTTGGTCAGATATACTGAAAACATCATCATCTAGTAGGGATGCTGGGTAAGGAGATTCTTGAATGGGGAAGTAGTGACCTCGCAGACACTCCTAACTCTAGAATTTTCTAGAATACTCTAATTCTAGAAAATTCTTTGGTAAAAGGACCATGGGCCTTGAGGTCAACATATCTGACCTTCTACATTTACTAGTTGTGTGACTTTTTGAAGAAATCACTGAACTTCCCTGAGCCTCAATTTCTACCTCTTTAAATTAGAAGAATCATACGCACTTTGGAGGGTTCTTGTCAAGATTAAATAAGATAATGCATGTACAATACTCAGCACTGTGCTTGGCAGGTGCTTAGTAAATGGGAACATTACAATATGGCAGAAAGGCCAGAAGTGCCAAGGCGACCACTGAGTTAGCATTTGTCTGGTGTACAACACTTAGCATTATGCAGTAGACGGAAACAAGAATTTATGCGACGCTATTATTGCTGCTTCACTTAAATTTAACATTTTGATTGACTGTGTGAATAAATGAACCTGATTTATATATATATTTATTTACACTACTGTGAACCATCAATTCCAGCTATACAACTACATTTTAACATCTTTGAAATTGGCTTATGTGTCATAATCCATCAGTGGCATGCCATAGTGTTAGTGGCAGTGTTTTTCCTTTCTTTGTATTACATGGTATGTCTTACAATAGTTGGTCTTTTAGATTCTGTAAGATAAGGTTACATTCTAAAGTAGTGGTTTTTAAAAATATGTCCATGACAACCTTTAAGTGCTCCAGAAATGCCTCAGGGACTGCCTTCCCCATCCTCCTCAGCAATCTGACTTTTATTTATTTTCTAAAAGGGAAATCTGCTAAGATTTTGTTTGAGAACATGGTTCTTCTGACTTACAAAGTTTAAAAACTGCGAGTTTCATAGAAAAATGAGCATAGCGATGTCTATATGAAAATTTAAAATGGTTTTAAAACACTATTGTGATGCACACTTGAAAGAAGGAGTCAAAGGGAAACATGGCATGCAAGAAAATGCAAATTTAAGTACTTTTTCTCCAAAACTAAAAGCTAGTTTAAAGTGTATCAAACCTGTAACTCTACATTTTCCTTCATATCAAAATACAGTCAGTTCAAGCCTCTCTGTTGGTCTGGAAATTCATAACCGGAATATCAGTTCTCACATGTGCTGGCCTAGGGGGAACATTACAAGGCCACAGGCTTTTTGGAGCTGACGTCTCTCCTAGCTTTTTGGCTGAAGCAGAAACCTTGTAATGCAGGGGTCCCCAACCCCTGGGCCGTAGACTGGTACTGGTCCATGTCCTGTTAGGGACTGAGCTGCACAGCAGGAGGTGAGTGGTGGGCCAGTGAGCAAAGCTTCATCTGTATTTGCAGCTACTCCTCAGTGTGAGCATCACTGCCTCAGCTCCACTTCAGATCATCAGGCATTAAATTCTCATAGGAGCATTGGTCCCTGGTGCCAAAAAGATTGGGAATCGCTTCTCTAATGGGACCCTTTGCCCCCTTCACCTGCCTTTACCCCTACTTTGTGTTATAGGAGGAGTGAACAACCAGAGAAGCTGCAGAAAGAGAGTATTAGGGGATTTTAGGAAGGGAGGACTTGGCGTTGACCTTGGATTGACGCATCCCAGGCCTGGAGGACTCGGGTAGTCACACCTGAAAAAAGCGGGAGGAAATCAGAGCTTGTAAAATCTGAAAGACAATTGGACATAAGAGAGGCCAGTCGAGGGCATTACTGGGGGCTTTGGGAATTTTGAAAGGAGGAGTTACAACCTATAACAGGTGAAGATCCAGGAGCCCTGGAAAAAGACCCTGTTTTAAAAACATTAATGAGGCCAAGAGAGAAAAATGGTTTGTGCCTTGGCCTGGGGATGAAAGTGAGGGATAATCGGAGAAGAGGAGCAAGGATTCCAGGGCTGGGTTACAAGAGGAGTCAGCTTACACAGGAAGCCAGCCAGGTATGCCTACAGAAGCCTGAGTCACACGTGGGGCAAGCCAAGCCAACTGAGTAACATGAAACCATGAAGCCATCTATACCTTTCGTAACTGTGGGCTGGTTCATAGCCCAGGATTTCCTTTTTCTATGGTACTGTGGTGTGGCACCTTTACGAATAGGCTGCCTGTGTGCTGTAAAGATTATTTAGGGTTATGGAAGATGTGAAAGCAGGAATTTGAGCCTAGAAGGGGAAATTCCCCATGCCTTGGCCAGTGGTACCAGAAATTACTCAGAGAGGTGGGGTTCCAGGTACACCGCTGCCTGGAGAATTCTTGTTTTGGAGGAACATTTGGTCACACATACCAGAGCCAGCTCCATAGGAGTGTCCTGGTAGGGATTGAACCAACTCCTCAAACCCCCTTCAACATAGAAGTTAGCACTCCAAAGGGAGTGAGGACTTCACACGGAACCAAAAGACTCAGATTGTCTCAGCTTTGTGACATCCAGTAAATTATTAGCCTCTCTGAGTCTCAGAGAATCTCCACTGTACTAGGAGACGGATTGAAGAGCTCAGAGACTCTCCCAGGAATAAAATTCTAATATTACACACCACAGAGGAGGGAACAAGCATGAGGGAAGTGGGTGTGGGCATGCTAGCCAGTCTGTTGCCAGTGAGGGGCTTGCAAATGAAACAGCTATGTCTCTCAATAGCCACAGTTTTTCCTTCCTTTATTATTAGAGGTCATCAGAGAGGAGTATATCAAAGTGGGTTAAAGCAAGGATTGATAAACTTTCTCTGTAAAGGGCCAGAGAGTAAGTTATTTTGGAGGCCATATGATTTCTATCACAACTACTCAACTCTGCTGCTACAGCATGAAAGCAGCCGTGATAACACGTAAATGGATGGGTGTAGCTATGTTCCAGTAAAACTTTATTTACAAAAACAAGTGGAGGGTCAGATTTGGCCTTTAGGCCCTCATTTGTTTAGGCCTGGTCTCTGCAGTTAGGCTGCTTGGGTTCAAATCCAGCCTCTGCCCCTTACCAGCTACTAAACTTCTCTGTGCCTTACATTTGTTATCTCTATAATAGGTTTAATAGTACCAACTTGAGGTTGTTGTGAGGATGCATATACAGTCTCAGAATAGTGCCTGGCACACAGTAAACTCTCCAGTTTAGCTCTTATTCTTCTTCCTTCAATTGGAAGCTTTTGAAGGACTGTCACATCCTCTATCTCATCAAGTCCTCAGTGACCCAGCAAGAATGATGATTAACCCCATGGATTGCCCAAGTTCACACAAGATAAAGACAGAGCTAGGACTCGCTCTGTTTTTCTGGTTATTCAGGCCTCCTTCTCATCCCCTGAGATGGAAATTTGTGAGCTCAATAAGTATGGTCTAAAGGTTTATTTGAAAACCAAGAAATTCTTTCATTTCTGGCTGACCAGAGACCCTGATGGAAATTTCTCCTGAGGGAAGGCGACAGCTTCTCACATTTCTTAAACTCTGTTGAGCAAAATGTATTTGATCGTATCTTTAAGTCTCTAAAACCTAATGACCAGACCAAAGTTCAGCCACTTAGGATGCTATGAGAGTGGTCACTGGGAGTCCTGGAAGAGCCTGGCAGGCCTAAGACTTAGGTGGAAACTCATGAATGAGAGAGGAAGAGCAGGAGTAAGGCAAATAGACACAGGAGAAGCTGAGAGCTCACCAGGAGCAGGGCTCAGGAAGACGTGGGACGGAAGTCAAACAAGTACTTGGCTTTCACGAGCTTGGGTGGAAATGACTGCCAAGTCCAGGTGGACCTTCTCTTCCTACTCCGATTGCTTCCCATTTTCATGTAGCTATGTGTGCTTTTCTTTATCCCAGAGCCAACCCTGTGTTTTTCTTAATCTTCTTTTTTGTTTTAAATCTCTTCCAACAGCTAGTCCAAGGCCTTGCATCTAGCAGGCACTTGACCAGCGTATTCTAAATTAAAGATATGGGAGGGAGGAGAGAGACAGATCCCCAGACCCTCTTGCTGGACCCCTTGTTGACATCACCCGAAACCTCAGCCTGCATTCTGTTCTCCAGTGCAGTGGCCACACAGCATAGGCAGTAGTAAGAATTTAGGAGGTTAGGAGAGGGCTGGATCCAAGTGAAAGCCTGCTTCTAGCAGCACTCCACATCTCTGTTCCTACGTACAGAGAAAAAAATTTTCTTTAGCTTTTTTTTTTTTTTTGCTTATGGTAGTAAAACTAGAAATTCAAGCCTGGCTCAAATCAGAGTGCTCACCTTGGATTCCTCGATCTAGGGTGGCCACGCTTCTTCGTTATCTAAAACATTTTATCTTTTTCAGCTTGAGTCAAGCTTTGGCAAAACTTGGCAGTTCCCATAGATACGTATCTCTTTTGTGATGAGAGTTTTCGCTTGGAATGCCAGTTGCCGCCTGGCTCTTGAACGACCTGTTTCCTCTAATGACCTGTTCCCTCGAATCTCTTCTTTTTCCTCTTCTTCTAACACCTCTTCCTCTTCCTCATCTTTCTTTTCTTCCCCCTCCTTCCTCCCCTCTTTTCTTTTCCCGTCTCCCTCCCCCTCTTCCTTTCCCACTCCCTCTCTCTCCCTCCCACTATGGGGCCATTTCCCTCCCATTCTTCATGGCTCAGTCTCCTCCTCAGAGTTTCTCTGATCGATGCACAGCCATTCACCACCCCGTGTGCTCTGTGTCCCCAGGCATCAACTGAGTCGTGTGCAGCCAAGTTCCTGCCATCTGGTTAGTACCTAAGCTCCTGCCTTGTCCTCTGGCTGCCCCCCGCCCCATCTTCTAACACACGAGCACTTCCGCAGACAGAGAAAGGAGAAAGGAAATTACCACTTGTAATCAAGTCATGCACCACTTGATAATGCAGATATGTTCTGAGAAATGTGTCTTTAGGCGATTTTGTCCATGTGCGGACATCTTAGAATGCACTTACACAAACCTGGATGATCTAGCCTTCTACACACGCAGGCTGTATGGTACAGTCTATTGCTCTTAGGCTATAAACCTGTACGGCATGTTTCTGTACTGAATACTGTAGGCAATTGTAACACAATCTTAAGTATTTGTGTATCTGAATATATCTAAACATAGAAAATGTATAGTAAAATATTATATAAAATATAAGACATGGTACATCTGCATAGGGCACTTATCATGAATGGAGCTTGCAGGACTGGAAGTTGTTCTGGGTGAGTCAGTGAGTGAGTGGTGAGTGATTATGAAGGCTTGAGACTTTCTTGTTCACTGCTGTAGACTTTATAAACACTGTATGCTTAGGTGATGCTAAATTTATAAGACAACATGAGATTAAATCAAAGCAAAAGAGAAAGTGATACAATCAAGAGACGTAGTAAACACGAGATGTATGGGGTTGATGCCAATGTAACACGGCATACTGTTTCATAGCAAACTTTTTTTAATAAGTAGAAAGAGTACACTCTAAAATGACAATAAAAAGTATAGTGTAGTAAATACATAAATCAGTAATATAGTAATTTATTATCATTGCCAAGTATTATGTACTGTATGTAATTGTATGTTCTTTACTTTTATATGACTGGCAGCACAGTAGGTTTGTTTACTTCAGGATCACCACAAACATGTGAGTAATGTGCTACAACATTAAGACAGCTACGACGTCACTGGCGATAGGAATTTTTCCATTATAATGTTATGGGTCCACCACTGTATGTATATGTGTCCGCCGTTAACTGAACATTGTTATATGGTGCATGACTGTGTAATAAATATTTCTCGTTGGTTGAAGTCAGAAGAGTTCAGAAACTATCAGTTAAGATGAATTCTTCGGATTATTCATGTTAGAAATACATCTTGGCTCTCCCTGTCTACCACTGGCATGGCACATTTTGAGTCAGCTGCAGCTATATGTGTTTTTTTGGGGTGAACTTACTATCAGGGAGATGATTTAGAGTTTTATTCTGGAGGGAGGTGCCTTGGTTTGAACCCCAGCTCCACCCATTTCTAGCTTGGGTGTTACATAACATCTCAGCTTTCTCAACTGCGAAATAGAGATCATAGCACTTACCTCATAAAGTTGTTTTGAGGATCAAATTAGTTGATACATATAAATCTCTTAGAACAGTATATAGTATTAGCTGGCCAAGGTGGCTATTCTTATTATCTTTGTACTCATTATTATTGTATCTCATCTCTAAATCCTCCTTCTCTTAAACTGTGAATTCAATCATTTATCCATTTGTGCATTGCTATTCTTTCATTGTATATCTATGGATTGATTACCTACTAAGTGCCACACTCTCTGTTAGGTGCTGGTGTGCACGAGTGTGTGTGTGTGTGTGTGTGTGTGTGTGTGTGTGTGTGTGTGTGACATACACATTCTTACACAATATATTCAAAATTACAAATAATAGTAAGTGTTAAACAGGAGATGAATTTGAGTCGAGGGTGGCAGGGAAGGAGAGGGGTCATTCTTAACCTACATAAGAGGGTCAGGGAAGGCCTTTCTGGAGACTGAGCATTTAGATTGAGAACAGAAGGCCCAGAAGGAGGCAGCCATATGAAGTGTGGGGAAAGAGAAACCCAAGCAGAAGGAACAGGATGGTCAAAGCCCTGAGGTGGGAACGAGCTGGGGATATCTGAGGAACTGAAAGGGAGCCAATGTTGGGGGGAGATCCTGTGAATTGATTGGGCCCTTTGTTTGAGGACCCCAGGTTGATGATGATCCCCAAAATAAGCCCATCTGAACTGGTAAGAGGGCTCATCTCTAGCCTCCATGACCTATAAATGCCAACAGAAGACCTTATCTGCCTTTTGTGCCAACAGCCTGTGGGAAAATGCCAGCTTTGGCAGTGGTTTCCTGATTTACTACCTCTTCCGTTCTTGGGGCAAGAAGTGTTGCTGAAGATAATGAGTGAAAGGCACCCATATCCATGAGGGGATGAGAGCTGACATAGAGTAAACAGATTATGAGGATTCTGGAGCAAGGCTTGTGTTTAAATATTTACCAGAGTCCCAGAAATAAAACAGCCTGAATTTGCAAGCCCCACCTTCTCCTCTGTTCCAATCCAGGAAGCGTGGTCCCTGAGAGATGGCCAGGGTCAAAGGTTAAACCTTTCCAAACTTCCCCTATAAAAAGATATCTTAGGAGGAAATCAAAATGCTAATTCAGGTTAAAGACCAGTTCCCCAGAGGAGTAGGGAAGAATCTGAAATACAAGTTTGAGGTGGACACTTTCATACTGTTCCTGAATTTACAGCGAGGTGGGTAGGGAGTTCTGACTCTATCGTGTCCCTTCAGGGAAGTTCAGAAGAGACTGAAGAAGGAGGAAGTCAGCATGGGACAGTGGTCTCCACTTTGTCCCTTCGATGTTGGTCATGCTGGGCTATGAGACCCTGTGCAAATGTGTCACTGCTTTAGACTTTAGTTTTCTTACCTGTAAAATTAAGATAAGAATAATATCTACCTCATTGGCTACCGTGAGATTGAAATAAGATAAAGTGCTTGGCCCCATACCTGGCCTAAAGGAGGCTCTGTAAAAATTTGCCATTCTCTCTTCCTTTCTTATCCTCCCAGGATGGAGCTCTCAAAGTGTGGTACCCGTACTAGCAGCATTAGCAAGACCTGGGTTCTTGTTAGAGATGCAAAATTTCCAATGTTAACCCAGCCCTACTGAATCAGAAACTGGAAGGGCTAGGGCTCAGCCATCTGTTTTAACAAGCCCTCCAGATGATTCTGATTAGTGTTGTCAGATTTAGCAAATAAAAATACAGGATGGTCAGTTAAATCTGAATTTCAGATAAACAGTGAATACTTTTTTAGTATAGGTATATCTCATGCAATATTGGGACATATTTGTACTAAGAACATATTTGTTTATCGGAAGTTCAGATTTAACTAGGCATCCTGTATTTTGATTCTAGATTCTGAAACATGCTAAAGTTTGAGAACCACTGTCTGAGGATATCTCAGGGGCAGTGTCTAGCACAGCTTAGAGAAGGAATGGAGAGGAGGCCCCGGGATATCCTGGTATCATTACTTAAAAGGGAAGACAAAAACTAGGAGTAGAAAGTCATTTCCAGAGCGATGGACATTCTGGGTATTATATGGCGCATTACCAAAGAAAGCAGTTTCCTGACATTAGCTGAGTGCATTTTCCATTTGAACAGTGGAGAGCTTGCTCTCTCCAAGAGAAAATGACCACTGTCTCTTACGAGAAAGTCAGGGCACTCCATAAAAATACCGGCTGTGTAAAAACAATATTGGCATTTCTTCAGAATAGCATGCCTTTGTGGGGCAAAACATTCTTTCTTTTTTTTTTAAATTAAGTTTATTGGGGTAATATTGGTTAATACAATTATATAATTTTCAGGTGTACATTATAATTTGACATCTGTATATTGTATTGTGTGTTTACCACCCAAAGTCCAGTTTCCTTGAGCTACCATATATTTGACCCCCTTTGCCCTGTCTATCTCTCCCCACCTCCCCCACCCCTACCCTCTGGTAACCACTAGTGTATAGTCCCTGTCCATGATTCTCTGTTTGTTTGTCCTGTTCATTTGTTGCTTTTAGGTTTATATCCCACATGTAAGTGATATCATGTGATTTTCGACTTTTTCTGTCTGGCTTATTTTGCTTAGCATGATTATCTTGAGGTCCATCCATGTTGTTGCAAATGGCAGTATTTCATCTCTTCTATGGCTGAGTAATATTCCACTGTATATATGTACCACAGCTTCTTTAGCCAATCATCTATTATAGGGCATTTCGGTTGCTTCCATGTCCTGGCCACTGTGAATAATGCTGCTATGAACATCGGTGTGCAAATATCTTTTCGGATATGGGTTTTCAAGTCTTTGGGGTAAATATCCAGTAGTGAGATTGCTGGATCATATGGTAGATCAGTTATTAGTTTTTTGAGGAACCTCCATACTGGTGAAACGTTCTTAAAGTTTTCTCATCTTGTCACCTCCTTTCAGCCTAGGAACACCATTGTGAGGTAGGCTAAGAAGGATTCTTATCCTGGATTTATAGTGGAGAAAACAGGCTCAGGGCGATAAAGTGATTGGCACATGGTCACATCATTTGATCTGGCAGAGCGAAGATTAGAACCAGGCCAGAAGGCTCTCAGTGTGCTTAGAAGGAGATGAAAATAGGTCCACATAGATTAATTATGCTTTCAAGTGCAATGATTGATACAGGGTACTTTTCCCAAATCCATTGGCTGTTTCTGATTTTGAAGCTCAGAAGGCACACTAGCCATTGTTTGTTGTCTTTGGTAATTTTTGACTCCTGGGTTAGTGGTCCTAAGTGTACATGTGCTGTCTTACTTTCCTAAGAGTGTGGAAGTAAAGATAAAATTAATGTGTAAACTTGAATGACTTCCTCTGCGGTATAGTTTTGCTTTTATTTGCAAATGAAAGGTTGACCTGAATTATTTCCAAGGTAATTCCAGCTCTAATATCAGATACCTGGACTAAGATATTTATTTTCTATTTCTTATCATACAAGACATAATTTTGGTTAGCATTTAACGACACTTCCATGTCTTTTTTTTTTACACACCCCATCCCCCTAGCCAAACAGACAACTTCCCTGCATGCTTTGTTCTCAGGCCTCAGGCTGAGTAAGCAAATCTGAAACAGCTCTGGAATTGCTGCCCTTTATTGTTAAAGTTTTTAAAAAATTGTGTTCTGATTATATAATTATACAAACTCATTATAGAAAAATAGGTAGCATGAGTGCTCTGGTAACAGACTCTTAAAACTTTGGAGGTTAAGTAGGGAATTTTGGAGAGAGAGACTCTTTCATCTCAAACTTTTTTTTTTTTACTTCTTTTTTAAATACATATATTTTTTTTATTTTTTGATTAAAGTTGGCATATGATATTATATTAGTTTCAGGTATACAAAATAGTGATTAGACATTTATATAACTTATAAAGTGATCACACCAATAAATCTAGTACCCATCTGACACCATACAAAGTTATTACAATATTATTGACTATGTTCCTTATGTTATACTTTACTATATTCCCCCTATTTTGTAACTACCAATTTGTACTTCTTAATTCTTTCCCCTTTTTCACCCACTTCCCCAACCCCCTCCCATCTTGTAACCATCAAAATGTTCTCTGTATCTATGAGTTTGTTTCTGTTTTGTTTGTTCATTTATTTTGTTCTTTAGATATCATATCTCAGTGAGATCATATGGCATTTGTCTTTCTCTGTCTGACTTACTCCACTCAGCACAATACCTTCTAGGTCTATCCATGTCATTGCAGATAGCAAGATTCCATTCTTTTTTTTTTTATGGCTGAGTAATATTCCATTGCATATATGTACTTCCTCTTTTTTATCCATTTATCCATTGATGGACACGCAGGTTGCCTCCATTTCTTGACTGTTGTAAACAATGCCACTATGAACATATGGATTCACATGTCCCTTCAAAGTAGTGTTTTGGGTTTCTTCAGATAAATACTCAGAAGTGGGATTACTGGGTCTTCTTTGTCTATTGTTATAGTCTTTGTTTTAAAGTCTGTTTTGTCTGGCATAAGTATTGCTTCCTAGCTTTTTTGTTCATTTGTTTCCATTTTCATGAAGCATTTTTTTCCATCTCTTTACTTTCAGTCTCTGTGTGTCTTTTGATCTGAAGTGAGTCTCTTGTAGGAACCATATGTAAGGATCTTGTTTTCTTATCCATTCAGCCACCCTATGTCTTTTGATTGGAACACCTAATCCGTTTACATTCAAAGTAATTGACATTTTATTATTCATATTTTCAATCTTTTTTTTCCTTTCTTCTTCTTAAAGGAGTCCCTTCAGCATTTCTTGTAATACTGGCTTGGTGGTGATGAACTCACTTTAGCTTTTCCTTGTCTGGGAAACTCTTTCTCTGTCCTCCATCTCTAAATGATAGCTTTGCTGGGTAGAGTAATCTTGGTTGTAGGTCCTTGCTTTTCATCACTTTGACTATTTCCTGCCCATCCTTTCTGGCCTTCAAAGTTTCTGTTGAGAAATCAGCTGAAATCTCATGAGAGCTCTCTTTTAGATACCTAACTGCTTTTCTCTTGCTACTTTTAAGATTCTGTCTTTGTTTTTAAAATTTGGGATTTTAATTATGATGTGTCTTGGTGTGGGCCTCTTTGGGTTCATCTTGTTTGGGACTCTGCACTTTCTAGGCTTGTACATCTATTTCCTTCACCAAGTTAGGGAAGTTTTCTGTCATTATTTATTTCTACTTTTTGCTCTCTCTCTTCTCCTTCTGGTATGCCTATGCGAATGTTGTTATGCTTGATGTTGTCCCAGAGGCTCCTTGAACTGTCTTCATTTTTTTGGATTCTTTTTTTGTTGTTGTTCTGATTGGATGTTTTCTGCTACCTTATTTTCTAAATTGCTGATTTGATCCTCTGCTTCTTCTAATCTGTTGATTCCCTCTAATGTATTCTTCATTTTGGTTATTATATTCTTCATTTATGACTGGTTCTTTTTTATGTTTTCTATCTCGATTTTAATGCTTTCTATCTCTTTGTTAAAGTTCTCATTGAGTTCCTCTACTCTTCCCCTAAGTTCATTGAGCATTTTTATCATCAGTGTTTTAAACTCTGCATCTGGTAGATTGCTCGTCTCTATTTTGTTTAGTTCTTTTTCTGGAGCTTTGTTCTGTTCTTTCATTTGGAACATGTTTCTTTGTCTCCCCATTTTGGCTGCCTCCCTGTGTTTGTTTCTATGGATTAGGTAGGGCTCCTAAGTCTCCCAGTCTTAGTAGGGTGGCTTTATGTAGAAGGTGTCCTATGGGGCCCAGTGATGCAATCTTCCTTGGTTACTTGAGCTGGATGTCCGAGGTGTGTCTCTTAAATGGATTGTGTGTACCCTCCTGTTATAACTGAGCCTTGGTTGCTGTTTGCACATCGATAGGTGAGATTGACCTGCAGGCTGATTGGTTGTGAGGATTGGCTGGTGAGGGGCTGACCCTATGAAGCAGGATTCACTTTAACAGGACTCTGGTATCTACCCAGTCTACTTTATGGGTGTGTCCTCCTCAGATGTAGCCCTGAGTGATGATCTGGCTCTGGTTGAAGCTGGCTACTGGGTGTGTCAGCTCAAGGGCCTCCTGGGAGAAGCCTAGCTGCAGGCCAAGTTCGCTGCAGCCTGTGTACTCTCCGGGGCCACTTGGCATGAGCCATGAAGAAATCCACAGAAGGCCATCACCTATACTGGGCTTAGCGGTGCCTTGAGAGGCCAAGCCAGGAATGGAGGCTGGCTTCCACTAGCATTGGGCTTGGGGCTGCTCAGCAAGAGGTACAGGACACGCGAAGGCCAGATGCTGCTTCTTTGGGTTTTGTGAACCTTTGAGAGATTTTTAGGAAGAGCCAAGACAGGCCATTTGTACAGAAAAAAAATCACTGGAGGCAGATTGGGTGGGCCCCTAAGTTGGATGGGGTCTCAGGGAATCACCTGGGCAGGGCGACCTGTGTTAGCCAGGTTGATGGAGACTCAAATATGGCAGCTGCCTGCATCCTCATGCTGGGCGTGGGTAGGGCTCAACAAAGGAACAATGTCTTCTGCCAGAACTTTTGTCTGGGAGAAAATTGCCCCTCAAGCCCTTGACCTGAAGCCAGACACTCACTTCCTCCCTGTATGTTCCTGGCACTCCTCAAGCAGCTGACCCAGTGCTGGAGCTTGGAGTAAGTGTCCATCACTGAGTAAGTTTGTATGTGGGCCCTTTAAGAGGAATGTCTGTGACTTCTGCATCCCTATGCATCACTCGGCCACAATCTGTGCTGTTTTTCACAGCCAGAGGCTGTGGGGACTCATCTTTCTGGCACTGGAGCCTTGGGCTGGGGAGCCTGGTGTGGTTTCAGGACCCCTTGCTCCTCCAGGATACATCTGCAGCTGAGATATCTATCCCGATTCTCAACTGCCATACACAGTTGTGGGACTGGCCCATTTTGCATCTCCACCCATCCTACCAGTCTTGAGGTGGCCTCCTATGTATGTGCCCCATTATAGGACTTCTATTCAGCCAGGCCTCAGGCAACTCCCAATGATGGTTGTTCTGTAGTTTTGTTGTAATTTTGATGTGGTATTGAGAGGAGGGGAGTACAGAGTCTACCTTCTTCACCATCTTGACTGGATCTCATCCCAAACTTTTTGTCTCCCATTTCTTAGCCTCTCAATTTTGTTGTAAGCACTGTGTTCCTGATCCAGAAGAGAGATCAAAACAAGTTTAAGAAGGGAACAATGACTTTCGACACAGTCCAGGCAGGCTTCTCAAACTTTATTGTGCATAAGAATCATTTGGAGAGCTGATGACTCTGAGTTAGTAGGTCTGGCATGGGGACAAAGGAGTTCATGAGCTCCAGTAAGAGGAAGGGCAGTGTGAAAATTTGTCATGGGACTGTAAAGAAA